>NC_080836.1:8452500-8770833 GCF_030435755.1 Ochotona princeps | reverse complement strand
AACAGACCAGATTTCTGAAACTGGCTCTGGAGGAGTTCCAACAGACTGATCTGAAACAAGGTCAAGTGAAATTGAAAATGAAAGGATAGGAAAAGAAAGATACTCTCTGTGAGCAGTAATCAGAAGAAAACTGATACTTGAAATATGTAATCTTTAAGGCGTACGTGGTTACTTGAGAGAAAGGTCACTTTGCACATACATTGCAGTGTACCAAGGATACTTCAGTAAGTTCAAATTTGGCAAAACTTTTTGAAATCCATGGATATGAGTATGTGCTGATAGAACTACAAAAAAAGGTCACACCCACAGTCTAGGTGGAGTATAACTGACAGGATGAACAGATCCCCCACTTTGTATCATTTGGGTTAAAAAAGCACTTTGGCAATTATGAAAGTTAAAAAAAGAATCAATCTTTTTTTAAGATTGATTTAATTTTATTGAAAAGTCACATTTACAGAAAGAGAGACAAAATCCTTCCATCCACTGATTCATTCCCCAAGTGGCTGCAACAGTTGGAGCTTCTTCCAGGTCTCCCACGTGGGTGCAGGGTCCTAAGGCCCTGGGCCATACTTGACTGTTTTCCCAGGCCACAAACAGGGAGCTGGATGGGAATGGAGCAGCTGGAACACAAACCGGCACCCATATGGAATCCCAGTGCATGCAAGACAAGGACTTTAGCCACTAGGCTACTGCACCAAGACCATACATCTTTTAAAAGTTTGAAATCCACATTTTTATTTTCCAGAATACGTGTTATCCATGACCTTTTTTATGATCCCAAATATGTGTAGATGTGCTGATATAAATGTAGACTGATTCTAGAAGGAAACACAAGAAACTAATCATGGTAATTACCAGGGAAGGAGCTTTTGCTATCTAATGATTGTTCTTTACTTTGGAAATGTTGAAAATTGAGAGCAGTTACATAGAGGAAGATGTGAGGCAGTCATGATGACCTGTGCTTACTCGTGCCTTTAGGGTTTCAACCAAGAAGATTTGGAAGAAGAAAAGGGTGAAAGCCAGGTAAAGGAGGCTGAAGATTCGGATTCTGATGACAACATCAAGAGAGGCAAGCAGTAAGTGTGGGGTGCTTTTCCCTTCAGGAGTCTGTTTGAAGAGAATTTACAAAATTAAGATACAGACAGACTTCTTTTATGTCTCGCTTTGCTCCTCACTCAGTATGGGAGAGAATCTGTTGCTGTTTTTCTTCCTTCAGCCTTTGTTTGTACGGACAGTGTCAAAATTTTTGCTGTTTTAATTTTTCAAGTATTTTTCTGAGCTCAGATACCTTACTTTGTGGAGTTGTGCTTTGATGGCACCATATACTTAATTTGGCTCACCAAGTATATTTCCAGCATAGTCTAATTATTAGAGAGGAAAGGTGATTCGGGACAGAGGAACCAAGTCTGAAGTGTTGACTACAAATTATTAACTTAGGGGATTTATGTTCAGCAAAATTTTGATATCTTGAAAAAGGTCTTAAAAGCATAGAATAATTAGTAACTGTTTATTATTGTAAAGATAATGCTTTTAAGTTTGCTGTTTAGTTTCCAGTGACATGCAGTACCTTGGCAGTCTTTGGGGATGTTTATGTGATTGTGGTGGAGGGAGGTGCCCTCTCTTAATTTGATGGTTCTGTTGAAAACTGTAAAGCTCTGAGACTCTTACTTAGCAAGCCCAGAGATTTCCATCTTCATCTCAGTTGCATCGAGACCTGTGCAGCTTATATAAAGCAGCATATTAAAACAAAAATAGTCAAATATTCCTATTCCCCAAAACATGGCAGTGTGGCCACAGTGGAAGAATGCCTGCTGACAGGTGCCAGTACGATTCTTGAGTATGGAAGTGTTACTCTTAGTGACGTGTGTGTCCGCGGGGTACGTGAGAGCTGTGTATGGGAGTCTAGGATGAGCTGGTGTTTCGGCTGGGAGTTGTGCTCAAAAGAAGGTAGCACACACTGCATCAGAATTAAGACATTTGGTGTTAATAAAAGGGCACTTTTGTTTCCCTTTATTTTGTGTTGCTGCCTAGCATGGACTTCCTGTCAGATTTTGAGATGATGCTGCAGAGGAAAAAGAGCATGAGCGGCAAGCGCAGGCGTAACCGTGACGGCGGCACCTTCATTAGTGACGCAGACGACGTAGTGAGTGCCATGATCGTGAAGATGAACGAGGCTGCTGAGGTGAGACGGTGCACTGCTTGGTTCACCTCACCTTTCTCCACTGAATTGCTTGAGTGATTTTTTAAAAACACTGAATCCATACTTACACCGTGTTCAGATACTATGTTTTGATTAAAGTATGTACTATCTAAATGTTAAGCATGGAAATGATTTTGTTCAGTCATGCGTTTTAAAAAAGTTGAAAGACTAAGGTGAGTGACTCTGGGTTTCGGTTGCTGCTGTTTTGGTTTTGTTGAGAGAAATGGAGAAAGGGAGCGAAGTCCCCCAGGTGCAGCTTTCTTCCCAGATGCTTACCTGGCTGTAGGTAGCTAGGGTTGGGCTAGGGTCTGCCATGTAGGAGGCAGGGACCTAGGTCCTGAAGCCATCGCTGCTGGTGTCAGCAGGACCCTACACCTAGGGTGTGGACATGCCCAGTGGAGGCCCAGCTGCCGTGGCATACGCCTGCCCTGGCTTTGCTAGTTTTGTAGGTTTTGTTCTCAGATTCAGCCAGTTCACCATGTATAAAAAAATGTAAACCTTTGTGATTCTCTTGCCATCCATCACAGTGTCTGGGTTTAATTCCTGACTCCATTTGTCCACCTGTGCAGGTTCTGAGAGGCAGTGGCTCAAGTCCTGAGGTCTGTGCCACCCACATGGGAGACTGGATTAAGTTCCTGGTTCCCAGCTTTGGCCCCAGCTGCTGCAAGCATTTGGGAAATAGACCAGTGGATGGGAACTTTCTCTGTCTCTCAGAAATTACTTAAATAAGCAAAATTGTCAATTTTTTTGAGATTTATTTATTTTTATTGCAAAGTCAGATATATAGAGAGGAGGAGAGACAGAGAGGAATATCTTCCGTCCGATGATTCACTCCTCAAGTGAGCCGCAACAGCTGATGCTGTGCCGATCTGGAGCCACGAGCCAGGAACTTCCTCCAGGTCTCCCACACAGGTACAGGGTCTCAAGGCTTTGGGTTGTCCTTGACTGCTTTCCCAGGCCACAAGCAGGGAGCTGGATGGGAAGTGGAGCTGCCAGGATTAGAACTGGTGCCCACATGGGATCCCAGCACATTCAAGGCGAGCAGTTTAGCCTCTAGGCCATTGTGCCGGGCCCACAAATTATAAATTTTCACAAATAAAAGATTGAAATAATTGGTTGTTAAGCTTTAAAAATGAGCTTGATCTTTTAGAACACTTGATAAAATACTAATTGATTCAGTGTTACAAAACAGCAGAGGGGTAGAGGAAAAATTACTAGAGATCTAGCTAAAGTATGACAGGCCTTGTGTGTTAACTTACTGAAATGTTTGTAACAGGTGTATTTGGTGTTTAAAATTTTGAATATTTTAATGATTAGAAAAGTGGAAAAGCATTTCCAAAGTAAATAGCCAAAACTCTCCCTTGACAATGTTTTCAGTTCTCTGTAAGCCTCACAATCTAGAAAATTATTCCTGATGATAAACCCAAATTCCCAAGGTCATAGTTACAGGGAGAAAGGGGGGGAAAGACAGAGAGGGAGCTTCGCTTCACTGGTTCGCTCTCCAGATACCCACAGTGGCTAAAGCTGGGCTGCTCTGAAGCCACGAGCCAGAAGCTGCTGCTGGGTCTTCCATGTGGATGGAGGGGCCTAAGGACTTGGGCCGTCCTCCACTGCTCTTACAGGCCATTAGCAGGGTGCTGAATGACAAGTAGAGCAGCCATGACACAAACAGGTGCACAGGTGTGATGCCAGACAGCGCTGCTGTGAGAGGCTTAGTGTGCTGTGCCTCCTAGAAGCCCCAGTTATATTGATATTTTAGATTAAAGTTGTTCCTGTCTTCTCAGTTTGTAGTTGTTAAAGGAGATTATTCTAATCATTATTGAGTTTGAGAGTTTGCTCTGCAAAAAAAATTCCTGATTTACTGGTCCATTCTTTTAGGAAGAATTAGTTTCTTCGAGAAACTTATGGTTTATTTTATTTTGCTTTACTTTAAGATTCAGAATTGTAATAGTTACAGTTTACTATTAAGAAATAATACTAATCAAAAAAATATTTCTCTGAATAGGAAGACAGACAGTTGAACAATCAAAAAAAACCAGCACTGAAGAAGTTAACTTTATTGCCTACAGTGGTTATGCACCTCAAGAAGTAAGTATCGTGCTTTCTTGAAAAAATTGTTTCTGAACCTTTAATATAGTGATATTTATACTGTGCATCAATACTGATAGTTCTCTGAGAGCACAAAAAAATAATAGTGACTAGAATTTTCTGAAATTACATTTTTTATCATTTTCCCTTTGCACTTAATGAAAGCAACCTAAGTATAAAAGTGACGTCTTGAGGGAAAGCTTGGGCAGTCGGACCCTGTGCAGTGTCGGGTCTAGTGGAGTAGTATTGGCTTCCCTGGTGTGGCTGCCCCAGCAGGGCTTCAGGGGCTTCCTGGAGGACTTACGGGCAAGGCTCGTCTGGCCCCTTGGGTCGTGATGGTTAGCTTTGTGAAATGAAGCTGCCCTTGCCCAGTAGATCCTGTTGCCACGTCCCTCTGTTGGTCAGGCTGAGCCACCCGTATTCTACTTTGGATGGTTGCGGAAGTGCACCAGTGCAGTAGAGAGCCGGTGTGGTTTATGAAACCTGGCACTAGGAAACTCTTCCTTCTGTCTCAGCAGGCAGGACTCACACATGCAGGTATAATCCTGGCGTTGGCCTTTTTTCCATTAGTGTAAATTATTCTAATGTATAAAGTGGAAATTAAATACCAGTTATTTCATTGATACTTAATTTCTGCTAGGAGAATATTTGGGTTGGTGTTCTGCAAAGGGTAACGTCACCTGAGGCTGCTTGAGAATCACTCTTCTGATACAGTAACTGTTTTAGTTGTAGTAGTTGGAGTTCTTTGTTTTTACTGTCTGTACCACTCACGGTGGCATTACACTGTTCGGTTTGAGTTTGCTTTGATTAGCAAGTCACCATTACCCACTAAGTCTGTATGTTTCTGGTAATAGCTGACTTTTTCACTACTTGTGAAACTGAAAGAGATGTTCAGTAAATATTCAGTGTGTATGAGTAACTTTGGAAGCCAATAAATATGTAACGGAAGTTAGGAAGCTAGGGTGAAATCAAGATTACTTTATGTAATTTTGAAAACACTTTTACATCCCAGGCAGGACCTGAAGGAAACCTTTATCGACAGTGGTGTGATGTCAGCCATCAAAGAATGGCTCTCCCCACTCCCGGACAGGAGCTTGCCAGCACTGAAGATTCGGGAAGAACTGTTGAAGATCCTCCAAGAGGTTAGAGGCAGATTGTCTGTCTGTTCTTTAATTATGTGATGTGGTCCAAATGGTTAAAGCTTCTATATAATCTTGTGTTTATACACTCTTTTTGCCATAGTCTGCTGGAAGAAGGGTAGGGAAAAAAAGATACATAAAATGGGCTTAAAGGAAAGGCAGTAGAAGGCCTGGGCAGTCAGTGTGGAGTACCTGAGGAGTATTTGGGGGTTGATGTGTTCTGGGGAGGCATTGGAAGTGAAGTGCACCAAGCTCACAGTCAGGTGTGTAACTGACTTGTAATTGAACCTTAGGTTGGAGCACTTTAGTGACTGACACTTTGGACAGGCTGCTTAGCTTCTGAAGCAGCGCCAGAGGAACTTGTGTGTGCCCAGCTCTGTGCTGAGTGCTGTGCACAGTTCCTCACAGTGAGCCTGCAGACGAGGAAGGCTGGCTCAAAGATTAAGTGACTTGCACCTGGAGAATGGCCCTGCCTGGGTTCACTTTCGAATCTCTTGGATTCAGACTCCTGGCTGATTGCTGTATTAAACCCCTCAGCTCTGATTTTACTCAGTTGGCACTTGCTCATAGTGTTAGTTTTTGCATCAGCTGCTGATAGTGATACTCTGAACTCTGCACGTCAACTCAGGTATCTGTGTTCTGTCTGTTGTGAATGGACCGTGTGCCTTGGAGGTCCTTTAGAGTAGATGGACTGGACGCCCAGCTGCTAAGTGATTAACGTGTGTATAATGTGTTTGTGTTCCCCAGCTGCCTAGTGTGAGCCAGGAGACTCTGAAGCATAGTGGGATTGGACGAGCAGTGATGTATCTCTATAAACACCCCAAGGAGTCGAGGTCCAACAAGGACATGGCAGGGAAATTAATCAGTATGTAACTTTGCCTTTTGTTTGTTGTGTGTGTGTTTACATAGAGAAAAACGTGTTTGGGATAGCTAACTTCATTTTTACCAGCGTTTGTTTAAAATGAGTCAATAACATAGAATATTTTTTAATGAATCTTTAATGGGAATCATCTTTCTTTCTTTCTTGGACTTACAATGCACCACAGGCCCTCAGGCTTTTTCAAGTAGGCGAGCCAGTCCGGGGTATGGCAGGTGAAAACATGCATACCCTCTCCATGGATAAGAAGCACAGAGAGGGCTTAGAGTGCTTTAAATGCTCCCCTTCCTCACTGCACAGTCTTAGCTAGGGACTTAAACTCGTAAGTCTTCATTTTGTAAAACTAAGATAATTGTGTATTTTCTTTTTTTTTTTTTTTTTAAGATTTATTTATTTTATTACAAAGTCAGATATACAGAGAGGAGGAGAGACAGAGAGGAAGATCTTCCGTCCGATGATTCACTCCCCAAGTGAGCCGCAACGGGCGGTGCTGCACCAATCTGAAGCCGGGAACCAGGAACCTCTTCCAGGTCTCACACGCAGGTGCAGGGTCCCAATGCATTGTGCCATCCTCAACTGCTTTCCCAGGCCACAAGCAGGGAGCTGGATGGGAAGTGGAGCTGCCGGGATGAGAACCGGCGCCCATATGGGATCCCGGGGCTTTCAAGGCAAGGACTTTAGTCGCTAGGCCACGCCGCCGGGCCCGTGTACTTTCTTTGATTGAGAAGGCACATATAAAAGCACAGCATCTCAGTAGTGAGTTCTCTACCGCTGTTGGTTCTTGCATGATGGTCTCTGAAATCTTTGCCACGTTCTTCAGTGATGCCAGAGGCGCCAGCTGAAACTCTTGGAATCAAGTTTCATACCTTCTTTTTTTAATATTGGAAGGTCGGATATATAGAGAGAAGGAGGGAGAGAGAGAGAGATCTTCCATCTTCTGGTTCACTCTCCAAGTAGCCCCAACGGCCAGAGCTGAGCCAATCTGAAACCAGGAGCCAGGAGCTTCTTCTGGGTCTCCCATGTGTGCAGGGTCTCAAGGCTTTGGGCCATCCTTGATTGCTTTCCCAGACCACAAGCAGGGAGCTGGATGGGAAGTGGAGCTGCCGGGATTAGAACCGGCATCCATATGGGATCCTGGGCATGCAAGGCAAGGACTTTAGCCACTAGGCCACCATGCCAGGCCCACCATACCATTTTTGAAAGTCGTGGAGATTTTTTTTAAAGTTTGTGTTTGTTTTTTTAGAAAGCAGAGAGAGAGACAGAGAGCTCCCTCATTCACTGGTTCATTCCCCAGATGTCTGGAATAACCAGAGCTGAACCAGGGCAGTTTCCAGAATGAAACCCATGCTTGCTTTTATTGTCTAACTCTTCCTGTACTCTGTGTTGAAACAGAATTTTTAAAACTTCAAAGCTAGTTGGAAAAAGTCTTTCTACATTTGATTATAATAACTTAGTTTTCCTGTTGGATTTCGGAAATTATCAAGAAAAATTTTAATTTATTTGGTAAACCAGTGTATTCCCATCTTTATTGTATGGTTTACTCTTCTTAAATGACAAGTTTTTGATGGTTTGATGGTTTTGTGCAATGATTCTTACCTCGTTTTATTTTTTTGGCTCCACTGGTGGCTGACTTACAGTGATTCTGAATCTAGGCAGAGACCAGAGCTTCTCCCCACCCCCAGCTTTCAAAGAGAGTGATTGATTTAGTTGAAGTACATAGATGAAAGAGATCTTGGATGGACTGGTTCACATCGTCAGTGACTGCAGTAGCCATGGCTGGGACAGGCCCACACTCCGAGTGGGAACCCACCCAGTGTCTGAGTCTCCCGTGTGTGTAGCAGGGGCCCACGCACTTGAGCCATCTTCACTGCTTTCCCAGGTGCAGTGCAGGGAGCTGGAGCAACGGTGGAGTAGATGGGATTTGAACTGGTGCTCTAGAACGGGGTGCTAACATACGAGTTGTGGCTTCACTCCTGTTTGCCACAGCATTGGCCACTTGAGACCGTTTTGAACCACATGTAGATAGACGTACTGAATCCTTGCTTGCTTAGTGTGACAGCTGTTGGGTTCTGTCCGAAACTGTAGTTTCTGTTTTATGTAGTACCCGAGATCACAGCAGTAAACTACATTATGTTTTAGAATGAAAGCATCCGTTGGCGCCTCTGGAGTTCACGGACTAGAACCGCAGGCATGTGCTACTTGTTTTCATGGTCAGCTTAGCAGCTTTATCAGACATCCTGGAGTGCAGACTCTATACTTGCAGGAATAAAATACAGTTTTTTAAAATATTTAGACCATCCTGACAAATACATATTTTTGGTTAAAAATCTGGGAGAATTGCAAGATGTATTTACAGTAAGATAAACTTAGAAATTAGCATCCCTTTAGTTTTTTGAGAGCTACACAGAAGCATAGAGATGGAGATAGTACAGGGGCCACGTGTTACTTTCTGTGAATCTTTTTGATAATTGTGGGTTTTTTAACACCCTTTTCTGAATCACCCAGAGTTACTTAATGATACACATATCACACCATATTTATCGTATATATGGTGCTAAAATGGGAGATGTTTATAGAAAAAATACTGTTAAGTGCTGCCAAGAGTGTGGCCTCACACTAGGATGTATGTGAAAGAATAGTAAAAGTGCTAAGTTCTGGATTAAGCATTGTTTTTGCATGTTACAGATGAGTGGTCTCGGCCTATATTCGGTCTTACCTCGAACTACAAAGGAATGACAAGAGAGGAAAGAGAACAGAGGGATCTAGAACAGATGCCTCAGCGACGGAGAATGAACAGGTATGAGGAGTGTTATGTTGCCAGCACCCTGGGGTTGTTGTTGGGGGTTGGGGTGTAGGTGGGGGTCATTAAGAAGCTGTGAGATGGGAGGCATCTGTCTGCCCTCTTAGCCTGACATGTCTGTGGTTCCTGTGTCCTCTAGTATGTGGCCAAGGCTAGTGAAGCCCCTACCCCTGCCCTGACTGCCACAAGACCTCTGAGTAGATGGGGGAATTTGGCCTCCCTCCTCACTGAGACTGTGCCGGTCCAGCCAGAAACTCGTTTTCCTCCTTACTATTTTCAGACTTGGAGGGAAAAATCAGATCAGAATATTATTGCTGATTTGTGTCAAGGCAGTAGGGGCTAGGGAGTAGGATCATCAGTTACAAAGGCAACTCTTGCTGGGAGCCAGGTAATGGCCTTGTGCATATGCATACTAAAAAGAGTGGTGCATTTATTTATTTATTAAGATTTATTTATTTTTAGTGCAAAGTCAGATATATAGAGAGAGGAGGAGACAGAGAGAAATATCTTCTGTCTGATGATTCACTCCCCAAGTGACCGCAACGGCCGGTGCTGCACCGATCCAAAGCCAGGAGCCAGGAACCTCTTCCTGGTCTCCCACACGGGTGCAGGGTCCCAAGGCTTTGGGCCATCCTCGAGTGCTTTCCCATGCCACAGGCAGGGAGGGAGCTGGATGGGAAGCGGGGCTGCCGGGATTAGATCCAGCACCCATATGGGATCCTGGCACATTTAAGGTGAGGACTTTAGCTGCTAGGCCACTGCGCCAGGCCCTAGAGTGGTGCTTTTAAAAGATGGGAGTTGTGGGTGGGTGTTACAGTGCAGCAATTTAGGCACCATTTGGAATGTGGGTGTGCTGGACTCCTGCAACTCCCAGCTGCTGTGCTCCTCACCCACCTCCTGACCTCGGAAGTCAGTGGAGGTGGCCCACATGCTTGGGTTTCTGGCACTCATATGGGAGACGCTGATGGAGCGCCTGGCTTCTGGTTCCACATTTCAGCCTGGCCCAACCCTGGCTGCTAAAAACATCTGGGGAGTGACCAAGCGGTGGAAGATCAGTATCTCTCTCTCTCTGTCTCTCTCCCTCTCTCCCTCTCTCCCTCTCTCCCTCTCTCTGTCTTCCTAGCTTTCAAGTAAGTAAATCTTTCTTAAAAAGATGAGGAATAGTATTCCCTGTTACAGTGTAAAGAAACTATTATGGGCTGCTTGATTTATTCTTTTTTTGTAGTTTTAAGATTCTAGTCAGCCTGGTATCTCATTGTTTGTTTGTTTTCCCCAGCACTGGTGGTCAGACGCCTCGCAGAGATCTGGAAAAGGTGCTAACAGGAGAAGAGAAGTAAGATTTTTGCATTAATTTTCCCTCTTTGAAAAATAGTAATATTATGTTCACGGTGATTCAGAATGATTTCTATCTATGCACTGTTGAGCCTCTGTAAAGTGTGTGGTGGTTCTCTAATAATGTCAGTAAAATGAAGACAAAATAATTCAGTAAATGTTGTGGAATGTTGGTGTCTGCTAAGTGCTAGACTCTTTGTCAGGCCCCAACTTTGAATTAAGACATAGAGTTTTCACTTCACTCTTGTGATTCCAGACAACTCTTGGGCCTAGCTGTGCAGCCATCAGCACTGATTCCGAGTGGTGGTGCTGGTAGCATCTGTCGGGGTGGTGGGTGGAAGGACTGTCCTGGCCTTTTGGGTGAGATGTGTGACTGGACTGGGAGCTGGGGCGGCACTTGTTACCAGTCACTGACACGGAGGGAGAAGTCTCTTCCAAGTGTTAGATGTCCAGTGAGAATTGGAGTTTAAAAAGAGATTTGGGATAGAGTTATCGATTCATTGGTTACCTCCTTGGAAAAGATTGCAAGGTGAGGAGTGCAGAGGCACAATGAGCTAAACAACTTTGAAAAGTGAGATAGCCAGGCAGAGTAGCCAGGGGAGGACGAGAGTAGGTGTGGTGTGGAGAGCAGGCATCCCACTCCAAGGCTGTCCTCAGGCCGAGGGGCGGGGCCAGTAATGCCCTCAGGCTGCTGTACAGGGTGGTCTCTGCCGGTGTGTGCTGGCATGTGAGAGAGGGCATGGGTGTTATCTGTTTGTAGGTAAGTGTGATGATGAGACGGTGGCTTCAGGGAGGAAGGAGGCTAGCCGGTTAGTCTGCTGCTACATGTGGGAAGGTTGTAGAAGTTCATTGCAGAATGAACAAAGGAGGAGGAGAAATCCTCTCTCCCACACTCAGCAGACTTGCTGTCCACTCACCACCACACGGGTGGACAAGTAGGCTTCCCTTCTGGAGAGGGGTGTCTTATTTAAGCCCTTGTGGTCACCCTCCAGTTAGCACACGCACACGCGCATGCACGCACACGTTCCTGGAAAACTGGACAGGTATCATCAAGCTCGCTAGGTTGTGAGGCAGTGGGTCTCACTGTTATTTCCTGTAACTGCCTGTGAAGATTTTGTACAAAGACACAGGTGAATTTTCCTGTAAGAGTTGCATCTACAAAGCATATAATTGCTTCCTCAGGTTTGGGGGGTCATTCTGTCTCCCTGAGTGGGTTCTACTAGAGCACAGAATCAAGATTCTCAGGCTAGAGGGACCCACCTTGGAAAGGAGTGAGACAGGATTGAGCAACCAAGAGTGGGTGCAGAGGGTCATGCCAGTGCACAGGGAGCTGGCTTAGCATGAGTCAAGAACTCCTCCGGTCCTGGGTGTGCTGTGATGCTCACTGAGAGATGGCCCCAGGAGAGTCGAGAAGCCAAGCGATAGCTGTTGGGGGCCCTGCCGGGGGCTTCAGCTGAGTTAGTAAGCATCATTTTTCTTTCCTGCTCACAGGGCTCTCAGACCTGGAGATCCTGGGTTCTGTGCTCGCGCGCGGGTCCCAATGCCCTCAAACAAGGACTACGTGGTGAGGCCCAAGTGGAATGTGGAGATGGAGTCGTCCCGGGTAAGCAAGCAGCAGGCAGCAAGGACTTCAGATGCAGATGACTGTTGTGCTGGGGGGTGGAGGGCGGGGGACTTATTTTTTAGTTCTGTGGGTTTTTTTGTTTGTTTGTTTTTGTTTTCTTTGTTTATTTGCTTTCTATTGGATGCCCCATGTGGTTTCTGAGGTCTGTCTGAGATAGAAAGGAAACAGGTTCGAAAGAACTATTTTCACCTCTCTCAATTTGACCGCAGTTGAGGGACGGAAAGTGACACAAGGTGACAATTTGTTGCTGAACTGAACAACGTGACCCAGTTTCCTCTTAGGGCCTTAGCCTAGAATGTCCCAATATTTACCATGAAAAGCAGCCCACCTGTTGGCACAAAGCAGTTGTTCTGTGTGGCAGTAGAGAAGGCACCTCCTCTCACTGTAAACACTACTCAGTGAGTAATCTCTCTCTATTCTCCAATCAAACCACTCTTCCTAGCCTGGTATTCTTAAAAAGGGCCTAAGCCGACTGGAGAAGCATAAGAGGCGGTTTGCAGAGCAGAAACGACTCAGCAGAGTGCACCGGGCTGTCAAGTTCAGCATTGAAGGCAACAGGATGCCCTTGTAGGCCGGTCCCTGCTGGTGTGTCCCCGAGGTATCCCCAGGAAGCATGCTCTGTGCATGGGCTTGCATTGTCTGCAGCCAGCGAAACGTGTGTGTGTGCTTTCTTAACCTCACATGGTGTAGGCACCCCAGACCTTGCTTCTTTAGAAGGTGCCCTGGACCTTCCTCCCTGTAGGTCGGTACTTCCTGTGAGTGCTGTGTTCTTCCTGCTGCCACCATGTTTATGAAAGAGGCTTTTGTTGGCTCCAGTGGTGATGGTAGCCCGTGTGACAAGCACATGAGAGGCTGCGTGGAAGGTCTTGGCTTGTTCTGGTGTCAGGAGCTCGGCACACACATCTGAGGACTCACTACGTAAAGCTAGCTCCTGGATGTTGATTTGGAGTTTGAGAGGGGCATGTGCAGACGCGGCAGCCTGGGGCAGGGGCTAGAGTGTTCCTGAGCAGAGGCCTGGACCTGTGTGGACCTCACAGCAGCACACGGCGAGTGTGTGTTCTCTGCCTTTGCACACCCTGGGAGACCTGCTTTGCTAGTTGTTTCCAGGCTTTGCTCACTTTGCTGCCACTTTAATTTGCTTTTAAGTGACTTTCACAAGACATACGTCATTTATTGACAACCAAGAGTGGTAGGGTGGAGGTCCATGCCAGTACTGCTCCTTTAGTTTTACTTCTTTCTGCTTTTCTTACTGTTTTTGATTTTTGGTTGTTTGCTTGTTTGTGTTTCTTCACTGTCTACTCCCTCTTCTTAGTCTTCTTTCCCGATTCTTTGAGAGTTGGGAACTGCCATTAGGCTGTGTGGCCTGAGTGGGAGCGCGCCTTCTCTTGGGTCGCCCACCTGCCGGTGCTGCAGGCTCTGGGCCCAGCTCCCTGTCAGAGGCCTGGCTGTACTGGAAGTCGCAGAGAGGGAGGCTGGAGGAGAGCCTGTTGCTCCCCTGCACACTGCACTGTGCAGCACGTGCCAGGCCTCCAGCGGCCCTGTGGAGAATGGGGTCTCTTCCCGCCTGGGGTCCGTGTCTCCTGCACCGCCCCCTTCAGGGAGGTGTCTCACGGACTCCCTCAGGACCTCACTGGGTACACAGGGGCAGTTGCTGCAGAATGTGCTGCCCAAGAAGGCAGTGGGTTTCAGGTGAAACAACATTGAGGGAAACACAGATGTGACACATCCCCTGTTGGCAACGTGGTACTGCCCTTACACCCTACCCTTCATTTTTATGATAGAAAATTCACCCAGGGTCCTACCATTCAAAGACATTTTTACATGGTTATTCAAGGCTTTTGATTGTCACTGCCAAATTGTGCAATAATTATGTACTACATTTTGTCTTTATATGTCCATGTATTGCTTGGAGTGCTTTAAAGTAACACTGAAGTGACAAAAGCAATGCATGTTTTTCTATAATTAAAATACAAAAAGTGTAACTTATTGTTACCTATATCCCTGCAGCAACTTGATGTTAGCATTTGTATTTTTAAAAATTTGTTATATTCATACATAAACAATGCTACCTTTTTAAGAAAATTTAAGCAGCAGTATGGTGTTTTTTACTTAACATAGTAAGAATCCATTTGAATAAACCTGTAGTAATTTAGCACAGTGTTGCCAGACAGACCATTATTTTTACAGCAAAGCCACATAACTAGTCTAAAGCTCCTCTGGCTTTCCTGGGAGCCTGCAGTGCGTCGAGCACTGGTAATGTGTTTTGGCAGTGCAGGGAGCTGAGTCGCTGCGTCAGGAGGGAGTTCTCTGCCTCTGGCCCTCAGGAACCCTGGGTCTGTGTGCTTCCAGGCTTGGGGCAGCTAACCTTCCAGCCATGAGTCATCTGGGTGGTCACCAGGGCTAGATGGGCACTGACCTGGCAGTGCCTGCAGCCTGTCAGAAGTGTAGGTCGTGTGTGGGGCTTCTGGGAGTGGATTGGCTGTCAGTCCCAACCAGAAAGGTCTCCAGCCTGGGCCCCCTTCCTGTTGCCTGAAAGGAAGTCAGGTGTTTGGAGTTGTCCAGGAAAGTTGAGGGGAAGCATGATGGTGGCAGTAGACCCTGCTCACTGACTCAGAGTAGAGTGCCAGGTGTTAACACAGAGAGAGTAACACTTGGGGTAAGAATTGGTGTCTTCTAACGAGCCTGGCGTGTTGATGACTCAGCATAGCTGTTCAGGGGTGTCCTCACAAGGAGCCCTCGGCTGGCTGCGTCTCCGCGTCTCCACATGAAACTGAGCCCAAGGTGGGCTTGCTTGGGCAGGCTCCCAGACTCAGTGCCTGCGTTAGCATTTCTTTAAGTTCTTAGGTGATTCCGTGGTAAGTGTCTGGGGAGAAGGATTTTACAGACGCATCTTTTTCTAATCGCTCACCATTCTCAAACATGTAAACTGTTAGCGCCTCAGTGACCTTTGACATTAGTGGCAGGCCTTTCTGATATTTCTGAAAAGTGTCATTTTCTTACAAGACATAGAATCAGCATGCAGACCATTAAACGTGACAGGCAAGTAGGAGACATAACTTATTTTTGTCAGATAACTTGGTTCACAAGTGTAATCAATGATGAGTGGTAACTGGCAGAGCACACACTCGCCCTGGGCCTGTGTGCTGACCTCCTCACATTATGGATGTGTCCCAGCAGCTCTCTGAGGAGTGCCAGCCTGGAGCCCGCTTGGCAGGGTCTGGAGCCTCAGCACCTAGAGCTTCCACTGTGCTTAGAGCTTTTTCTCAGCTGAGTTCTCTCAATTTCAGAGGCTCCTTCTAGTTTCGGCCAGTGTTAGAAGGGATATGGGAGATGATCAGCCCCGGGTAGAGGGAAAGGTGCCCAGGTGATGAGGTTGCGATGGGCCCAGGCTCGCCGTGGGCCTCCCTCTCATCCGGGGATTCGGTGGCAGCGGCAGAAGTAGTGTTGGTGGAAATGATTCATAGGGGTCGCTGCCCTGCTGCGCACACTCGGGCTGGTGCTGAGGCCATGTTCTTCCTGCCAGGGCGTGGAACTCTGTTGACTGCCAGTGTGGGGTTATCCCTTCCCACAGTAATGTGCTCTTTATTCCCCCACTCGCAGTTTCAGGCGTCCTCCAAGAAAGGCATAAGCCGGCTCGACAAGCAGATGAGGAAGTTCACAGACATCCGCAAAAAGAGCCGTTCGGCACACGCTGTGAAGATCAGCATTGAAGGCAATAAGATGCCTTTGTGACCTCTTTGGGTAGCTGCATCCCAGGAAATGAGTGGGAAATGAGATCTTTTACATGTTTTTTGGTGTGTCTATAAACGGTTTAGCTTGTTTCAGATGTTGTTGTAGGACTCACGTTTCCCTCCATTGTATTTAAAACTGTTGTGTACTTTGTACAGAGGAATATTAGTCAGACTTGTATAAGCTTTACACAATAAAGTTTCATTCTGGTTTTAGGGGGCTGTCCCTGTGTGATCTTAATAGTGCACTCTTGGGCCCGGCTTGATAGTGTAGCGGTTAAAATCCTCACCTTGAACATGCTGCCCTGCTTCCCATCCAGCTCCCTGCTTGTAGCCTGGGAAAGCAGTCGAAGATGGCCCAAAGCCTTCTGACCCTGCATCCACACGAGAGACTCGGAAGAGGCTCCTGGCTTCGGATTGGCTCAGCTCCAGCTGTAGTGGCCATTTGGGGAGTTAACCAGTGGATGGAAGATCTTCCTCTCTGTCTCTTCTCCTCTCTGTATATCTGCCTTTCCAATAAAAAATAAATAAATAGAGCCTGGCGGCATGGCCTAGCGGCTAAGGTCCTCGCCTTAAATGTGCTAGGATCCCATATGGGCGCCGGTTCTAATCCCAGCAGCTCCACTTCCCATCCACCTCCCTGCTTGTGACCTGGGAAGGCAGTTGAGGATGGCCCAAAGCCTTGGGACCCTGCACCCATATGGGAGACCCAGAAAGAAGTTCCTGGTTCCTGGCTTCAGATCGGCACAGCACCGGCCATTGCGGTCGCTTGGGGAGTGAATCATCGGACGGAAGATCTTCCTGTATCTCCTCCTCCTTGTATATCTGACTTTGTAATAAAAATAAATCTTTGAAAAAAATAAATAAATCTTTAAAAAAAAAATAGTGCACTCTCATGCGCCGAGGTGTTGGTGTATCAGGCTAATACTCTGTCTGTAGTGCCGGCATCCCATATGCATTGGTTCAATCCCTGGCTGCTCCACTTGCCTTCCAGCTCTTTGCTTATGGCCTGGGAAAGCACCGGAAAATGACTCAAGTCCTTGAGCCCCTACATCCATGTGAAAGACCCAGAAGCGGCCCTTGGCTCCTGGCTCCGGATCAGCTCAGCTCCGGCCAATGCGGCCATTTGGGAGTAAACTAGTGGATGCAAGATTGATCTCTCTCTGACTCTTCGCCTTCAAGTTAAATAGTACTTAAAAAAAAAAGAGTATGTGTTCTCATTTGGTGGGGGTAAAACTGGTGCTTGGTGAGTGAAAGAATCTGCAGATATTAACAGTGATTTGTGATGCGACAGTGACTTGAGAGCTTGTCACCGTCATGTTAGAGTGGCTTCAGTGACATCTCATGTCCTCGTCTCACCCGGGCCTCGTGAGGAATGGGGTGCCTCAGGTGAAGCTTTGGGATGGCGCTGGTCTCTGGGTGGTATGTTAGAGGGCGGGAATGGCCAGGTTGAGGTGCAGTCAGTGTTTCGTCAGCCTTGCCTGTGTGGACTCGGGGGCTCGGAAAGATTCCTGGGCCTCCGAAAGGAGGGGCACGGGACCACCGGTCCCACACTCCCCATAGGTCTCTTCAGTTGGTGGGGCCTCATAATTTGGTCTGTTGTGGGTTTCGGAGTCATTTTAGCAGATCTCTGAAAAGTTGTCATGGGTACTGCCAGTTGGAAGTGGCGGTGGCCTGAGGACGCTTGTTCACCGCAGCTGTCAGCTGAGGGGTCTGCTTGTGCAGAGCCAACCCTTAAGTTGGGGGCTTAAACCCAGGGGCCTGAGGCTAGTCCTGCATGTCCACCATCGGAACTGGATGATGGGACTGCCGCAAAGTTGAAGGGGCTATGTCCTAGCCATTTTTCTTGGGTTTCTCCTTTGAGGGAATAGTTTCCCTTAATTCTGTTCTGCAACAAAAGGGTGTAATGGGGGAAAAAGTCAAGAAACACTTAGAGGAAAAATAACTAGGAAGTTACCTATGTTGGTTGCTTATAGGAGTGATTGGGTTGGGTGCTTGGGGAAGCCATGTTTCTTGAGACTATTTTTGCACTATTAAATCTATAGACAATTTTATAAGGTCTCTGGTGTCCAGTGACTAAGCTCAGGAAAATTGTTGATGAATCACTTTAATTTTAGAAATCCTGCACTTAAACAGGTCGGAGTTTCAGTTTTTAAAAACACATGACGGGCCCGGCGGCGTGGCCTAGCGGCTAGAGTCCTCGCCTTGAAAGCCCCGGGATCCCATATGGGCGCCGGTTCTAATCCCGGCAGCTCCACTTCCCATCCAGCTCCCTGCTTGTGGCCTGGGAAAGCAGTTGAGGATGGCCCAATGCATTGGGACACTGCACCCGTGTGGGAGACCCGGAAGAGGTTCCAGGTTCCCGGCTTCGGATCGGCGCGCATCGGCCCGTTGCGGCTCACTTGGGGAGTGAATCATCGGACGGAAGATCTTCCTCTCTGTCTCTCCTCTGTGTATATCTGGCTGTAATAAAATGAATAGATCTTTAAAAAAAAAAAAAAAACACATGACATGCTGTTGGCTTTTGGAACAGCCAAATCATGAACTTTACAACATTAAGACCATCTGCTTGTAAGAACCTCTTAGAACTTAGGGGAGGGGATAGATTGAAGAAATAGAAACACAGATGGGACGGAAAAGCATTGGAAGGTAGCGGGTGAGGCCACTAGATGGAGACAAAACTCGACTTGAGCTGCTGTGCAATGTATAAAAACCCTTGCAAGCAGTTGGGCTTGAAAGCACAGGCTGTCATCTTAGCACGGGATTTGGACACTTCCTGGGGTAAGCCACATCCACAGTTTTTCGTTTATGCTGGGTACAACTGGCAGCACCAGGTAATAAACTGATAATCATACCTGTGGAATTCCAGATGCTGGCAGTCTCTTGGCCTATAAAAGAAAAAGAAATTCCTAGAGTTTATCTCTGGGCGTTTGAAATTTGCCAGCCAGAATAACTTGTTATTCATTTGGAAGGCATTTCTAATTTACAGCACTTGGGAAGAAATGCAACAGTTAAAACTCCCCTGTGTGTTTAATATGTGTTAGTATTTTACCATGTCCATTCTCTAAGGATGTACATAGAATGCCTTTTTTTTATTGTTACTTGAGATGATATTTCATAGTTGATCAGGGTAGAAAGCCTCCAGGGTTAGGGAAAAGTAAATGTGATCTTTGTTTCTGAATTTTCTATTTCTGTTTCTGGGGGGAGATAAAGGGAGAAGCCATACCCAGCCTTCCAACCACCCCAGTACCTGGGTATGAGGAAAGGCCAGCTGATGGCATCCCAGGGTCCCAATGTGGTTCACACTCCAAGGGTTCTGCCCTGGTGGATGCGACAGTTTTAAAATGCTGTCAGTCTGCTATGTGAATGAGGAATCGCTTCCAATATCCATTGGCTGACACAGTTGACCTTAGAGTCTCCATTCACCCAGATATTTGCTGTCATCGTTTTGGCTGGGTTAGTTGTCCAATCTGTTCTGTTCTTCCTCTGCTAGGGTACCAGATGTCCTCTGCAGGCCCCAATGGACTGCCATATTCTCTATGTGGATCTGGACAAGTATCCACTACTCTGTCTTTTCCACAAAAGAGGACGAGTTTTTATAAGTGGGCCCAAGGACCCCAGCCAGGCGACCAAGGCCCTGCCAGAACTCTGTCCCCGGGGCTCACCGACCTGGCACCCATCTTGAGGGCGGACTCAAAGAGCCAGGCCAGGCAACCTGAACCCCACTAGACCTCTCCCCTCCTCACCCATTCTGTGGCTCATGAACCTGGTGCCACTGCACAGACAGCCCCCTAGGACCCTGGCCAGGAGACCCAAGTCCCACCAGAACTGCCACCCTGGAACTGGAACTCATGGATCCAGCACCTATTGCACAGGAGGGCCCAAGGACCAGGGCTAGATTATCCGGTCCCTCCTGGACATCCCGCCCCCAGGCTCACGGACCCGGCACTCACTCCCAGCTTGACATGGCTCATCTTACTTCAGCATCCACCAGTCTGCCCCTAGTTCCAGTTGCTGCTGGTGGCTGCTGCGTCCTAGCCCAGCCCAGCCCAGCCAGCTCCTAGTCCTGGCCCCTTTGTGAATTGGCTGGTGTCACGGCCCTTCCTGGCCCCTCCTTCACCCTGTTCTGGTTCTTGGATATGCCAATGGATGTTATGAACTGGCCCAGCCTGTCCTGCCCCCAGACCTGACCCACATGTGCACAGCTACTGTAACTTGGCCTGGTTTGGGCTGCTGCTTGCCTTGATTCTTTTTTTAAAAAAATTTATTTATTTTATTGGAAAGGCAGATGTACAGAGAGGAGCAGAGACAGAGAGGAAGATCTTCTGTCCGATGATTCACTCCCCAAGTGGCTGCAATGGCCAGTGCTGTGCCGATCTGAAGCCAGGAGCCAGGAACTTCTTTCTGAGTCTCCCTCATGGGTGCACAGTCTCAAAGCTTTGGACCATCCTCGACTACCTTCCCAGGTCACAAGCAGGGAGTTGGATGGGAAGTGGAGCTGCTGGGATTAGAACCGGTGCCCACATGGGATCCCGGCGCATTCAAGGCGAGGACCTTAGCCTTGGTCCTTGAACTCACCTGTGGAAACTATGTCCTGACAAAGGAGTTCCCAAAGCGTCTCTATCAGGTCACTTCCCAGTGGCAGATCTTGTGCACACTGGTGGGTCCTTGGTCTGGGTTGACTTTGTCCACCTCTTGTTCTGGTAGGGACAGTGTCCTTGCCCAAATGACCCCTACCTATTCCGATTCTTACCCACTGGGTGTTGCAGCCAGGGTACATGCCCTGACACAGCTCTCACATGGTTCAGCAGCAGCCGAGACCTAGCCCAGCCCATTCTACACCCACTTTGGCTCTCACAAGTACCAGTGGGTGCTGGAGTCTAGCCCAGTCTGGTACTCCCCAGACCCAGTCCACACTCATGCTGGGGGATATTGCAGCCATTTCCAGCCCAGCCCACTGTCCCCATTCCAGCTCTTTGCTCACTGGTGGGAACCCCAACCCAAACGGGGCATCCCCTCAGCTCACCCACCAGGTCTGTTCCCAGCCACAGATCTTGTGGCCTGCCAATAGAGATTGTGGTTCCACATGTATGAGCCTGCTTACTGCCCCACAGATTCTACCCCTAAACCCGATTCACTCACATGCTTGTTTACTGTTGTGGCCAAGCCTCACAGTAACTGTTCCCTGTTCCAGCTCTCACTGGTGGGTTCCATGATACATCCCTGCAAGTACTATGGCTTTGTCCATGGAAGTCCCTCCGAAGTCATTCCTCACCTGGACAAGAACCACCCTCAGATCCCTGCTTGCCCCCATCTGTGCCATCCCCCAGACCTCCTATATCCCCACATCCCGAGTCCCTAGGGTGCACTGCTGGGCAGCTGAGTTCTTCAGGCTGCAGCCACGTGGTAGAAGGAGCTACTTTTTTACATCACCTGAGACCCCAATACTCCCAACTACACATGCTTCAGTTTTTATCCAGTTGAGATGAATTGGATAAAATGGTGAAGAATTATTTATTTCAACTTTTCTTAAAGTATAAATTGGCGTGATGGCTCAGTGGCTAAATCTTTGCCTTGAATGCACCAGGATCCCATATGGGCACTGCTTCGTGTCCCAGCTGCTCCACTTCCCATCCAGCTCCCTGCTTGTGGCCTGGGAAAGCAGTAGAGGACAGCCCAAAGCCTTGGGACCCTGCACCCACGTGGGAGTCCTGGAAGAAGCTCCTGGCTTCAGATCGGCTCAGCTCCGGCTGTTGTGGTCACTTGGAGAGTAAACCAGCAGATGTAAAATCTTTCTGTATTTCCATCTTTATAAAATCTGCCTTTCCAATAAAAATGAATCTTAAATAAAGGTATAGGTAACCAACGTGACGATTGGGACCATGTAAGCACATGGTGGCACTGAGTACATTCTTGTTGCTGTGCGCCTGTCACCACCATCCATCTGCAGAGATGGCCTGTGAAACTACCCATGAAACGACTCCTTCTCTGCCCCCAGCTCGTGGCAGCCAGCACTCTGCTTCCAGTCGCTTCAGTGCAGCTCATGTAAGTATTCACACTCTCCGTTTGTGACCAGCTCACTGCGCTTAATGTTGAGCCTGCAAGGTTCATCCATGTGTATTGTGCCAGTTTTTACTGTAATGGTTAATATCCCACCATGTATTTCCAGGTCGAATAATCCTCCATCTTCTGTAGATATCAGCCGTGGGCCTTGGGCTGCCCCCACCGCTGGGCTATTGTGAAGATGCCGCTCTTGGATATGCTCAGGTAGGATTGCTAGGTAATGTAATAAGCTGAGATTTGTTCAGGAAGCACTGTGGTTCCAAGTAACTTTCCCTGAGGGCTGCGCAATGTTATATTCGTACCAAGAATGCACACAAGTTCCAGTTTCTCTGTGCTCACTTGGGGGACCTGGGAGAAGCTACTGGGTCTTGGCTTTTGATCAGCTCAGCTCCAATCCTTGCAGCTACTTGGGGAGTGAACCAACAGCTGGAAGATCTCTCTCTCATGTCTGTCCTCTGTCCAAGTAACTCTTTCAAGTAAAAATGAATACATCTTTAAGAATAAGCTTCCTCTTGGGGCCCGGCTCGATAGCATAATGGTTAAGGTCCTCGCCTTGAACGCACCAGGATCCCATATGGGCGCAGTTCCTTGCAGTCTGGGTTTGCCTTGGTCCAGAGTGAGTGTGAGTGTGCCTTCTCTCCAGCTTTTGGAATAGTTTGAGAAGGATTGGTGTCGCTGTCCTGCAGCGATGGACTTGGTGCACGGAGCCGATAATAACACGCTTGGGCTACTGACGATCAATAGCCAAAATTTATTAGGGGCAACAGACTTTATATGCTGAGGGTCATACAGGATTAGGGTAGAGATACGTAGTTCATCAACAGAACCATCAACTGTTTCTATGCCTTAGTTTGGAAGTCCTTTTGCCTTGTATATTACTTCCCACTCAGCTGTTCTTATACAAATGATATCTCATCAGGTATACAAAAGGTAGCCATACAGTTGTTCTCAGGCAAAGGATATCCAATCAGTCACACACAAGACATCCATTCAGTTGTTTATCATACAAATATTGTCCCATCAACTGTAATTCTGTGCTCGCTGACCTACGGTCACAATGTCCTCCTACAGATTGGTGTTAATTTTTCTTTATGTGTTTGATAATATTTACCAGCAGAGTCTCTGAGCCTGGTTTCTCTGTTGGGGATTTTTTGGTTACTGTTCAGTTTCCCCATGCGAACAGATCTGTTCAGGTTTATATTTAGATTCTGAGTTGATATTTGGTATGTTTGTAGGAGTGTGTCCATTTCACAAAGGTTGGGCATGTTGGTGGCATAGGGTTGTTTATAGTAGTCGTAGAGTCCTGTTCTGTAAAACAGGTTATGGTGCCCCTCATTCATTTCTGATGCTATTTATTTGAATGTCATTTTTTAGTCTAAGTAGACATTGTTAATTTTGTTGATCTTCTTGGATAATGAGCTCTGTTTAATCTTTTTCTAGTCTATCTCTAACCTTTCTACTTGCTTTTTGTTTAGTTTGTTCTTTTTTGTGGTGTACTTAAGATAGAGTTGTGTTACTGACTTAAGATGTTTTATTTTTTATGTACACATTTAAAGCTATGAGTTTCTCTCATGGAATTGCTTTTGCTGAATCCCGTGAGTTTTGGCATCTTGTGTTTCCATTTTCATTTATTTCAAGATATTTTATCATTTTTGTTTTATCCATTGATTGCTCAAGACTGTTAAATTTCCGCATTTCTGTAGATTTTCTGGTTTTGCTTCTGTTACCTATTCTAATTTCGTTGTTATGATTAGTTATGGTTAAAAGGTATTTTTATAATTTCACTCTTGTTGAGACTTCGAATAGCCTAATCCATGGTCTATCCCAGAGAATGCTGTGTGTATGCATCCCATTGGTTGGTGGTTTTGTCTCTCAGGGGCAGGTGGTCGGTAGTGCTACTGGAGTCCTCTGTTTCCTTGTTGGTCTCTGTTGCTGTTTTGTCTGCTACAAATGAAACTGGGAGAGGGACGCTTCTTGCTGCTATTATAGCATTGACTTTTTCAGTCTATAAATACTTCATATATTCAGGAGTTCTGTCTGGTGCACATAAGCTGGTAATTGTTCTGTTTGATTGGGGAACTGATCCTTTTCCTATTATATAGTACCCTTCTTTATTTCTTGTTTTCTTTCTCTTTGTCTTTATCTCGGTTTTTACTTTGATGTATTTGGTCTGATGTTAGTATGGCCCTCCCTTTTTTGGTTATTGTTCACATGGAATGCATTTTCCATCCTTTCATCGTCCGCCTAAGTATCCTTAGACTAAAAGTATTTTGCAGACAGCGTATAATTGGATCTTGTTTGTTTATGCTTTCTGCCAGTCAGTGTCTTTTGATGGGGATATTAAGTTCCACTACGGTTGAAGAGGCTGCTAATATGGAAGGGTTTGTTGTTGTCTTTGTCGTTACGCTCATCTTACAGCTTTTTCTTTTTAATTTTTTCCTGTTTTACCCCTTTAGTGTCTTCTGTGCCTAGTTGACTCAGCAGATCGGCATGTGCAAATGCATTCTCATTTTATTTTGTGTATGTTCCATGGAAAATTTCTTTATGGTTACCATGGAGCTGACACAAAACAGCTATAGTTACGGCGATCTTTTAAAAACTGGTAACAACTTACCCTGCATTCAGAATCCCTTTAGAGCTGTGTTCCCTTTTTGTTATTGCTGTCACAATTTATGTCTTTATAAATTGTGTATCAACTAACGGAGATTTTTAGTTTTTTATGCTTCTCCATTTTAAATCTTGTAAGGGAAAGTGGAGCCATGAATAAAATTATCACCGTAATGCAGTTTATATTTGCCTGCTCATTTACTGTCACAGGAGCGATGTATGTCTTCACGTGACTTCTGTGCTCCTCTCCATTGCCCACTCCTGGCAACTTGAGTCTCTGTACCACTTTCTGTACAGCAGGTACAGTAGTAATAGACCTGCCTGGCTTTTATTTACTTAAGAATGTCTTCATTTCTCCCTCATCTTTGAAGGATAACTTGCCAGATAACAGTATTCTCAGTTAGCAAATATATGGGTTGACCTGGCACAATAGCGTAATGGTTAAAGTCCTCGTCTTGCACACGCTGGGATCCCATATGGGCGCCGATTCTAATTCTGGTGGCCTTGCTTCCCATCAGCAGAATTATTTATTTCAACTTTTCTTAAAGTATAAATTGGCGTGATGGCTCAGTGGCTAAATCTTTGCCTTGAATGCACCAGGATCCCATATGGGCACTGCTTCGTGTCCCAGCTGCTCCACTTCCCATCCAGCTCCCTGCTTGTGGCCTGGTAAAGCAGTCGAGGATGGCCCAAAGCCTTGGGACCCTGCACTCATGTGGGAGACCTAGAAGAGGTTCCTGGCTCCTGGCTTTGGATTGGCTCAGCTCCAGCAGTTGCGACCACTTCAGGAGTGAACCATTGGACGGAAGATCTTCCTCTCTGTCTCTCCTCCTCTCTGTATATCTGCCTTTCCAATCAAAATAAATAAATATTAAATATGTATGTATATATAGGTTTTTAACCTTATATCGTGGTGTTGCCTTCTGACCTTGCCAGGATTCAGCTGAGATTTGTGATCTAGAAGGCAGGGAAACTCCACATTGGTGAAGGCCAATGGAGGAACCACTGTTTCTGAACCGCTTTCTCCCACTTGCCTCTGTGCTGTGGCCCTCAGATGGGCAGAAGCCATTGGCACGAGCTCCGTTGTGCCTGTGCACCTGTGCTCTTCCCCTGGCAGTCCTGCAGCATCAGTTCCCGACTGTCCCTGTGGACGATGGAGCAGGTGCAGTGCCGTGTGTACTGCCTGTGTGGGAGAAAGGGCTGCAGAGATGAGAGGCAGCGTCTGAAGCTGATGACGTCAGCAGGTGAGGATCTCCTGAGGGAAGGAGATCAGAGAGTGGGAGAAGAGCTTTCAGTGTTTTGAGTGGTGGCAGGCATTTCTCTGTAAGTCTCTGTAATTCTTGAATTTGTTGTCATGTTTTTTTTGTTTTTTGTTTTTTTTAAAGATTTTATTATTATTGGAAAGCCGGATATACAGAGAGGAGGAGAGACAGAGAGGAAGATCTTCCATCCGATGTTTCACTCCCCAAGTGAGCCGCAACGGGCTGGTACGCGCCAATCCGATGCCGGGACCAGGAACCTCTTCCGGGTCTCCCACGTGGGTGCAGGGTCCCAAAGCTTTGGGCCGTCTTCGACTGCTTTTCCCAGGCCACAGGCAGGAAGCTGGATGGGAAGTGGAGCTGCCGGGATTAGAACCGGTTCCCATATGGGATCCCAGGGCTTTCAAGGTGAGGACGTTAGCCGCGAGGCCACGCTGCCGGACCCGTCATGTTTTTTTTGAAGATCTATTTATTTTACTTCAGAGAGTTACAGAGAGGAAGGAAGAGACAGACACACACACACACACACACACACACACATCTATCCATTGGTTCACTTCTCAAATTGTAACAGAGCTGAGCTGATCTGAAGCTGGGAGCTAGAAGCTTCTTCTAGGTCTCTCGTGTGGATGCAGGGTCCCAAGGCTTTAGGCCATCATCTGCTGCTGTGCCAGTCCATAAACTGGGAGCTGCATGGGGATTCAAACTGGTGCCCATAGTGGATGCTGGTGCCTTAGGCAGAGGCTTAACCTGATACAGCACCATACTGGCTATCATATGCTTTTTAAGCAAGAAGTGAATAAGCACTTCAGCTCTAGGCTTGTTCTTTGGGAGACCTGTAGAGAAGGGTGGCAGGTCAGTAAGCAGTGGCCTCCTGGAGGCTGCATGGATGTCACCTGGGGGAGATACTCCAGACTGGTGTCTGGAGAGCCAGGTCAGAAAGGAGCTAGGCAGGTGCAGAAGGCCGTGAGCTCCAGGCAACAGGAGCCGCTTCCATCTGGTCATCTGAGCTGAGCAAGCAGCAATCTCAGTGAATTCTACAGGAGGACATGATGTTCACCTGAGAGATGAGGGATGTAGCACAGAGACAGCCACCACGGACAGCCAGAATGCTGGCTCCCACTTGCTTGATCACAGAGCCTCACTTTCCTGGCCAGCCTCACTACTGCACCTCTCCCACACACCGGATGTGACAGCCTTGATTGTTCAGACTTCTTCCCCAGCTTTCATTCAGTTCTTTCCTAATTGTTGCTATTCTGTCTTTATGGAGAAAGCAAGAAAAGCATGAGTTGGATAAAGCCAGTTGAGGATTTTCTTTAGAAAAACAGTGTTCCATATGAAATAATCCAACCCAGTGGGCTTCAACACAACCGCATTAACCTCAGAGTAGCATTCAGGATGAAATGGAGCTTATGCCGCCAGTGCCACGGTCTAGTGAGCTGAGCCTCTGCCTGGGGTGTCACCGTTCCATATGGATGCTGGTTTGAGTCCCAACTGCTCCACTCCCAAACGAGCCTCCTGTTAATGGCCTGAGAAATCAGTGGAGAATGGCTCAAGTCCTTGGGCCCCTATACCCTCTAGGAGATATAGAAGAAACTCCTGGCTTTGGGTCAGCTTGGTTCCAGCCATTTGGAGAGTAGACCAATAAATGAAAGATCTCTTTCACTCACTCTCTCTTTCTCTGTCTCCTTTTCTCTGTAATTCTGCCTTTTAAATAAAAATACAAATCATTAAAAATAAAAGAAATTGAGCCTACAGAGCCAATACTATGTGGCAAGTAGTTTACGTTCCACCTGCTCTGCTCCTGACCCAGCTCCCTGCTAATGTCCCTGGGAAGGCAGCAGATGAAGGCCCAAGTGATTGGGCCTGTGACACCCTGGCTCTTGGCATCAACCTGGTAAAGCCCTGGCCATGGCACCGCTGGTGTGCCGGGGTCTGCCACACAGTGCTTCTGTCTCTTCCTTTCTATAATTCTGCCTTTCATACTTTCTTTTTTTAAAAAAAGAAATTGATCTGACATCAGCCAACTTTCTTTTTTAAAACATTATTGTCAGTCAATGTGGAGACAGATGGTGTTGCATGTCTACTGAAGGGCAGAGGAAGGAGCCCTGGCCTGTGCCCATGGGGTATGTAATCATGACCTTTAGACACAGGATGTATATCTTATAAGAGGTGGCAGCCTGTGCATCGGTAAATGGCATTGGAAGATGGGGTCAAAGTGAATGACTACCCAAAGCTCCCCATGGTCTGGAGCAAGCCGTGTGAGCATCGAAAGTCAATTCCTCCTGCCCCCAGGACTCTCATCAAGCAGTGAGATTTTCTGGATGGAATGTTGGAATTTACACGTATGCTTAGAGTGTTGCTGTTGAACCTCAAGTTCATTCTTTCCAAGGTGTCACTAGTACGGCTCAGTGATGTCACCTACAACAACCGATGGTCACTGGAAGCCCTCAGTGTCGGTGATGAAGCTGCCAGCCTGACGCGAAGCTCACTGGGTCACTGGTGAGCACTGGGATTCTTCTGCCCATGCCAATGGTTAGGTGATCCTTGTTGGTGTTTGGCTGAAGGTCCTGGGAAGAAGTCCTGCACTCTGTCCACTGTTGACTTTGGGGATTGGACTCCTGGACTGGCACTACCCTGGCAAAGGATGTCTGGTCCACAGAGTATGATTAAGCCTATGAGGTAGGGAGGCAGGCAGGCGGGCAGAGCCAACTGTGAATGCCATGGGGTGGGTTTCCAGAGCACAGTGAAGGAAGTCAAAGGATGTCAAAGCTTCCAGGGGGAGGGGCTTCAAGTTCACTCGTGAAGGGCAGAGGGAGCTGGTTGCATTGGAAACCTGCACTAAGTCCTGCCTGTGTGCCACCTCTCTGCAATGTATTGCTTGGTATGAGCCAGAGTCATGTAGCATGAGTCCTGATACAACCTGTGCCTTGGGGTCAGCAAGCAGGCTCACAAGGGACCTAGGTCATGGGGCTACAGTCTCAGAGAGCTGCCATCTCTAGTCAGTTCTTTGTGGTCTCAGGTCCTCATGCTTTAGCCATGTGCTGGGCAGGCAGGAAGGGAAAAGAAATGGGGTCAGCATTGTGGCATACTGAGTTAGCCCATTACCTGTGACACTGGCATCCCATATGGGCAACAGTTCAAGTCCTGGCTGTTCCACCTCCCATCTACCTCCCTGCTTATGTAGCTGGAAAAGCAGTCGAGGACAGCCCAAAGCCTGAGACCCCTGCACCTGCGCGGGAGACAGAATTGCAGGAAACACAGGAAGAGAAGAGGTAGGTATCTCACTCAGGAGGCGGCACTGTGGGCCACTGGGCTTTCATATCTGCCTCCTGAGGTCATTCACCATCCCCCTTGCAGAGGAGCCCACCCCTGTGAGTGTGTCATGCTGCTGGATGTGCTTTGAGCTGCAGAGATGGACTGGTCTGAAGCCAGGAGCTTCTTTCAGGTCTCCCACGCAGGTGCAGGGTCCCAAGGCTTTGGGCTGTCCTCCACTGCTTTCCCAGGCCACAAGCAGGGAGCTGGATGGGAAGTGGAGCTGCCAGGATTTGAATTAAAGCCCATATGGGATGCTGGTGCTGGCGAGGAGAGGAATGGCCTATGGAGCCACCGGCTGGCCCCTGAACATTTTGTAGCTGTGTAGCTTTGGGCAGTTTGCTCTGCTGTTCCCCCTCTAGCTGTCTGATCAATTGTAAGAAAGGATAGGGAGCAAATGGGCTGGGAAAGAAACAGACCTGCCCTAATGATGTGGGTTACAGGAAATGGTGTAGGTAGGATACCTGTTTCGGAATACCTGAAGGCCAAGGAAAGAAGAAGAGCTCTTTATTGTCACACGCATGAAAGAGCAAAAGAGAAAGAGGTATTTTTTATCAGCCGGTTCACACCCACAATGCCTACCGCTGGCAGGGCTGGACCAGATCAAAGCAGGAGCCAGGCACACCATCTGGGTCATACCCCCACCCCATTGTTGGCAGCTGCCCGAGCCCTTGGAACATCATCTGCCACTTTCCAGGATGCATTAGCAGGGAGCTGGATGGGAAGCAAAGAGCCTGACTCTGGCATAGGACTCCAATACAGGCTTCACCCACCGCACCACTGCAGCTGCCCCAGGATCTTGGTGTGTCAGGCCCGGAGTCCCACAACACTGTGTGGTCAGGTCACCACAAAGGCTCCGAACACATTTCCATTGCCTATCCATCTTCCATTTCCTTCAGAGGATATGGCAGGGAAAGGCTTGGAATCCTGGGCTGTGTTGGTTGTCACTCATCCACAAATGATGAAAAGCCATGTGCAGGCGACTGGGCACGACATGGTGAGGCCTCCTGCCCACTCGGCTACTCAGCAGCTGTCATGTGACAGGACAGCGACCCAGCCTGTCCTGTGGCTCCAGGATCTGCCTGTGGGACAGGCAGCATTTGCCTTTGGACCCACCTGTCCCACATTTCCATTACATCCAGGGCAGCTGGAGCTGGCTGTCATTGTCAGTGAGAGCTGCTCTGAGAGACAGGTGGCTGGGGTCAGGACTCACTGCTGTCTTCTCAGGGGTGACTGCACCTGCTTGTGGCATTGGGGCTGTTGCCTGATCAGCCACCCTGACATGCTCACTGACCACGGCTGTGTTTGCCAGTGGCCATCTTGCCTGACCTCTGGGAGACCTACTATGGGGATGGGCAGCCCCCAAGCCATAGGGATCCTCATCAACAAAGCACCTGAGTCCTGGGCTCCAAATCCGCCTCTAGGGGTCCTCTTCCTTCCCCATTAATTGTGTTGACTCCTTCTGTAGGGACAGGGTCTTCCCACCCCACACTGAGGCATTCATGTACTAGGAGAGGCTACATGGGTCTCTTGGGACGAAAGAGAGGACAGTTTTCCTGCTGCAAGTGGGAGTTGGTCCTTCCCTCTGGTCTTGTTTGTGCGACTTGGCAGTGGCCACCAGCAAAGCACAGCACAGTCCCTAGCTGGTGACAGTCATGATGGTGCTGTGCTGTCTTGTCCTCTAGAGGGCGCCAGTCTCCTCTCCCCGTGGCCTTCACCATGTGCCTCTCGCCTGGGTGGAGTCCAGCACAAGTCCTGCGGTTGGGAGCACCCGCTCAGCAAGACAGCCACCTCTGTCCGAGGCCTGGGAGGGGCTGGAGAGGAACAGTGCCTTGCCTCTGGTCTCTAAGCAATACTCTAGCCCCTCAGTGTAAGGGCTGGGCACAGCAGGTACCTGCAGCCAAAGCCTGTCCCAACCAAGGCCCCATCTCTCTGCTTCTAGGTCTGTCCACCCAGCTGCCAGGACAGTGACTGGGGATGAGGTGTTCTCTCCTCTCGGAGCTCCACTGATCCCCCTGCTGCAGTCCAGGTCTCTGTATGGGTCATCGCCTGCTGCCTCCCAGAGTATGTGTGCATTAGCTGGAAGTTGGGTCAGAAGCTGAGCTGGAACTCAAGCCCAGGGCTCCAACAGGAGCTATGAGCATCTGGGTGTCCGAAGCAGTGTTTTAGCTTACCATAGAACTAGAGAGGTCTTCTCTCTACACATAGACACATACACAGTGCCACCAGCACATCGGCTGGGCTCCTGTGTAAAAACAGAAATAATTGGCCTAAAAGAACTGAAGATCTAACTTAAGAAGAAAGCTGCAGGTCAACCCAAAGACAGTTCAGGGGACAGAGCAGGGACATGACAGTGAATTTTATTCTTTGACACTCACAGCCAGGACAAGCAGTCGATACAGCCTAAGTCCTCGCGAGATACACACAACCTCACACACACAGAATGACTTACATCTGTCTGATCCTTTGACCCAGCATATCATGATGGGGGTCAACAAAAAATGACAGCATATGTGAAGAGATGAATGCACGCACTTTAGATGGAGTGAACAGAGGAGTGAGACTGATATGGAAGATGTTTGAATTATTAGGCAAGAAATGTAAAATGGCCCTAATGAAAATGCTAAGAACTCTAATGAAAAAAGTAGACACTGTGCAAGACCGTTTGAGTAATAGAAGCAGAGATGGGGACAGTAGGGAAGAATTAAGACATAATGCTAGAAATAAAAAACACTGTAGCAGAAATGAAGAATACCAATGTGGAAATAATAGTCTTACCCACTTTCCTATAGCCCTTGAACTTTTGTGCCCTAAGGAACTATGTGAAGATTGTCAAAAATAAATAAGGAAGGAAAGAAAAAAGAAAGAAAAAGAAAGAAAAGACAGAAAAGAAATGAAGAATGCCTTCAATGGACTCATCAGTATGACAGGAAAGAATCAGTGAGCTTGGAGAAATGTCACTAAAACCTTCCAAAACAGAAACAAAAGAGGAGAAAAAGAAGGAATGAGTGGGAAAAAAGAGTCAAGCACTGTGGCACAAACACAACAGGAAAAATATATGGATAATGGGAAAGCCACAGGAGAAGGAAGACATGAGAGAAGGCTTAAAAAAAAAAAAAGACTTGATTTCTTATTTGAAAGGCAGAACTACAGAGAGAGAGAGAGAGAGAATCTTCCATCCACTGGTTCACTCCCCCAGTTGCCACAATAACTGGAAGCTGATGTGATCCAAAGCCAGGAGCCAGGAACCTCTTCCAGGTCTCCCACACAGGTACAGAGTGCCAAAGCTTTGGGCCGTCCTCGACTGCTTTCCCAGGCCACAAGCAGGGAGCTGGATGGGAAGTGGAGCTGCCGGGATTAGAACTGGCACCCGTATGGGATCCCTGGGCATTCAAGGCGAGGACTTTAGTCGCTAGGCCACGCCGCCGGGCCCATGGTTGGGGTTCTGAGTCCAGCAGTTCAGGTGAGGGATCCCCAAAGAAACTTCGTCTGAGATGATCGCAGACCTGATTCTTATGTGTGTTTGCCACTACAGGGTCTGGCACAGTCCGTTGCCCCAGTCAGCTTATGCATATTCTGGTGGTTGCAATTGCTGGGTCAGTTCTGTTTCCAGCTCTGTCTTCTACACAAACGTACGGGTGTTACAGTCCACCCAGATCCTGCCTAACAGACGCTCAGTCCTCACATGAACCAGTGGGAACTGCAGCCTAGTCAGAGTGACCGGCAATAACCCCAACCAGGCCCGCCCCCTGCCCTGGTTCACATGCTTGCCAGTATGTACAGCAGACTAGTCCAGTCTGTCCCACATCCCATTCAGCTCTCATACATGTCAACGGACATTGAAGCCTAGCTCAACTCAACCAGCCCCACTATCCAGCCCACACACGTGCCGGAAGCTACCACTCTGTCTAGCCATGCCTGCCCAGTCCTGGTTCTCATGTTCACCAGTGGGAGTGGCAACCCAAAAGGGAGATGCCCACTATTCCCTACTGGGCCGATTCCCACTCCTGGATTATTCATTCTCCAGGTGGTTCTGCAGTTTAATTTGACAGAATTAGCCCCCCTGTGCCAGCATCTGCCAGCTGATGCTGTGGCAGAGCCCAACCAAACCACACCCACTCTGACTGATGCTTGCATTAGTAGAGACAGTCAGCCCAGCCTTGCTTTTCCCTGATCCAGCTCACATGGGACCAACAGGTGTTGTAGCCCTGCCTGGTCTGATCTGCTCCCATCCCAACTCACGCTTTCTCCAGTGGGAGTGGTGATCCAGCAGGGGAGTCTCATGTACCCCACTACTGGCTTTGCCCCCTCCCCGCTTGGTTCTCACTTTGCTGGTTGGGTGCTGCGGCCCGGTCTGGCATGGCCCACCTTGCTTCAACATTTGCCAGTGGATGCTATAATCTGGTCCGGCCCGGCCCACCCCAATTCCAGCTCACGCTGGTGGGAACTACAGCCTAGCCCAGTCCAGCTGGCACCCAACCCCAGCCCTAATGTGAACTGGCATGTGTTGCGACAAAACCTGGCCCGAACCACACTCTATTCTGGTGCTCAGATTCGCCAATGGATAATGTGAATTGGCCCATTCTGGTCCGCCCCAACCTGTGCCAAATGTATGCCGCTGGGTACTATTCCATGGCCTGGTCTGGGCTGTTTCCTAACATGTTCTTGTGCTCACCTGCAGGGACTGTGTTCTGACAGAGGAGTGGCCCAAGTTCCTCCATCAGAACCTCTCCCAATGCCGGATCTCACGCCCATTGATAGTTCCATGGGCCAGCTCTACTCGGTCCACCTCCTGTCCTAGTAGGAACAGTGGCCTTCCTGAGCGGCCTTCAGCTCATTTCAGTTTTTATTATTGGGGGCTACAGTCCAGCCAAGGGTAGTCCACATGCAGACACAGCTTACACATGGCTCAGTAGGGGCATAACTTAGCCTAGCCCATCCTACACCCGGTCTGGTCCTCCAGAGCAGCAGATAGTGCTGGAGTCTAGCCCGGCTTGGTGCGCCCAGCCCCAGTCCACATTTGTGCTGAGGGACACTGCAGCCATATCCAAACCAGAAGGTAGCTCCCACTCTGGTCCTTGCACTCACCCACTCAGTGGGAACCACAACCCAGCTGGTGGTCACTTAGCTCCCCAACCAGGCCTGTTTCCAGCCATAGATCTTGGGCATGCCAGTGGTTACTCTGACCCAGCTTGGCATAGTCATGACCTTTGCTTTTGGATGCTGTAGCCTGGCCTGCCCTGGCCTGCCCCCAGTCCCAACTCTTGTTGGCAGGTGCTGGAACCTGGCCCTGCTCGGTCTGCTCCCATCCCTGGCTCATGCAAACCAGTAGGTGTAACAGCCAAGCCCAGCAAGACCTCTGCTCAAACCTGGTTCCTGCACTTGCCGGTGAGCTAAGGTTTGCCTGGCCCTGCCCAGTCTACCCCCTTCCATAACCAACCTATACATTAGCCAACAGTTGGAGCTACCTTGCCCAGTTTGCCCAACCTCCAGGCCTGGACCATGTGCTCATCAGTGCGAGCTATGACCCACTAGGGGAGTTTCACACATTCCCCCACTTGGCCCACTCCGGGACCCAGATCTCATACATGCCAGTGGGTATTAGGTCCTTGCCCAACATAGCCTGCCCCTCCATCTTGCCCTTGTATGAGCTGGTGAATGTTGCGGCCCGGCCTGCCCCACATCTTGTTTTAGGATGCACATGTGGGTGCTGCAGCCTAAGCCAGCCCAGACTGTTCTCTGTCCTTGTACCTGTGAATGATGGCAGGTTCCATGGTCACACCTAGCTCAGCCCATCCCTACCCCAACTCTTGAACTAATCAGTGGGACTTGTATTTCCATAGGGTTGGGCCCACATATCCCCCACAGAATTTACCCCTAGACTTGGTTCTCTCACATGCTGGTTAGTATCATGGCCTTGCCTAATGTGAACCGTCCCCTGTTCCAACATCCAGTCTAGACAGGTCCCCAAATCCTGCTGGACAGGCCCCCGGCCCTAGCTTTCACATGAGCTGGTGTGTGGTGGTCAGCAGTGTTTCTTGATAACAAGCCCATCTCAGGACTCCCATGTGGGCTGATGTTATCAGTCTGACCCATACAGATTTTCCAGTATCTCCCCTCCAAACCACCAGGTCTCAGTCCCCTTGCTTACCTGCAAGTATAGTGAGCCTGTTGTTGAGAGTCCCTCAGGGTTTATTCCTTACTTACACGCACAGTGGCCTTATCCATGGATGTCCCTAGGCAGTAACTCCATAGCCCAAGACCCCAGAGCTTGCTGTCTGGTGAACAGTGGGCAGAGCCTGGTGCCACTTGGTGTGCTGGCCACCCAAAAGCCCAGGACTTGCTCACTGCTGGACAGCAGTGGCTGTGGCTAGGGTCTGAAGCATTGAGTCTGACCTGGCTCAGGTATCCCCACCAGATGCTGGAAGATCCCCCCCCCAAAACACCCAAGGTAAAACTCCCCTAGATCTGTCCCACTGCAAGATGGTGGCAGTGGGCAGAGCCAGGGATTGCTCCTCGCTCCCAAGAGATCCCTTCACAGCGTACCTATCATGATGGGAGAAACCTCTCAGGCTCAGGCAAGCCTGGTACTCGCTCACCACCTGGCAGCGGTGGCGGTGGCGGTGGCTAGGGCCCCAAGCATTGAGTCTGACCTGGCTTGGGTACTCCCAACAGCTGCCAGGCTGCTGGAAGCTCCCACCATCCAAGCCCCAGTGACTCGCTTTCTGTGTCTGATGAGATTGGACCTGGCTTGTGAGTTCTAGAGCAGCCCCTCTAGCTAATTTGGGGCAGTTGTCCAACAACAGTATCATCCTACTTGCCAATCAAAACACTCTCTTTTTTGGAATTCTGTTTCATCTGGGACTTGTGGAGATGTCCTGAATATTCTGTATGTTAAGATGCTGGGTGGAATTTCATAAAACTCCCATGTGGCTTCCTGCCTGTAGCATCACCTACCTCTCAGACCTCCTAAGAGTTCAGCAACTTAGAAGGAGAGCTCTCTCTTCTCCTGGTAACCTTGACTTGATGGACTGCTGAGGTGCTCATGCTCTGTCTCCTTTCGCCACCCCTCTCTGTGTGGGGCATCCTCTGCTCGTGTGTGTGTGTGTGTGTGTGTGTGTGCCATCTCATCTTGCAGGTGAAACTCTATCACCTTGTGCGTGTGCTGAATGCTTCTCCAGGTGCAAGGCAAGAGTATGGAAAGAACTCAATAATCCACTCCTTATGAACTGGATTGTCTCACAGATCTGGAGTCCAAGAGTCCACAGAGGTCAGGGGAAGCTGGCTCTGGCCTTTCTCCTTGTGGCGACCAGTACTGATTCAGTATCCCTCCCCCCACATTGCATGCCACTGTGTGTTCAAGTCATCCCCCTCCATGTGTGTCTGGACCCAAAAGCATCATTTGTGTTAGAGGTCCATTGTATGCCTCGCCTTAACTTGTAACCTCTGCGACAACCCCTGCTGTGAGTTTTTGGGGATGTGGGGGAAGGGCCCATGATTTAGTGCCCGACAGTGATAGCTCACCTCCTGTGTTGTTGACTCGGCTGTGCTGGGGGACCAAAGTATGGGCTCAGACATGACTGTGAATGTGTTCTGTGCAGCTGTGTTTTGCCTGAGTAGACTTCAAGAATAGCAAGTCATTCTCCTACGTGCTGGTGGGCCTCATCTAATCAGCTGAAGGATGACACTGTACAAAAAGAGACCTCCCTGAGCAAAAAGGACCCTGCAACTGCCTGCCATGGCTTCAGGCTGTCCCTCCACCCAGCTCTCAGCCTGTGAGGCCACTTTGCACGCCTGGGACCACCATGCCCCAGAATCCTATAAGCTGACTCCCTCAAATCAGTCCATGGTTCTCTATCTCTCCCTCTTCTCTGCCTCTTTCTGTCTCTTCTCTCTCTCTCTCTCCTCTACTCTTTCTCCTCTTCCTCTCTCCCTCTCTGTCTCTCTCCCTTTTTCTCTTCTTTTCTCTTCTCGCTCTCTCTATCTCAATCTCAAATCTTTCTCTCTCTTGCTTTCTCCCCTGACTCTCTCCACTGGTTCAGTAGTTTTCAACCCAGTCACACAAGAAAAAAGAGAGTTGTAGCAGCATCAAGGTCTGGGTCTTCCTCTCACACTTCAACTCAGTGCAATGGGAATCTCCAAGTGTGGGCCTGGACTCCAGGGTCTTCCAAAGTTCTTTAGGAGTCTTGAGTAAGTAGCCAAGGCTGAGTCACTGCTCTAGCCTCAGCTCCCTCACCCCCGCTTTTGCAGAAAGATCTATATTTATTTAAAAGGTAGAGTTAAAGAGGGTGGGGGAAGACAGAAAGAGAAGGAAAAGTGTCCATGTTCTGGTTCAGTCCCCCAGATGGCCATGCACTTTATCTGGGTCTCCTCCATGGATGCAGCAACCCAAGTGCTTGGGCCATCTTCAGTTGTTTTTCCCAGGTGCACTAGAAGGGAGCTGGTTGGGAAGTAGAGCAGCTGGGACTTGAACCAGAGCCTATATAGGATGCTGATGTCGCAGGTGTAGGCTTAACCTGATACATCACAGAACCAGACCCTTGGTTCAGCCCTCATTGTATGATGTCCAACACTTTCAATCAGGGCTTTCTAGAAAGAGCCATATGACTGATGAACACACACACACACACACACACACGCTGGTGTGGGAGTTGGATGTTGTGACCAGGAGGCCGAGAAGTCGCCCCAGAAGACTGGTGGTCACCACCACCTGCCAGCTGGGGGACCAGGAAAGTCGTTGCTACTGAACCCGAGTCCCCAGGCCTCAGAAGAGCAGCCAAGGGTAGGGTGGTCAGTTCAAGCACAAGGCCAGGACCTGCAGCTCCGACGTCTAAGGCTAGGAGAGAGAGTCTTCTCCCTGCACCTCTTGCTCCATTTGGGACCCCCTGCTAAGTGTGAAGAGTATTCCCCATCCCCACCTGGGCCCATGGGCTCCCAGGCTGGCCTCTGTGGAGAAGACGGCTATGCCAGCTGAGCATCCCTCATGGATCCCTCCAGATGCACACCCAGCAGGAAGCATTGCACCTGCTCCAGGACCCCATGGCTAGCGAGGGTATCTCAGCACAGATTCACTCAGCTTCCTCCCCCAACCAGTCCACTTGGATTTCAAATCAGGACATTTTACTCACCCACTCCTCACTGCCCATCAGTCAGCACGGAGCCACTGACTTGGTGGAATTCCCGGAGCTCTGGGAGCAGCAGCCCCAGCTGCCAGTGTGCATACCCACTGTGGGCTGCACAGAAGACAGCGATCCTCCTGGGACCCTGACCACATCCCCCTCACCCAGGAGGCACACATACACCCAGCAGATGTCAGGCCAGCTGCCCTCCAAGTGGGTGGGGTCTCAGCTGCATCACCCTGCCCCTTCTGGCCCGAGCCAGGAACTTCCACCTGCGTAGCTGGCTCAGCTAGCAGCTTTCAATTTGTGACTCTGGCTGATGCAGGCTGTTTCTGAGGTCCTGAGAAAGCCAGCAGCTGTTTCATAGCCATATACTTTAATTCTCAGGAGATTGAGGGCTCTGCTCTCCCCACCCTCCCCAACACACACACACACACACACACACACACACACACACACACATTGTATCAGCTTCAGGGCTTCCCAAAGCTTAGGTTTGCTCCCCCAGCCTGAATCGTTTACAGAGTTCATTAAGATTCAGGAATTTATGAAGCATGTGGTATACAGTAAGAGCTCCATAAATGCTGCTACTCTCCAGGGCTAGCTGGAGTAAGGACGGGAAGGCAGATAGGACAGCAGACTGGTGTGTTTGGTACACACCCCCTTTCCTACAGGCCTGTGGCTGCTCCCCGACAACCGGCCCAGAGACCCAGCAAAGCGGGACTAGGGGGTGGAGGCCCCAGGCAGCGCCTCCTTTCCTTGGATGTGGCTGTAGATCCAGTCAAGGTAGCGGCTGACCTTGGTGTAGATGCCGTAGTTGTTGAGGTTTCCACAGCCCTCGCCCCAGCTCACCAGGCCCACCAAGAACCAGGTGCCTCGGAAGAAGGCCACCATGGGCCCACCGCTGTCGCCGTCACAGGCGTCGCGCCGGTCCCCAAGGACACCAGCGCACAGCATGTTCTCGGAGACAGTGTTGCTCATGGCCTCCACGCATGCGTTGTACGGGGCCACTGGGACGTTGATGAAGCTGAGGATGAAGGTGCGATTCCTCTTAGCCTCCTTCTCACGGCTGCTCTGGTAGCCCCAGCCTGTCACCACAGTCTCCTGGCCAGGCTGTGTGAGCTGCCGCTCAGCCAGGCCGCTGTCCGGCAGGCAGATGGGCACGATGTTCTGCGAGAGGGTGGCAGGCTGAGCCAGGCGCAGCAGCGCAATGTCGTTGTCTGTGGTGCTCCGGCTGTAGTTGGGGTGGATAAAGACTTCCTGGATATTCAAATCCAGCTCCCATCGCTCCTTGAACCGCAGGTCATACTCACCTGCAGGCCGACACAGGACACTGTCAGGGATAGCCTGCAGCCACGCACCCACCCAGCTATGTGTCCCCATGCCTGTCCTGGATCCCCAACCACAGGGACTTTTTCTGCCACACCAAGTGGCCTTAAAAAAGAGCAATCAGTAAAGTCCTTGTCTTGCACGTGACTGGATCTCATATGGGCACCAGTTCCTATCCCAGTGGCCCCGTTTCCCATCCAGCTCTCTGCTTGTGGCCTGGAAAAGCAGTAGAGGATGGCCCACTACTGCTTTTCCACATTACAGAGGAGAGACAAGCACTCAGGCTGCTGGCCCTAGAGCGGGGGACTGAGGGGACCCAGGCACTGCTGCGGAAGACAGATCTGGAGCCCAGTCCTGCTGGGCGTGGCCCTCCAGCAGGGAGGGCTCAGAGTCCTAGCCCCGGTGCATGCTGGCCATTGGCTGTGCTGAAGGTCATAGGAGTGTGAACCTGGTCTTTGTCAGCACACTTTGCCCTTCCTGTTTGCATGGCGGGTTGAGTGAGAGACACCCCGTGGCTCCGCCCACCAACATTGGTGAGGAGCTTTTTTCTGCTCATAGCTGTCTGGGTGTCTATGATGTCATCTGAAAGCCGTACAAAATAATCAACTTCGACAGATGGGTTGAGCTTTGAGAGTCTTGGCAGGCCCAGATGCTATACTGTAGGCCTTAGGCAGTCCACCCCTGGTAAGGGACTAGGTCCATGGATCTGGAACCCAGAAGACTAGGAAGGCAGCCAGCAGCCTTGGCAGATACTTATGCACCTGCTGCCCAGCTCCAACCCCATTGTGGGTTGGCCCTGAAGTCAAGGTCTCATGGATAGCTACACCCCCGGGGGTTAACTCCAGCCTGCCCTGGGTGAGGGAGTGTGTGTGCCCCTCACTGACATGCCTGAGTGCCCAGCTTGAGGGGACCCCAGAGGATCCTCCACCTGCAAAAAAAACTGGGTGTCCCAGCTCTAGGCTGAGCAGGGAGAGGATGCTGAGGCCACCTCCTCCTCTTCCAGTGGAAAGTCAGAATGCCCAACCCCCACACCCTGGGACTCAGGGTTCCCCACACCTGGATAGCCCCCACACAGGGTCCTGTGCGCACCCAGCCTGACAAAGAGCTTCCTGGAATCCTCCATGCAATGAGCAGCAGTCAGCACCCAAGACGTGTGGATGAGCACCGCCCCGCAGGCCAGCTTCCTCTTGGAGTCCAACAGGATCACCTGAAACAGAGGGGAAGCAGATGAGGCGGTCATGGCTCCCAGGGCACAGCTCTTGTATACAGGGTCAAGTGCTTTCCTGGGTCTCCGGGCATACTTGGATGGATGGCATTTTCTGGCATTTTTTACTTCCGCATGTTTGACAGCACTGGTCTTATGCCCTCAGGGAAGGCTTTCCGGCTGAGGCTGCCTTGGGGATCTCCCTTGGGCTTCCTTCAGCCACTGTCCTATCAGCCACCCTGACTGATCCCTCTGGGTTGCCCTGTGCGTGGGATCCTCACCCTCCCAGGGTCTGCGAGCTTCCCAAGACTGGCTGCTCTCTGCATCCCTCCACCTCATCCCCAGTGCTGGCAGGGAGGGGAACAGTTAAGGCCCTGTGCTGAGACTACAGACATATTCAGGGGTCAGCCCTCGCTCCTAGCTCTGTCCCATCAGCAGGGTCTCTACCTAAAAACCTTGGCAAGCATGGGGCTGGCATTATGGTGTAGCAGGTCAAATTGCCACTTGTGACACCAGCATCTGATGTGTCTGAGCCCAGTTTGAGTCCTGGCGGCTGCACTTCTGATCCCTTCCTGCTAATAACCCTGGCAAAGCAGCGGAAGACGGCCCGAGTGCTTGGGCCCCTGCGCCATTGTTGGAGATGAGAATGGAGTTTCAGGCTCCTAACTCCTGGACCATTTAGGCAATGAACCAGTGGGTAGAAGATCTCTCTCTCTCTCTCTCTCCCTCTCTCTCTCTCTCTCTCTCTCTCTTCCCCCGTCCCTCTCCCTCTCCTCCTCTCTCTCTTTCCTGTGTAAGTCTGCCTTTCCAATAAAAAAAAGTAAATCTGTTTTTCTGAAAGGCAGAGTTTCAGAGAGAGTTGGAGAAACACAAAGAGAGGTCTTCCATCCACTGATTCCCTCCCTGGTGCGCGGCAGTGCCTGGGGTTGGGCGTAGCCAGAGCCAGGAGCTTCTTCCACGTCACCCACATGGGTGCAGGAGCCCAAGCACGTGGGCCATCTTCTGCTTTCCCAGGAAACTGGATCAAAAGTGAAGCCACCAGGACTTGAACCTGTGCCCATATGGGATGCTAGTACCATAGGCAGCAGCTTTACCTGATGTTCCACGGTGCTGGCCTCTTAACCCCAGCAGACACCATCCTCCTTGCCTCTTCCTGCATGTCTGCTCATGTCCAGCCCACTCTTCTCTTCCTGGAAACTACTCCCATCCACCACTCCCCACTCCCAGGCTGTCCTGACAGGTGACAGCTGTTAGGGACAGGCTGTCCCCGTCCCTGCAGCCCGAGCAGGGCACAGGGATCCCGACCTAGCAGAGGACAGAGGCTGCCCCGCTTGCCTGCCAGGGGCTGTCACCCCGCCTGGTCTGCTTCCCGTCCACGAGCCGCGGGTCCATATCCTCCATCTCGTTCACTTGGTCTGTGTCACGCTTGAAGTTACTGTGCTTCTTCTCCATTTTCTTCCGGGCTAGCCTCCCACAAGGGAACCTCACTGGAGACAGACGGAGGCGGTGAGGGGCCAGCCCGGCACTGCCCTCACCACTCTCCTCCTGCTGCAGGCTGCCTTGCCCCATTGTAGGACTCCTGGGGCACAGGTACTAAGGATACTCCAGTGACACAGCCCCTGTGGATGGTACATCAGCCAACAAAGATCCAAACATTGTCCCCTAACGGTGGGAGGCAAATTCAGAAGCATCATTCCAATACACAGATTGTCCTTCATGCCCAGGGCTGCTGAGGGTAATCCCTTTTTAGGCATGTGTCGGGAACAGATGCTGCCCTGTGGGTTAGTGTTAGGGTAAGGGTAGAGGTTAGAGTAGAGGTTAGGGCAAGGATAAGGGTAAGGGTGTAGGGCTAAGGAAGGGGTTGGGGTTAAGGGTTAAGGATTAGTGTTAGCATTAGATTTAGTGCTAGGGTTAGAGATTAGGGTCAGGGTTATGGTTAGAGTAGGGGCTAGATGTTAGGCTTAGGGTTAGGATCAGGATTAGCATTGGGGCCTTGTCTCCTTGGGAGCCCTAGGGTAGGGTTACGGTCAGGGTTAGCGTTAGGGCCTGGGCTCCTTGGGAGCCCCAGGGTAGCCTTAGCATGCCAGGGTTAGGGTTAGGATTAGGGTTAGGGTTAGGGTCATGTTTAGCATTAGAGCTGGGCTCTTTGGGAGCACCAGGGTAGCCTTAGTATGCTAGGGTTAGGATTAGGGTTACGGTCAGGTTTAGCATTAGGGCCTAGGCTCCTTGGGAGCACCAGGGAAGCTTGAGCACACCAGGGTTTGGGTTAGGGTTAGAGTCAGTGTTTGTGTTAGGAGCTGGGCTCCTTGGGAACCCAGGGTAGCCTGAGTATGCCCGGCGGTCTCTGTGGAGAGGACAGAGCACCCCCTGAAGAACTGCATAACCAGAGGTTGGCCAAGTCAGTATCCTGCTTTGCTTAACATCAGCCTGAAGGAAATAGACTGGTGGAGCCACAGGAATGCAAGGTGTGGGGGTGCTGAGCCTGCAGAATGGCCAGCAGTTGACCTTTAGGTCAGTGCTGGACGGTGGTGACTGACTTGGTTGGCTGACAGACCCTAACTTCAGCCAGTAGCAGGGTCGGTGGGGAGCGATGCCCACGGGAGCCACCAGTGGTGGCAGTGAAGGCACAGTTGCAGGGGGAGGTGTCCAGTGGGGTTGGTGAGAAGAGCCCCATCACACTCACCCTTCTCCCACCCATGCCAAACAGCCTCCCCAACACAAGGTGAACCTTGTCTGGCAGAGTGCTACATACTGACTACCCCTCCGCTCCACCCAGAGGGGCCACACCCAAGGATCCCAGCAGCAGGCTTCTCTCCTTCGGGTCTCGGGTCTCGGGTCTCGGGTCTCGGTTGCAACTGCCTGCTATTGTGAGACAAAAGGATACTCCTCCTCCCACCTTAGTAGAAGAAATGAAATGAAACTTTGGGGATTGCCCCTGAAAAAGAGAACATGAAGACCACAGGATGGGAAATAGCCTTGGAGCACAGTAGGTTAAATAGCTACTTGCCAGCAGTCCCCTGCTCACGCGTCTGGGAAGCAGCAGAAGGTAGCCCGAGCCCTCCGGCCCTTGCCCCTCTGTGGGAGACCTGGATGGAGCCCCTGGCTCCTGGATGCTGTTGCTCTTCCAGGACAGAACCAGTGGGTGTAAGAGGCCTCTCTTTTTGAGGCTCGTATTTCCCGCGGACGCTCACCAGTCGGCTCACACTCCAGGTGGTCCTCTGCCAACTCATAGCCCGGCGCGCAGGTGCAGCGGCGTCCGGCCGCCTCCTCCTGGCAGTAGTGCGCACAGCCGCCGTTGTCCACAGAGCAGTTGGAGTGGCTCGCCTCTGTGCCAGACAGCGGGGAGACCGCGGCCAGAACCAGCGGTGGCGCGGCGTCCTGGTCCCACCATCCGCCCGACCCCTCACAGCCCACCCCGCGCCCAGCCTACCCTGCTGGCAGAAGCGGCCCTCCCAGCCGCCGATGCAGTGGCAGCTGAAGCCGCCGATGCTGTCGGTGCAGTTGCCGTGCCCGCAGCACAGGCTGTCGCACAAGTGCTCCGGGGGCAGGGCCTCGCACTGGTCGCCATCTGCCAGACAGTGCGGCGGTGCTTTCAGTACTCTCCTCTCCCGACAATAGCCTAGAGACCTCGCGGGAAGCTCCCAGCCCGGGGCCTCAGGAGGGTTGCGGTAAAGGAGAGAACACTCACCGAAGTACGTGGACCAGAAGATCAGCTGTGGAGAGAGGGGCGCCGTCAGTGGCCGTCTGTGTGCGGCCCAGGTGCGAGAGGGGAGGGCAAGGGGCTTCAGACAAACAGGGCATCCGGCCTCTAGGAGCTGGTGTTCCTCCTGCGCCTAACCTCAACCCCTCCCCTTGCAATGAGGGGGTCCATTGCTCTCTGCACCCTAACAGTTTCAAATCCTCCCCATGCCTTCTGTACTGGCTTTCGGGGGCGGGGGGCCGTCTCCAGCAACCTGCCTCTCGCAGGTTCAGAAAGCTCAAGGCGAGTTTATGTTTCCAGCCAAGTCTCGGCTGCTGCACCTGCTGCAGGCTCTAAGCTCAGATTTTTCTCCCTAAGGGCTTGATCTGAGGAGGTACAGAGTGACGGTGTTGGGGGGTGGTGTGTGTCCCAGTCACACACACTCTGGCCTGCAGGTGCAGGGTGAGAGCGGAGATGGGGGCTTTTGGCCATATGGAGAGGGGGAGCGAGAGAGAAAGCAGTGGCACCTGCAGGTGCACGGAGCTGAGCTGCCTGCAGCGGGGCCTCGTGGGAATCCCAGCCTGCTCCCTTGTGCCTGAAGCTCACTGCAGAATTCTGCCTCTGAGCATCATGCGGGTCCCAGTAGGGACCCCAGGACCAGTGTCAGTCCGGTACCCTCAGTCAGGAGCAGGCGCAGGTGGGTGGTCAGCCACCCGGCCCGCTAAGGCTCTTTCCCTGGTGTTCACTGGGGGCACGGCTTACCGTGTCATCCACATTCCCGAAGATCTCCTTGGCCTCCTCGAAATCGCACATCTCCTCCCTGCACTCCCGCTCCAGGTTGCTGGGCCGCAGCTCTTCCAGGAAGGTGTTGGCGCGTTTGCGCAGCCGCAGCACCTGGTGGGCGCGCTCGCTGCTTGAGAACACCATGCCTGGTTTGGGAGAGACAGCGGGGATGTGGGGGTTCACTGTGCTGGAGGGGGCTGTGTGGGTGTCTAGGCAGTGAGTGGAGGTGAGGATGGGAGGTGAGAGCGGAGGGAGGAGTGGAGGCCTTGACAGGTTCCCCCAAATAGAGAGAACCTCTGCTCTGCTCCTGCCCAAGAAGATGGTGACCACACGAGGGCAGGAGCCTTGGCTGTTCCAGGACAAGAGCTCCCTTTGAACCCCAACTTGGGGCCTGGTCGTGTGGCCTAGCGGCTAAAGTCCTTGCCTTGAACGCACCAGAAATCCCAAATGGGCGCCGGTTCTAATTCCGGCAGCTCCACTTCCTATCCAGCTCCCTGCTTGTGGCCTGGGAAGGCAGTCGAGGACGGCCCAAGGCTTTGGGACCCTGCATCCGCGTGGGAGACCTGGAAGAGGTTCCTGGTTCCTGGCTTCGGATCGGTGCAGCACCAACTGGCCCAAGGAGCAGGGCAAGTGCCAGTGAGGGCCTGGGGGAGGGCATTGGAGCTTAGGTGGTGGGAGTGGGGTTTGTCTTACCCGGAGGAGCTGGTATGCCAGAAGTGCCCCAGATGGCCATGAGCAGTAGGAGGCCTGCAAGCTGCCACATTCTGGAGTTGCTGGCACCTGTCTGAGGAGGACACCTGAGCTCCTGGCAGTGCCTGCTTCACCCCATCCCACCTCCACTGCTCTCCTTCCTGGGGCACTGGCAGTCAGGGCTGGCAGAAGCTGGAGCCGTGGCTGCTGGCTCACTGAAAGCCAGCCACAGCCTGAGCCAGCAGGAAGGGCAGAGGGAGTAGCAGCCGATATGGGCACCCGTTCGTTTTCTGGCTGCTCCACTTCCCATCCAGATTTCTGCTTATGGCCTGGAAAAGCAGTAGAGGATGGCCCAAAGCCTTGGGACCCTGCACCCACGTGGGAGACCTGGAAGAAGCTCCTGGCTTTGGATCAGCTCAGCTCTAGCCATTGCAGCCATTTGGGGAGTGAAACAATGAGTGCAAGATTTCCCTCCCTCCCTCCCTCCCCTCCTCCCCCCCCAATCATCCCAATTTTTTTTTTAAAAAGATGGTCATCTGTAATTCACAGAAGGAAATGAGCATGGGTGGAAGTAAGTTACTTATTAAAAATCCACAGGCAGGAGGTGACAAGACCTGGGACTCCAGTCCAGGTCTGCATGGCTGCAGGCTGGGACCTTCGCTTCTGGAGGGTCCCCAAAAGGCCACAGATGCAGCCTTGCAGCCTGGACACCCCCAGCCCTCCACCGGGGTGCTGTGACATTTGTTTAAACCAGACATCTCAGATATAAAGGTACAGGTGGGATGCGGAGAATGGAGGGTTCTGGGATGACCCTGGAGACCCTCAGCCAACTTTCACCAGTCCTGAAGTCTGGCATGGCAAAGGGCCCCTCGGGAGGTTGGCAGCTGGGCCGGGGATCGCCAGCTTGTGCCTCGGCCTGGCTGGCAGCAGGGCCCGCATGCTCCTTGACTACAGATACCTCCAAGCACCCAGGCTGCAGAGTCTCACCCTCCTCACGGCTCAGCTCCCCTTGCTGTTCCGCACCCCTCCTTACACCTGCCCTCCCAGACCTGCCTGGAGTGGGACTTACAGGGGCGCATCCGGGAGCCACGGCAGCTTCGCCTTCCTGCCGCCATGACAGTCTGAGGCCTGGTTAATCCATAACTCTGGATGTTTGCTTGGCCCCTGGGCTGAGGCCTCGCTCTGCACAGATGAACAAACAAGTGGTGTGAATCCTCCAGGATTCTGGCTCCAGAGAGCTGGGCTGCCCCAGAGAGCCCCTTCCCACTGGAAAGCATCTTTAGTGCATAGAAATGGCCTCATGTAGCCTGGGAGTGACTGGCTCAGGTTGGGAGCGTTGTCCTGGTTCTGCAGGGGGGGTGGGGGCAACTGGTGTGTGCATGATTTATTTATATATGTGGTTTACATATGCAAAACATTTGCATGTGATTTACATATGATTTACATTATATAATGAGAAAGAGAGAGATACTCCAACTGCTGGTTCACTCCCCCAAATGGCCATAATGACCAGGAGATAGGCCAGTCTGAAGCCAGGAGCCCATAGCTTCTTTCAGGTCTTCCACATGGATGGTAGGAGTCCGAGCACTTGGGCCATTTCCACTGCCTTCCCAAGCGTGTTAGCAGGGGGCTGGATCAGGAGCAGAGCAGCTAGGGTTTCAGACAACCCACATATGGGATGCCAGTGCTGCTGGTGACTTCATGCGCTGTGCCACAGCACCGACCCCAGAGGGGAATGCTCTTTGCAGCCACATTGTAGGTGGTCCATCATTAGTGCTACAGGTGACCATGGCAGGGTTCACCAAAGTCAGGAGGATACCAAGCTTAGCTTGCATCTATTTGATGTGCCGCTGAAAGGAAAACCATGAGCCTAGCATGGTGGCACAGCAACCTAATCCTACACCTGCAGTGCCAGCATCCCATACGGGCACCAGTTTGTGCCCCAGCCGTGGCACTTCCCATCCAGTTCCCTGCTTATGGCCTGGGAAAGCAGTGAAGGATGACCTGAGTGCTTGGGCTCCTGTACCCATGTGGGAGACCAGGACGAAGCTCCTGGCTTCTGGCTTCAGACAAGCTCAGCTTTGACCACTGCAGCCATTTGGCGAGTGACCCAGTGGATGGAAGAGCTCTTGCTTTTTCTCCTCTCTATGTAAAACCTGCTTTTCAAATAAAAATAAACCATTTTTTTTAAAAAAGAAAAACCAGGCATTGACAACTTTGCAATGACAGTGGAACTTTCCGGAAGATGATGCGGCCACCTGGTGTGACTTACCAGTTCACTGGGCTGGCAGGCAGTGGACCTGGTTCATGGCTCAGAACCTCCCGCCCGTGTCCCAGTGTCAGTTTACAGGGACCTTGGCTGTACCAGAGATGCAGTCTCCCTGCAATCTGTTGCCTCCTCCCAAGGCACAGCCCCCTTTGGAATGTGGGGATGCAAGACCCTGGTAGAGGAACATGGGTAATCAGGGAAAGCTGCCTGGAGGAGGTGGAAAAGGGCAGGACGCAATGCAGGAAGTGCGTCCCAGATGGGGAGGGACAGAGGAGCCAGGGAAGGTTTGGAAATCGAGCCGCTGGAAATGGGGAGACCCGCTGTCTACTTCCACACCCTCTGCACCCGCTGCCTCCCAGCAGAGTACATGCAGTCACTTCCGGGCAGGGTCACAGAGTCCACAGGACCCTGCACCCGCACCGTGGACTCTGCCCTGGTTCCCAGCAAGGTATAGTTGAGTACAGGCTCCCAGCAGGTTGGCCGGTGCAGTGGGGGATCAGCGCTGGAGGCCGCTTGCTGGCCGCCGAGGCAGCTGGCGAGGGGGACGTCTCTGCAGTCGCCTCCCGGAGGCCACGAAAGCGTCCACGAAGCAGCAATTCCCGAGTTCTGGGCGCTCTGCAGGCAGTGGTGACGAGGGTGAAGTCAGCGGCATACGGCGCTGGTTCCAGGCTTCCAGCAGGTGGAGGCGCGCCGCTCCCGCAGTGAGGAGTCGCAGCCGCAGGCGCTTGGGCGGTTCAGGAAACTCATCTCTGGGGCTGGGCGCCCAGGATGTGGAGTTGCACGCGGTTCCCTCCTGACTGGGCTATTTACGGCCCACCTGGGGTCCTTTGTAGCATGCCTCTCCGTGGTGACTGGGATTATTTTACCCCTTTGCAGAGTTTGTTTAGAATAGTAATGCAGACTGTCCCGACCTGCAGGACACGACGCTCAAACCCTGAGGGTGGACTGGGAATGCCGGGATGGTAGCCCCGGGCTGCTGGCCCAAGAAACACACGGACACTCGTACTTGGTGGAAAAGAGTGCCTCTCTCTTTATTTTTACTCCTCATATATATACCTTCTTCTCTAGGGGAGGGGGAAAAAGGGAGGGGTTTCCTGGGAGTAATTATCTTCACTGAAGCAGGGAAGGAACTAATCAGCTATATTGAAACGGGAGGAACTAATTATTTGAACAGGAACAAGGGTGGAGGTTCTATTCTGCTTGCTCTACAGAGGATGTTTTGGCCTAATATCCTGCTTCCCCTGCTTGCAGGCTTTTGCAATGCAACAGGCTGTCAGGTAGGCCAAGTCTAAGGCCCATAAGTCTGTGGCTCCTAACAGCAGACGTTCATATCCTACGAGTTTCATTCCCAACTCCGGCTTCTTCCCATCAGTGCTGACCCTGGGAGGCAGCGATGATGGACTCTCACTCACGTGCGAGACCTGGCTGGAGTTTCCAAACTCCTGGCCTGCAGCCCAGCCTGGCCCCTTTCATGGCAGGCCTTTGAGTGAGCCAGCAAATAAGAGCGCCTCTCTCTCCAATTAATTAATTAAAATGGATTTTGATGGATATGGCGTTGTGGTGTATCAGACTAAGCCTCTGCCTACTGCATCCCCATGCGGACTAGTTCGAGTCCTGACTGCTTCACTTCAAGCCCAACTCCTTGCTAATGTACCTGGGAAAGCAGAGGAAGATGGTCCAAGTCCTTGGGCCCCTTCACACATGTGGGGAAACCTGGAGGAAGCTCCTTGTTCCTGGCTTCTGTGTGCCCCAATCCTGGCCATTATAGCCATTGGAGGAGTGAGCCAGCTGATGGAAAATCTCTCTGTAATTCTGCCTTTCAAATACACAAAAATAAATTTTTAGCAATATTTATTTATTTTTATTGGAAAGTCAGATATGCACAGAGGAGAAGAGACAGAGAGGAAGATCTTCCGTCCGATGATTCAATCTCCCAAGTGAGCGCAACAGCCGCTGCTGCACTGATCCAAAGCCAGGAGCCAGGAACTTCCTCCAGGTCTCCCACATGGGTGCAGGGTCCCAAGGCTCTGGGCCGTCCTCGACTGCTTTCCCAGGCCACAAGCAGGGAGCTGGATGGGACATGGAGCAGCCAGGATTAGAACCAGCGTCCATATGGGATCCTGGTGCGTTCTAGGCGAGTACTTTAGCCGCTAGGCCACTGCACTGGGCCCAAGAAATATGTAAATATATATATATATAACATATATATATAAAATACACACACACACACATATATATTTTATGAACAAAAACTAATCGTAAACAGATGGTCAGGCAACAGCAGTGTTTCCTCTCGGCTCCCCAGTCATCTGAGGGAGAAAGTTTGGTATCCCAGGAAGCTGTGAGCAAGGTGTGTTTCCTTTCCTAAGCGCCTGTGGAGGCCAGGGAGAGGGAGGCCTGGCCGGGAAGCAGTAGCCGGCAACTGCCCTGTGTTGGCCATTGTGGCCATCTCAGGAGTGAATCCGCGAATGGAAGATCTTTCTATCCCTCTCTAACTCTGCCTTCCAAACAAGCAACTAACTCTCTTAAAAAGTAGAAATAGAAGTGGAGATGGATGGATTCAGTCTAAAGTCAGCTACATCCTGTGATGCAACGATAATTCACATTTATGGGCATATCATTTCCATGCATTATTCATCCTCTTAAAGGTACAGGCAAAAGGTATGGGAAAGTGTGCGTGGCAGCATGGCCTGATGCAAAATGCTTTTGTCAGCCTCCAAAGGTCCCCTGTGTTCTGCCTCAGCCTCTGGCAAAGCACAGATCTGCCTTCCTAGGATGGCAGAGAAACGGACTCCTACAATAGATTACATTTTAAGACTGTTTTCTGGGGCCAGCACTGTGGTAGTGGCATATGAAGCTGCTGGTGCTAGTCCCGACTGCTCCACTTCTCATCTAGCTCTCTGCTAACGCACCTGGGAAGACAGCAGAAGATGATGGAGTGACTGGGCCCCTACTACCCAAGTGGGAGACCTGGATGGAGTGCCAGGCTTTGGCTTGGCCTTTTCCCAGCCACTGTGGTCAGCTGGGGAGTGAACCAGCAGATTGGAGATTTCTCTCTCTCTCTCTCTCTCTCTCTCTCTCTCTCTCTCTGCCTTTCAAATACTACCACTAATAATAAAAGATGAGTTTCTTTGGGCTCAGTGTAAGGTGTTGGAGATTCAGCCTTGTTGCTATGTACGTGTGAGCAGTTTATGTTATGGCTGTGCAGGTATGGTTGTGTAGATGTGCCACTCACTTGTTACCCACTTGCCACTCTTGGATATTGCTAAGTAAAGCACCATGTGCATTTCTGGGCTGGTCTCTGCATGGGCACATGCTTTCATTTCTCTTGGGTAGAGATCTAAAAATGGCACTGCTGAGTCATGTGGTGGTTTACTTTCACAAAATGAAAGCAAGAGGTCAAACTATTTCAAGGAGTGGATATAACACTGTGCATTTCCCCAGCAATGCACAAGTTTTTGTTTTCTTTTAAGATGTATTCATTTATTTGAAAGGCAGAGTAACAGAGAGAGGAGCATCAGTGAGGGGGGAGAAAGAGAGAGAGAGAATCTTCCATCTGCTGGTTCACTCCCCAAAATGCTGCAATGGCCTTGGCAAGGCCAGGCCTGAAGCCAGGAGCCAGGAAGTCCATGCTGAACTCCCCTAGCACCAGCATCAGCAAAGGTGGCAGGAACCCAGGTATTGCGCCATCCTCCACTACCTTCCCAGGCACTTTAGCAGGGCAGCCAGGATTCCAACAGGGGATGCTGGAGTTACAAGCAGAAGCTTAACCCACTGTGTTATAACCCCAGCCCTTGTATGAGTGTCCATGCTACTTTCCATCAGCATCAATTTTTGGTACTGCCATTTATCTTTATTTTTAGCCATTGTACTAGGTCTCTATAGGATCTCCCGGCAGCCTTAAGTTTCATTTCCCTTGTCACTAATGATGCCAACCATCTTCACATGTGCTAATTTTCCATTCATGTATCTTCTCTGATGGAGTATCTGTTTGAGTTTTGGTGAGATGTATTATCATTGGAGCTGGTACTGTGGTGTTGCCTGCATGCTCCGGGATTCCAATGGGCATTGATTCAAGTCTCAGCTGCACCACTTCCAATTCAACTCCCTACTTATGGCCTGGGAAGGCAGCAGAGGATGACCCAAGACCTTGGGCCCCTGCACCCACATGAGAGACCCAGAAGAGGCTCCTGGCTCCTGGTTCCACACCATCCCAGATCCAGCAACTGCAGCCATTTGGGGAGTGAACCAGTGGATGGAAGATATCTATCTCTCTCCCTCTGTAAAATCTGTTTTTCAAATAAAAATGAATCTTTAAAACATTTATTATTATTGAATCTCGAGGCCTTGTGTGTATTTACTGGTTACAGATTCTGTGTCAGGTACATGTTTTGCAGAGTTTGTCTTCTAGACCACAGTTTAACAATATCTTTTGATGAGCAAACACTTTACACTTTAATGAAGCCCACTTACCAGTGTTTCCTTTTACGGTTCATGTTTCTGGGGCCTGTTGAGTCTTTGCCTGGTCCAAGTTCACAGGGTTTTTTTCTTGTATTTTCTTAAGTGGTTTCAGCTTCTAAATTGGGATCTCTGACTCATTTTATTTGTTTTATTTTTTTAAAGATTTATTGATTTATTTTGAAAGGCAGAGCTACTGTGAGATTTTCCATGTACCAGTTGGCTGCAGTGCCAGGCCAGGGCCAGGAGCCAGGAGTTCATCTGGGTCCCTGGCGGGGGTGGCAGGGACCCAAGCACAGACCATCCTTTGGGTCAGAGCAGCTGGTACGAGAACCTGCTCATAAGGGAGGCTGGTGTCACAGGTGGCAGCTTTAGTGGCGGTTCCTCAATGCCAGCTTCCCTTTGACTCATTTTAAATGGGTTAACTTTGTATATGGTGTGAGGTAGGAGTCAAAGGTTCATTTAAGAAACATATGCAGGCGTGGGTTGGCTCTGTGGCATAGGAGCTTAAACCTTCACTTGTAGCATCAGCATCCCATATGAGTGCCGATTCCAATACTAGCCGCTCTACTTCCAATCCAGCTCCCTGCTAATGCACTAGGTAATACAGTGGAGGATAATCCAAGTCCTTGGGTCCCTGCACCCATGTGGGAAGCCCAAAAGAAGCTCCTGATGGTAGTGTGGCTCAGCCCAGGCCATTGCAATCATTTGGGAAGTAAACCAGCAAATGAAAGATCTCTCTCTCTTATTTATTTAAATTTTTAATTTTTAAAAATTTATTTTTGATGATGTTTACATAGTTGATCAGGATGGGAAAGGTTGGGGATCAGGGAATAGTAAGTGAGATCATTGCTCACATATTTTATTTTTCTTCTTCCTGTATTTGGAGGATAGGGGGATACAAGAAGAGAAACCATGCCCAATTTCCAACCACCACATTCCCCGGGAGGTGGGGAACTGTCACCTAATGTCATCCCATTGTGGAGCGTTTTCTGAGGGTTCTGCTCATGTGGTTTTGATAGTTCAGAGGTGCTGCTGATATCACCACTCCACGAATCAAGAAATCTTTCCAAGGTCGGTTGGTTGTCATAGTTCACCTCTGAGTCTTTATTAGCACAGATATTTATTGTCAAGCTTCACTGGGGGAGTTGATCAGTTTGGTCTACCCTCCATCCTCAGCAATCCAATGGGTGTTGCAACCCAGCCCAGCCCTGTCCAACACACGTTCAGGCCCCATGTACCACAATGGAAACTGCAGCCCAGTCAGAATGACCCTCAATAACCCCCACTGGACTGGTTCCTGTGTCTGCCAGCATGAACAGTGGACTGGTCCAGTCTGCCCCACATCCCATTGACATCTCATGTATAACACTGGGTATTGAAGCCTAATTCAGTTCAACTGCCTCCACCTTCCAGCCCACACTCCTGCCAGAAGGTGCTACCTCCTGTCCAGCCAGGCTCACCTCCAATCCTGGTTCTCATGCTCACCAGTGGGAGTTGCAGACCATCAGAGAGGAGCCCACAACCTCCCCATGTATACACTCCTTGCCCCAGATCTTGCACTCTTCAGGTGGTGTGGCAAAGCCCAAGCATCCTGCCCTTATTCTGGCTCATGCCTGTACCAGTGGATACAATCAGATATCCCAGTTGGCTCTCTCCTTAACCTAGTTTGCATGTAGGCCAATAGGTATTGTAGCCCTGCCCAGCATGGTCTGCCTCCAGCCCCAGCTCTCACACTCGTCTGCATGAGCAATGGCCTAGCAGTGGAATGTCCACTACTCCCCTACCAAGCACACCCCACTCCCCACCCTGGTCTTGCCTGTGCTGGTGGGTGCAGCGGTCCAGTTTAGTATGGCCCAGCTCACCTCGACATTTGCTGGCAGGTGCTGCGGCTTGACCCATCCCAGTCTGTCTCTATTCCAGCTCATGCTGGCTGGAGCTACTGCCCAACCTGGTGCAGTCAGCCCCCAGTCCTGGCCCTAATGTGAATTGGCTGGTAATGTGGCCAGACCCAGCCTGTCCTACACCCCATCCTGGTTTTCAGATCTACTAGTGGGTGTTATGAAGTGTTTCAGCCTGGCCCGGCCCTAGACTTGAGCCACACGTATGCTGGCAGGTACTGTAACCTGGTCTGCTCTGGGCTGCTCCTTGCTTTGGTTTTCGCGCTCACCTGCAGAGACTGCACCTTGACAAAGGAGTTCCCTAAGCTCCTCTATTGGGTCTCCTCTCAGCGGCAGATCTCACACCTACTGGTGGGTCTTTGGCCTGGGCTGACTTAGTCCACCTCCTGTCCTGGCAGGAACAGTAGCCTTGCCCAACTGGTCCATACCCAACCTGGTTCTTCCTGTTGTGTGTTACAGCCCAGCAAGTCCTGGTCCACAACCTGATGCAACTCTCACATGGCACAGTGGGAGTGGAAACCTAGCCCAACCTGTGTCCTACACCCACTCTGGCTCTCATGAACACCAGTGGATGCTGGAGTCTAGGTTACTCTAGTGCACCCCAGACCTTGTCCACACCCATGCTGAGGGAGACTGCAGCCATGTCCAGATCACCACCTCCATTCTGGATCTTGCATTTACCAGTGGGAAGCACAACCTAGCCGCAGAATCCCCTCAAGCTCCCCAACCAGGCTTTTACCTAGCCCCAGATCTTGTGCATGCCAGTGGATGCTGTGACCCAGCTCTGCATAGCCTATCTGCTGTCTTGATCTTTGCCATCGGTTGCTGCAGCCTGGCCTGACCCAGCCCGTCCTCAGTCCCAACTCTTGCTGGCAAGTGCTACAGCCTGGTTCTGTCCAGTCCACTTGCATCCCTGACTCATGCAAACCAGCAGGTGTGGTAGCCTAGCCCGGAATGCCCTGTATTCCTACCTGGCTCCTGCACTTGCCGGTGAGCTAAGGTTAGCCTGGCCCCAGCCTCCCAAAACCACTGCACACACTTGCAGACAGGTGGATCTACCCCATTTGGTCTCACTAACACCTAGACATGAATCACATGCTCACTGGTGGGAGCAACGGCCCATCAGGGAAGTTTCCTCAGTTTCCACACCAGACCCACTCCCAAACCCTCATCTCACTCATGCCAGTGAGTGTTAGGCTCTTACCAGTCATAGGCTACCCACTCCATCCTGCATCTGTATGAGCCATGGATGTTGTTCCAGCCTGCCCCACATCATATTCTTGGGTGTGTCTGCAGGTGCTGCAGCCTGGAACAGCTTAGCTTATACCCAACCCCAATACCCATGAGAGTTGGAGGGTTCCACGGTCATGCTTAGCTCAGCCTGTCACTACCCCAGCTCCAAGCAAACTAGCTGAAATTGCAAATCACAGGGGTGGGCCCACTTACCTCCACAGAATCTGCCCCCAGACCCAGTTCTCTTGCGTGCTGGTTAGTGTCATGACCCAGCCTAACATTACTCATCTCCTGTTTCAACTCTTGATGTACTGTGATCTAGTCCTGCCAGGTAGGCCCCAGCCCTAGCTTTAGTGTGCACCAGTGAATGGTATGCAGTATTGGTCAATACTAACTACCCCACCTTTGCTATCCCACAAGGACTGGTGCTCAGTCTGAACCTTTTTTTTTTTTTTTTAAGATTTATTTATTTTATTACAAAGTCAGATACACAGAGAGGAGGAGAGACAGAAAGGAGGATCTGCTGTCCGATGATTCACTCCCCAAGTGACCGCAACAACCAGTGCTGCGCTGATCTGAAGCCAGGAGCCAGGAGCTCTTCTGGGTCTCCCACATGGGTGCGGGATCCCAAGGCTTTGGGCTGTCCTCGATGCTTTCCCAGGCCACAAGCAGGGAGCAGGATCGGAAGTGGAGCTGCCGGGATTAGAACCAGCACCCATATGGAATCTCAAGGCGTTCAAGGCGAGGACTTTAGCCACTAGGCCACGCTGCTGGGCCCCAGTCTGAACCTTAAAAGTCTTTGTGTTTCCCCCTCAAGTTCCAATCACCAGGTGATCAGGGCATCAATGCCACTGGATAAAGCTCTCGGGCCACCCAGCCCAAGCCCTGCTGCCTGGGAGCTCAGAGCTGGGGCTAGCCAACCCCCTCCAACTCTGAGCACCTGGCAGGCCAATTGGCTCAGGGCTCCTCTCTCTGTCTTTCCTTCTCTCTGTAACTTTGTCTTGCAAATAAGTAAATCTTTAAACATATCTACATCTGGGCCTGCCATGGTAGCCGACTGGCTAAAGTCCTCACCTTACATGTGCCAGGATTCCATATGGGCGCAGGTTCCTGTCCTAGCTGCTCCACTTCCCATCTAGCTCCCTGCTTGTGGCCTGAGAAAGCAGTCAAGGATGGCTCCAAGCCTTGGGACCCTGTACCTGCATGGGAGAACTGGAAGAAGCTCCTGGATCCTGGCTTTGGACTGGCTCAACTCTGGCTGCTACAACTACTTGGGTAGTGAACCAGCGGATGGAAGATCTTTCTCTCCATCTCTCCTCCTCTCTGTAAATCTGACTTTCCAATAAAAAATTGCTGGGTATAGACATAGACTTTCTACATCTATACCCAGGAATTGAGCCATTCGATCACATTGGTTACACACTGTCCTTTGCACTCCTGACTGGCCTTGGTGCTTTGTGGAAAACCAGTGGCCCATGTGTGCATGCATCTGCTGGTAGTCTGCCTTGGTCTAGTGATCTCCACGGGCCCTCACAGCAACATTACAGTCACTACACTGTCTGTCTGCTGTGAGCCGACTCAAGTAAAACATGAAACCGGGCAGTATAACTTCTTGTCCTTGTCAGGGTCCTTTCTATGACTATGTACATCTTTTTTTAAAATTATTTATTTATTTTTATTGCAAAGTCAGATATACAGAGAGGAGGAGAGACAGAGAGGAAGATCTTCCGTCCGATGACTCACTCTCCCAGTGAGCGCAACGGCTGGTGCTGCACCGATCCAAAGCCAGGAGTCAGGAACTTCCTCCAGGTCTCCCACATGGGTGCAGGGCCGTCCTCAACTACTTTCCCAGGCCATAGGCAGGGAGCTGGATGGGAAGCAGGGCTGCCAGGATTAGAACCAGCGCCCATCAGAGATCCCGGAGCATTCAAGGAGATGACTTTAGCCACTAGGCCACTGCGCTGGGCCCGACAATGCACATCTTAAGATCAGCCTGTTGCATCTCTCTCAAAAATACCAGTCAGAGCTGCCAGTGAGCTGGCTGTACTAGCTAATCCTCCACCTCCAAACACTGGCTTCCCTTCTGGGCTCCATTCTTGTCCTGGCTGCTCTGCTTTCCATCTGGCTGCCTGCCTGAGGCCTGGGAAAGCAGCTGAGTATGACCCAAAGCCTTGGGACTCTGCATCAACGAGGGAGACCTGAAAGAAGCTTCTGGCTCTTGGCTTTGGATCAGCTCAGCTCCAGGCATTGTGGCCATTTGGGGAGTGAACCAACAGACGAAAAATCTTTTTCTCCTTGGCTCTCCTTTTCTCTGTAAATCTGCTGCTTTTCCAAAATATATATATATATAAATCTTAAAAAAAAAAAAAAACCTGTGGGGACTCAGTGCACTAGCCTAATGGCTAAATCCTTGCCTTGCGTGCACCCATATGTGCATGGTTTGATCCCAGCTACTCCAAGTCCCATGCAGCTCCCTGTTGTGACATGAGAAAACAGTGGAGGATGGCACAAAGCCTTGGGCTCCTGCACCCACGTGGGAGACCCAAAAGAAATTCCTGGCTCCTGGCTCAGGGTAAGCTCAGTTGTGGCTATTGCAGTCACTTGGGGAGGGAGCCAGTCGATCTTTTTCTGGTTCCCTTTCTCCTTTTAATGCCTTTCCAATAAAATGCCTTGTGGGGGGGCGCAGACTCTGGTTGGGATTGAGTCAAGCCTGGGGAGAAAAGTCAGACCACTCCCAGGTGTCTCTCCATTGACACAGGTCTTTTTCCATTACTCCTTACAATGCATGGTAATTTTCAGTGCAGAGATCTTGGGCATACTTTGTTAAAAGTTTCCCTGCTTATTTTTAGTTTTAAAGTGTTTTTACAAATATTTTAAAGGTTTGAATTACTGATATATATACTTGTTTCTTAAAAAAATGATTTATTTTTATTTGAAAAGCAAAAAGACCCAAAAAGAGAGATCTTCTATCTGATGGTTACTCCCCAAATGGCTACAATAGCTACATCTGGGCCAGTTTGAAGTCGGGAGCTTCTTCCTGGCCTCCTACATGGGTGCAGGCTCTCCAAGTCTTGGGTCATCCTGCCCTGCATCAGCAGGGAGCTGGCTCAGAAGTGGGCAGCCGGGACCCAAACCAGTGTCCATATAGGTACTAGCACAGCAGGTTAGTCTACTATGCTACAACACCAGCCCCTACAGTTGATCTTTTTAAATGCTCTTTTCATCTATTTGAAAAGCAGAGCAACAGAGAAAGAGACAGAGATCTCTTTGTTGGTTCACTCTTCAAATCCTGCAACAGCCAGGGCTGGGTGAGGCTGAGGTCAGGAGTGAGGAACCCCATTCAGGTCTCCCACATGGGTGGCAGAGGCCCAAGCACCCAAGCCATTAGCCACTGCCTTCAGGATGTATCAGCAGGCACTCGCATCTGAAGCTGAGGAGCTAGGATGAGAACCAACACTCCAGCATTGGACATCCGCATCCCAAGCTGAGGCCCAGCCCGCTCCACCACAACGCCTTTCTCCAATGATTCTTCTAACATCAAAACTTATCATTTCTTGATTTGAAAATTGTGCTAGGGGAATCAACCATCCCACTTTGTCTTGAACTGTCTGTCCTTCCATTTTTAGCGTTTTAGCTTTTAGCTACATCTGTTAGACTCTTTCTCGGTTTGAGAAAAGCCTGGGTTTTCGGTGACAGCTGCAGAAAGTAGGAGAAAGGCACAAAACCCGCAGGCAGCCTCAGAGAAGGAGCCGAAAACAGCAGTGGTTTCAGTGTCTAATGAACACAGCACCTTCCTTAGTGACGACGGTAATGACCGTGATTTGCAGTTCACAGCAGTGCATACTCTGGTAAATGCATTGTAACCCTGAACTTGAACTTCCCTCCACCTGTGGCTTAACAGTTATGCCTCACACTGAAACAGTGCTGGTTGGTTTAAAAAAATTGGTTATTTTATTTTTAAAGTGATTTTATTTTTATTGGAAGGCAGATTTACAGAGAGAAAGAGAGACAGAAAGATCTTCTGGTTCACTCCTGTAAGGGCCCCAGCTGCCAGGACTGGGCCGATCCAAAATCAGGAGCCAGGAGCTTCTTCCAGCTCCCCCCAGGTGTGCAGTGACCCAAGCACTAGGACCATCCTCTACTGCTTTCCTAGGCTATAAGCAGGGTAGTGTATTGGACATGGAGCATCTAGGACACAAACTAGCACCTAAATGGGCTGCCGGTGCTGAAAGATGAAGGGTTTAAGGCTGTTGAGCCATGGGGATGCCCCTAAAGTGCTAGTTGAATTTTACCATGATGAATATTGGGGCCATGTTTGCTTGTTTGTTTGTTTTAAAGATTTATCAGTTTGGAAGGCTGAGTTACAGAGACAGAGAGAGAGAAAGGGAGAGAGAGAGAGAAAGGGAGAGAGAGAGAGAGAGAGAGAGAGAGAGAGAGAGAGAGAGAGAGAGAGAGAGAGAAACTTCCCAAATGGATACAGTAGCCAGGTCTGGAACGGTCTAAAGCCAGCAACCAGAAATTCTATCCTGGTCTCCCACATGGGTAGCAGGCACCCAAGTCCTCACCTGCCCATACATTATCTGGCACATTCACAGAAAGCTGAGTTGGAAGCAGAGCAACTAGAACTTGAATTGGCCTTGTGTTGGTACTTGGATGCAGGAAGCAGGCATGGCAAGCTGTGGTTCCACACCACAACGCAGGTCCTGGGCACTGGTGTTTTCTAGAGTGCATCACTCCCAGGACGCCCCAACCTGCACAGTCACTTAGAGGCTTACACAGCTGTGTGATTTTAACGGCACACATAGTCAAGTTAGGAAAGAAGCCAAGCAGCATAAACACACTCTGCAGACAAGAGTCTGGGATCGGGCCCTGGGGGAAGGGAAGGTGAGCAAACACAGAGAGCCAGTCTCAGGGTCCCTCAATCTCAGGGCTCCCCAACAAGGCAGGGCAAGGACCTTTCATGTCTCTGCCATGTTAAGACGCAGCTGGAGGCCCTCTCCAGCGCTGAGTGGACGCTGGTGCCATGCTGTTGGTTTCCTGGTCTCCAGCCTCATGAGTCAGATCAGCTCTATTCTTTAAAATAGCCAGAGTTTTTTTGTTTGTTTGTTTTGAAAGTCAGATTTACAGAGAGAAGAAGAGGCAAAGAGAAAGATTTTTAGTTCACTCATTCACTCTCATGTGGCCACAATGGCCAGAGTTGAGCTGATCCAAAGCCAGGAGCCAGGATTTTCTTTCAGGTCTCCCTCACAGGTGCATGGTCTTAAGACTTTGGGCTGTCCTCTACTGCTTTCCCATGCCTCAGACAGGGAGCTGGATGGGAAATGGAGCAGCTGGGATACGAACTAACGCTCATATGGGATCCCAGCAAATGCAAGACAAGGACTTTAGCCACTAGGCTACCATGCTGGGCCCAGAATGGCCAGGTTTTGAGTAGTTTGTTTCAGTAACAGGAAACAGACTACATAGGACTTATGGAACCTGGAACACATAAGTTATTCCTCCCAAACTGGTGATCGCTGAAGTCCAGGCAGACCCTGGGAAGGGGTGACTGAATGTACCTAAGGTGTCCTATTGGTGTGTGCAGGTAGACAAGAACCCATGGAATGAAAAAGAACTCATTTTTTTGGAAGTAAAAAAAAAATTACTATGAAGGAGCCACCAATTGAAATATGACTTTCCCCACCTCTGTAGCAAAAGGGTAACATATGTAAACCGATTTCTTTCTTTCTTTTTAGATACATTTATTTGTTTGAAAGGCAGTGCTAGAGAAATTTTCCATTAGCTGTAAAACAGCCCGAATGGCCTCAATGGCCAGTGCCAAGCCAGGCTGAAGCCAGAAGCCAGAAACTTCTTCCAGGTCTCCCATGTGGGTGCAGGGACCCAAGCACTTGGGCCATCTTCTGCCGCGTTCTTAGGTGCCTTAGCCAGGATCTGGATGGAAAGTGGAGCAGCTGTGCCTATATGAATGCTTGTTTTTGACTTTACCTACTATGTCACAATGTTGGTCTTCTAACTTCAATTGCACAAGTTTGAATTATCTTTTCAATTTTTTTTTCCTGAAGGCTGGAATTATGATGTTTAAGCCATGACTGGAGACACCAGCATCGTGTATCGAAGTGTTGCCAGCCGCACTGCCTCCAGTTCACGTGTGGGAAGGTAGCAGAGGGCTGCCTGTACTTGGGCCCCAGGACTCAGAGAGGAGATCCTGGGGTAGTCCCTGTCTCCTGGCTTCTGGCTTCAGCACGGCTCAGACCCAGTCACTGCAGGCATTTGGGGAGTGAACCAGCAAAAGATTTCTCTGTCTTTTTCTGTCCTCTGTTCTGCTTTTTAAATAAATCTTTAAAATCAGAACGATTTTCCCCGAAAGAAGGTGGTAGATTTTGTAAAGGGTGACATCCAGTGTGCTTTGAAATGTCTAAACAGGTGGCCATCTCACTTACAGAGATTCTACACGATGAATTCCTAGACAGAGAGGGCAGTGATCAGCTGGTTGGCTGACACCAGCTAGCAGGTACAAAGCGGGTGAACATTTCCAGGGAGGTGGAAACGAATCCTGCCAGTCTAAAACTCTGCCACTGCCAACAATGCCGATCCTAGGCGCGCAGTGCTCAACTCCTGTTGTTCATCCACCAGAGGCCATCACGGGGGACAAGTGCCAGCCATCCGTGTCCTGTGGGCTTACGAAGGACAGAGTTGCAAGGTGAGAGTTTTCCCTTTGACTGTTTTCAGTTTGATCACTCTGTTAAAGAAAGAATCAGAGGACTGAGTGCAGTAGCCAAATGGCTAAAGTCCTCGCCTTGCACATGCCGGCATCCTAACTGGTTCTAATCCTGATGACCCCGTTTCCCATCCAGCTCCCTGCCTGTGGCCTGGGAAAGCAGTTGAGTATGGCCCAAAGCCTTGGGACTCTGCGCCCATGTGGGAGACCCGGAAGGGGCTCCTGGCTCCTGGCTTTGGATCAGCTCAGCTCTGGCCGTTGAGGATACTTGGGAGTGAACAGCAGACAGAAGATCTTCCTCTCTGTATGTCCTTTGTGTTTAAGTGCCTTTCCAAGAAAAATAAAATAAATCTTTAAGAAAAAAAGAAAAAAGAATCTTAAGAGGTTTTCCTGCAGGGGGTGTGATGGTTCAATTGGCTAATCCTCTGCCTACAGGTGCTGACATCCCACAAGGGTGCTGGTTCATGTCCCAGCTACTCTACTCTCAATCCAACTCCCTGCTTACAGCCTAGGAAAGCAAAGAAGGGCAGCCCTAAGCTGTGAGATCCTACACCCACATGGGAATCCAGAGGAGGTTCCTGGCTCCTGGCTTCTCTTCCCCTGCCTCATTTCCTAGTTTCCTGCAACAACCAGGACAGGAGCCATGATTCCTGAGACAGAAATCCCATCTGTGTCTCCCATGTGGGTGGCAAGAATGCAAAAGCTTGGGCCATCATCTACTGCCTTCCAGGGTGCATATTAACAGGAAGTTGGTCCGTAGGGTGGTGGAGCTGGGACTTGAACCAGTTACTGAGATATGGGGTGTGGGCGTCCCAAGTGATAGCTTAGTCCCCTGTGCCACAATGCCTACCTGAATATTTCCTATTTTAATATATATAGTCACAACACACAATTTCAAGTAAAACACCTTTCATATTTCTGCATTAAAACAACGAAAGGGGTAGCAGCATCACTGGACCAGCACAATGGCATTGCAGGCTAATCCTCTGCATATTGGTGCCAGCATCCCATAGGGGCGCCAGTTTGTGTCCCAGCTGCTCCATTTCCAAGCCAGCTTTCTATTATGGCCTGGGAAGGCAGAGCAGGATGACTCAAGTCCTATGGATCCTGCACCTATGGGGGAGATGTGGAAGAAACTTCTGGCTCTCCACTTCAGACCAGCCCAGTTCTGGCACTGAACTAGGAGTGAACCATTAAATGAACAACCTTTCTCTGTCTCCTCCTCTCTCTCTCTCTGCAATTTTGACTTTCCAATGGTATGCTGGAGCTTTTAATTGACTGGGATGATACTCTGCTGGCTCTGTCTTCAGACCAGAGAGGGTATACCTAAGAAGCCGTTGAACTTGACTGGACAATAAGATGCTGGACTCTATGTTTGGTATATGCTTGCAATGGGAGACTCTCAACTGAACTTGAACTGTGGTTATGCAACAAGGTGGAGGAATCCACCATGGGGGGAGGGTTTGGGGAGGGGTGGGGAGAACCCAAGTACCTATGAAACTGTGTCACATAATACAATGTAATTAATGAATTAAAAATAATAAATAATAAAAATAAAACAAAAAAGATGATATGATGTTAAGCATAACATGTTATGTTATGGTTGTTATGTCATATGTCGTATATAAACTAAAATTGAACTGTGAATGGGGGGTCACAGAAAGTGGTTAAGAAATCGCATTTATTTTTAACATGTTGACTGCTCAATACCATGTCAATTAATTCCATAACGATGTTCATTGTTGCAGATGGTATGTTAGTGCTTTTATTTGACCGGGATGATACTCTGCTGAGTCTGCCCTCAGACCAGAGAGGGTCTACCCAATAAGTAGTTGGACTTGACTGGACTATAGGATGTTGGACTCTATGCTTGGCATATACTTGCAAAGAGGGAATTTCAACTGAACTTGAACTATGGTTATGCAACAAGGTGGAGGAACCCACCATGGGGGGAGGGTGGGGGGAGAATCCCAGATTCTATGTAATTACAACACAATGTAATTAATGAATAAATTTAATAAAATAAAAAATATATATATATATCTTAAAATGCCAGCACTCCACATGTGAGGTCTCCGGGTTCGCCTCCCGGGAGTTCCAGCTCTTGATTCTTGCTTCCTGCTGACTCCAGAAAGGCAGCCCTCATTCCTCCAGTGACTGAGTTCCCGTTTGGTGTGGACTTTCAATGGATGCCCTTTCTGTCACTCACAGAAATAAAAACTGTAAAGCAATAAAAATGTGTACACAGCAATCTCCAGCGTGTTGCGTTATCTCCCCCCACCTCCACCCCGCTGGTATGACTGTGTCCTGGGTGTCTAGCGGCGAAGGCAGACCGGAAGCGGAGAGCAAAGTTCAAGGTGCCAAGGCGGCAGTGCCCCAGGCGCCGGCCTTAACGCAGCCTTAGGGAGAGGCCCTGCTGGACGGCTTTCTGGAGGAGGCAGGCCCCGCCTTCAGCCTTGGCTGCAGTCTGGGAGTCAGAGTGTGCCTAGGAGCGCCAAGCTGGCACCTGCCCTCTCCAAGTCGTGGGCGAGGCGGGAGGTCGAGCGCTGGGGTGGGAGCAGCGGCGCCCTCCCTCCGGGGACCCCTGCCCCAATCTCCATCCCGGCTCCGGAGCCCTTCCTCGGCCTCTGCCTGCGCTGGCCGGGCTCCCAGCGGCCCGGCCCGGCGCCCCGCTGCTGGCCGTCTGCTGGCTGCGCGCCCGGCGCTGAGTCAGCGGTGAGTCAGCGCCCGTGACCGCGCCGCGCCGGGCCGAGCGGGGCGCGGGCGGGGGCCGGCCCGGGAGCCCGGCGGCGTGCTGCCCGGGCTTGTGGCCGGCTGTCTGGGCGAGCCAGGTTCCCGGGCCCTGCAGGCCGGGAGCCCACACTGCGGCTTGTTTTTCCACTGCCCCCCCCCCCCCCCCAGCCCCACCAAAGCTCCAGCCCTCGGAAACACACACTTGACATCACAACCAAGGTTTTGACAAAGCCATATTCATCCCTATTACAGGTGGTGCATTCTGACACTGTGCTAGTTTTGTTTTTCTAAATCATGCAATGTTAAGCCGATTTGCAGTTTGAGGAGGCCAGCTTCGGAGAGGCCGAATCTGGCTTTTTTTCTCTTTTTCAGGACCTAGGCCATCTGCGGGCCAGATCCTGCCCCACGAGCTCCCTGCCATTCTGTCTGACCTGAGACTGCGGGCGCCAACATCCAGGAGATATAGACATCTGTGTGTTTATTTATGCTGGGTGAGCATTGCATCCAGGTAACGGAAAGGGAGGGGCCTGGGGCTGGGTGCCTTAGGTGTGTGCGTGTGTGTGTGTGTGTGTGTGTGTGTGTGTGAGAGAGAGAGAGAGAGAGAGAGAGAGAGAGCGAGAGCGCGCCAAGGAAAAGAAACCACCTGCAGAAAGGAATGCAACAGCGTGGCATTTTACAGTACAAAATCCTGCCCACACCCTCATAGCTTTATGGGTGGTCCATGTCTCCCAGCTTCCACTCACTCAGAGAATGTTCTGTGCCAGGTTCCTAGCAAACTGGGCTAACTCTGGGTGACAGAACCTTGGAAGGCATCTCGCTCCCAGGAAACCCTTGGTGCAGAAGGGAAGATGAGGAAGGAAAAGGAGCGGGAAGAACTGGAGCTCCTTCCCTTAGCAGCCCCTGTCTGAATACCAGCTGGACTTTCACTTTTTCTTCTTCTTTTTTAAATTATGTATTTGAAAAGCAGAGTTAGAGAGAGAAAAAAGAATGGCAAAAATCTTCCATATGCTGCTTCACATCCCAAACGACTGCAACAGCCAGAGCTGAGCCAGGCTGAAGCCCCCAAGGAACTGGTCCATCAGGTGCCTCCCCTAGGACCCAAGACCTGAAAAGTCCCTGTGCAGGTGGCTGCCCTGTGAGGCGCCTTCTCCACACAGGGGAGAAAACTGGACGTTTGTCTGGGCTGCCCGTGTCTGTCCTGGTACATTGTGAATCAGTTCTGGGAGCCTGCTGTGTAGCTCTGAACATGGCGTTTGGCTCCCTGAGAAGTGAGAAACAGCCTTGGGGAGGAAGAGAAAGTGCACACCCCGCTGGCAGGCATATTCCCTGCTCTGCAGGAAACTCCCCCAGGGGTGGTGATGACCCAGGAAGGGAGCACTGCAAGGTGGGGGGGAGGGTTGAGGCTGGAAGCCCTGCACAGTGGAGGCTGGACAGAGGACACTGTTGCCTCGCCTGTATCCATCTCCTCTCCCCAGGAGCCCCAGGGAGAGCTGACCCATACTTAGCCCCTTGCCTGTCTGTGCCTGGCATTTCCTGGTCTGAGGGCTACTTCCATCACAGGCCTGGAATCAGAATCAGGCTAATGGGAAATTTGCAGGCTTCCTGCGGCAGGGCTGGATGGGTGGGAGGGAGCTACACTTGTTTTGTCCCGGAGAAAACCAGCAAAAGAGCACAAGTCTCCTCCAGCATGCAGAGCAGACACACATGGCTGCAAGAGACCCTGAGCCATCGGGAAAGCAGCAGGCCAGGGCCAAGGGCAATCCCAGGAGCTGGCAGGGCTGCTGGAGCGTGCTGGTCCTGCAACCAGCATTCGTGTGATCACAGAGACCATGCCGTGGTTTAGAGTGGGGTATACCCCTCCCTGACTGCCAAGGGCACCTGAACTCCCAGGAGGGGCCTTTACTGGCCTCTTGTTGTTGCTGCCCTCGGGGTCCCATTAATGTGCAGCTTCGAGGTGGGGGCTCCATTCAGAATCCCACCCAGCTTCTGTGTAGTCTCCCGCAGCCAGGGATGGGAGTCCTAAAAGATGGGAGCGCGTACTCTCGCTTTCTCCTCTCCCTCTGTTTTCCAGAACGTTCCTTGCGGGGGACTTGTCTGCTGTCTTCCCATTATTAGATTGAAAATATGCATTTCAGACAAGAATGCTACACAAGTGCTAAGACATGGTTGTGGATTATCTTTGGCCGCTTGGTTAAAAGTGGTGTCTCCCAGGCATTTCTCCACGGTAGAGGAGCTGTTTTCCCTTCATGCAGACATACTTCATGCTGTTTCCTTTTTTTCTCATATTTTTGCTCACTAATTTTAGCATCTGTTTATGATTCTTGCCTGCAACAATTATTATTGTGTGTTTTTTTTTTTTGCAAAATGGTACTTTCTATTTATGTCACTCTTTCCACATTTATTTTTTTTTAAGGATTAATTTATTTATTTGCAAATCAGTTCCAGAGAGAAAGAGAGGAAGACAGAGCTTCCATGTGTTGGTTCATGTCCAAAATGTCTGTAACAGCCAGGGCAGAACCAAGTAGAAACCAGGATCCTGGAACTCTGTCCAGACCTCCCACACGGGTGTCAGGGACTCAAGAACTTGGGCTGTCATCTGTTGCAGTCTCAGGCACATTAGCAGGGAGCTGGATGGGAAGCAATGCAATGGGGACAGGAACCAGCGCTCTGCAATGAGATGCCAGCATCTCAGTTGGTGTCTTAATTCCCTGCACCACAACACCAGCCTGTCTACATGTATTAATTAGAACTTTGTGACACAAATACTATCTTTTACCTTTTATTTTATCATTTTTAATATATATGGGCTTTTGAATGTTTTCCTCTATGAGTTATAATCCAGTGCTGTCATGTTTATGTTTTTGCTCAAACTGTACCAGATTTGGCTAGCAGGAACAGCGTCTCTGAGTTGGCTCCTGTGTCCCTTGATGTAACCTGTAGTTGAGCCTTGCCTTCCTGTCTAGCACAATATGCTTTGGGCAGTGTGAAGAAGTTTCTTGGGATACCCACGTCCTATATGGAAATACCTGAGTTTGAGTCTAAACTCTGCTCCTATCCAGCTCCCTGCAAGTACACACTCTAGAAGTAGTCGTGATGGCTCAAGTACTTGGACACCTGGAAGTTGGATTGAGTAAGATTTATTAATTTAATTTTAATTTAAAGAATTGCAGAGAGAGAGAGAGAGAGAGAGAGAGAGAGAGAGAGAGAGAGAGAGAGAGACTGATCAGTGGTCTTGCATGCACTGATGACTTTCTGAATGGTCCCAATGGAGCTGATCTGAAGCTGGGAGCCAGGGGCTTCTTCCAGGTTTCCCATATGGGTGCAGGAGCCCAAGGATTTGAGCCATCATCTGCTGCTTTCTCAGGCCATAAGCAGAGAGCTGAATCAGAAGTAGCACAGCCAGGGTACAAGCTGGCACGTCTATGAGATGCTGGCATAACGGGCAGTGGCTTTGCCTGCTGTGTCACAATGCTGGCCCCTGGACTGTGATCCTGACTGCTGCCTTTGGTCTCATCCAGCTGTTACAGACATTCAGGGAATGAAGTAAAAGATGGGAGTGTGTGCTCTCGCTTTCTCCTCTCCCTCTTTCTGTAGCTCTGCCTTTAAAATAAGTAAACAAATATTTTTTAAAAGATTTAAAAAATTTTTTTAATGATTTATTTTATTTACTTGAAAGGTAGAGCTACAGAGTGACAGACAGAGGGATCTTCCACCCATGGTTCACTCCTCAAATGACCACAACAGTTGGGGCCATGCTGGGCTGAAGCCAGGCAGCAGAACTTTGTCTGGGTCTCTGACAAGGGTGGGAGCACTTAGGCCATCTTCTGCTCCTTTCCCAGATGTATTAGCAGGGAACTGGATCAGAAGTGGAGCAACTGGGACTTGAACTGCTGCCCATAGGGGATGCCAGAATTACAGGTGGCATTATGCTGTAGTGCTGGCCCCTCTATCCTGTCTTTATCACTGTCTACCTTTTTATTTGCTTTTCCACACTGCAGACCAATGGAGGGAGGTAGATGGATTGTGTATGAGTTGAGATCCACCTGTGCCCCAAGCACTGGTGCCATGGGATCTACCCCTCACACAAGGAGTGTGTGATCTAACTGCATACAATTCTACCCAGTCATGAAACCCTCGAGGTCCAGAGGAGAGAGACTGCCGAGACCTCCCAGGCAGGGACTCTCAGACACTCCTCTCTCTGTGTAACTCTGCTCTATTCCCTGCTAGTTACTTCCCGAGAGTTTGATTTCACAGCCCACAAAGAAGGGATCCTGACCTCTACCACCCCTCTGGGCCAACCTGTCCTAAGAAGGGGAGAGAAGGCCCATGTGTTTTCAGGACAAGTTGCTGACAGGTGTTTACAGCTAGGGGGCCTGCATCTGAATAATAAGGGTGAGATCTTAAAACCTCCAAGAGCTAGATGGAGTTAGGTCTAAAGCAGAGATGTCCTAGTTTTGTTTTCAGTGCCCCCAAATCTCCTAGGTTGCAGGCCTGAAGCTCTTGAAAACAGAGTAAATGTTTTTTTTTTTTCTTTCACCTGCCCACTTGCTCGGCATGTAGCCTGAGTCAGAACAGACACTGGAGATGAGGAGGGGACAGCTTGCCTAAAAGATACGAACATTCTCATGAGGACACAGACGTACAAGGGGAGTTCAAAATGTCCATGCAAAATGAAGTTCCAAGGTTGGTGTGGTGGCATAACAAGCTAATCTTCTGCCTGCAGCATCAATATTCCATATGGGCACGGATTCGAGTACTGGCTATTCCACTTTCAAACCAGCTCCCTGCTAATGATCTGGGAAGCCAGCAGAGGATGGCCTAAGTCCTTAGTCCCCTGCACTCATGTGGGAGACCTGGAAGGCTCCCACTTTCAGATCAGCCCAGCTCTGGCCACTGTGGCCACTGGAGAGTGAAACAGCAGATGGAAAAGCTCTCTCCTCTCTCTGATTCTCTGTCTGTAGCTCTGCCTTACAAACAACTGAAATAAATCTGTAAAGTGGTAAGTGCAGCCCTTTGGGGTTAGAGTCACAGGACCAGATCTGGACCCATCACTCTGACACAGAGGAGATTCCTGCGACCTTGAGGAAACTGGCAGGGCCCTTCTGCCAGTGCGAGGGGCTCAGATGACACCCTGGGAGGTGATTCAGGGCTTCCACACCAAAGCTGGGGTTTCCTGGAGTGAGGGGTGGGGGGCGGCTGCATCAGCTCCTACCAGCACGTGTAGGATTTGGATGGCAGAGAAAAATCTCCAGGTGTTGTGCCTGAACTCAGAGCTCCGCAGCCCTCCGCTGGGCTGCGCATTGCATGCACCCGGCAGTCCTGTGTTCCTGTGATAGGGGCGGGCCCCTACTGCATACAAATTAGGCGAGGTGAGGAACTCCCTCCTCCAACCATGGGCCCCCTGGGCTGTGTGTAAACAAGTGGAGGTATTGGGAATATGCAGCGTATGCGGTCAGCCCACGCACGCACGAGGCCTCCTTGCTCCAACCAGGTTGAAGCCAGAGAGGTTAAGTCCCCTAGCCGAGGCCACACAACTGGCACCAGTGACACAAGCAGGGCCCAGGTGATCCGCCCCACCCGCTCTCTGTGCCCGTGCTCCTTGTCACGAATTCCACCACGGCAGGGACAGCCTGGGTTGCCCACACCCAGCCTGGGGACACGTGAGTCGGCTAACCTAAGACCACTGGCCAGAGTGTGTACAGCGCTGGTGAGTCACCCCAGTCCGCGGCAGCGGGAGACCCCCCTCCCCCGCACGCCCCAGGGCCCAGACCCGGTTGCTGAGCGATGAGACATAACATATATAAATAAAATGAGAGTCCTGCTTCTTGGCTGCTTTTTGCTTCTCCTGTTGCCTGCAACCTTCCCCCTTGCCCTGCCCTCCCCACAGAAAGCCTCCCCTGCGGCGGTGGGCTGGACGCCGGGGCTAACAGCTTCCAGATCCGATTGCGTGCAAGAGCACACCCGCGGGACCTTCGCGGACTCCCGGGGTGGGGCTGAGCTGCCCAGGGAGGTACAGAGGCAGAGTTGAACTTTCACACTCAGTGGGGCTGGGCAAGGGTGAGTTTGCCCAGGACTAAGTTCCCAGAGAGAGGCGGGGCTTCTGCTTCAGGGCCCCGGGACTGGGAGAGGGGGAAGGGACCGACGTCTCCTTGCACCTGCGCCGGGCCTGTTCCTCTTCCAGCCACCTACCTGTGCAGCCGGCTTGTGCGCCTGGTTGCCCTGGGCGTGCCTCCAGCAATGACATGGACTATGCACCCGGTCACGGCTCTTGTTCAGAGACGCTTCTCGGGGCAGGCACTGGACTTGAGACCCTGTTTGTATCACCTGATTAACAAAAGTTTTATCGACTTTATTAAGACTTTACTCGCAGACACACGCCTTGCCAATGCACCCGGGAAGACAGTAGAAGATGGCTCAAGTACCTGGGCGCCTGTTGCCCACATGGGAGAACCAGATGAAGTTCCAGGTCCCTGACTTAGCGTCTCCCAGTCGTGGCCATTGTGGTCATTTGCGGAGTGAACCAACCGGTGGAGGATGTTTCCCTCCCTTGTCTCTCTGTGTGTCATTCTGCCTTTCAAATAAATAAGATGAAACTTGAGAGGAATTCATTTCTATTTTCACTGGTTTGCTTTTTTCTTCACTGACCAGCTGATGAGGTTTTGAGTTGTTCTAGGCTGCTATGTGAAAAGCAGTGAGGAGGGGTCAGGATTGTGGTGTACCCAGTAAAGCTGCTGCCTGGGACAGTGGCCACCCCACTTCTGACCCAGCTCTCTGCTACTGCACCTGGGAAAGCAGATGGCCCAAGTGCTTGGGCACTTGCTACCCTTGTGGGAGAGCCAGATGAAACTCCTGGCTCCTGGTTTTGGTATTGTTAGCCATACCTGATTGGCCATCTGAGGAATGAACTGGCAGATGGAAGATCTCTCTCTCTCTCTTTCTCTCTCTCTCTCTCGCTCTCGCTCTCGCTCTCCCACCATCTCTTGGTGATTCTGCCTTTCAAATAAATAGAATAAATTTGGGGAGGGGGACAGAAACAAGGGAAATCTGCATACAAGTCTTTGTGTGATGTGAGTTTTCACCTCTCCTGTGGAACTGCCGGGTCATTCACTGGGAGTGGTAATTTTCTGGGTCCAAGATGGAAGATCGGAAAGGTTGAGCAGCTTACCTGAACAGCTTGACAGAAATTCAAAGCCATGGGCTGACCTCTGCACCAGGTGGTCACCTGCAGAAAACAATTGTTTTTGGAGTTGATAATGAGCCCACATGTGTTGTACCCAGGTGCACTCAGCTCTGTAGCTAGCATGTATGGGCTGGCACCAACCCTAAGTTGAGGTGAGCAGCCTGCATGTGGCTTGCTCCCAGGGCATTCAGCAGGTGAGTTCTGGAAGCTTACGCTGCAGGTCTGCAGGGTGTAAAAGCTCTCTCTGCTGTGAAGTTGCTTTCCTTGTGTAATTTCTTCTACTTGACTGAGTCCTGTTCCTTACCAGGCTTCAGTGTAAATACTCTAACTCTGCCTTTCCTTTCTCACTGATTGCATTCTTCTGCAAGGACAGCACCCCTTCTTCCTCATTTGTGTTTATAGAATGTGTCCCTGTGGATTACTTTAGTCAACGGGATGCCACCATTACCAAGATTTTAAGGGTCAGTACATTCCAGATTAGCCCAGAAGCAGCCCCATCAACTCCTGGATCCATTTAACACCTGCCCCCCTACCCTACCCAATTCTCTAAGCATTTTCTTCCTCTCAGAATGAAGAGGCTCCATCCAAGTTCTTGTCCTCCTGTGACAAACCTGGTCCCTTTACATGGAGCAGCAAATCAAGGAGCCAGGATCTGGGTGGCTAGATGGACCCCTGGGTGCTGGGCTAACACAGCTTCTGGGCTGCCTCAGGCTTGCAAGGCAGCGGATGAAGCAGGTATCTGTGAGATCGGACAGGTTAGTTTGGGGCTTGGCAGAACCAGGCTGAAGGGTGCTGGGAACTCTGTAATATGCACCCTGAGCTCAGGTCTTAATTCATGTAGTGGTGGAACTGGGGCTCATGCAGTGGCACAGTGCAGCTTCTCTCTGCCCAGATATCTCTCTGTGAAGTTCACAGATTGGTAAGCCTCCTACGGGGGCTGGGGGACATGACTCTTGCAGCTCTTCCTGCTTTGAGCCTGAATTACTTCCGGGACAGAGAACCTATGGGAGAGTTGAGGAGTCAGGATCAGTGCAGGCAGGTGTGGGAAGAAACGCTGGTACCGGCTCACTGGATCTCCCTTTGTGCCAGCTTGCTGTTAGCTAAGCACACCCGTGAAGAGCTTCCTGGGAAAGGACGGGTCTACTTGGGCTTGCAGTCAGGCAGCCCTATCAGTGCTGTGCCTGCTGGAAACTGCAAAGGACAGAGCAGGTACACATGGACAATCAGGAGCCAACCAGGGCAACCCTGAGAACCTAAAAACCTCCCACCAGATCCACCTCTCAGCTGCCACCTTTTCTCCACCAACCCAGGGGTCTGGGGAGATAAGTCCTGTTCAATGCCCCACAGCCCTGGCGATGGAAGAATGCACATACTGCTCCCAGCACAGCCTCGCTGTTGACTTCAAAGCTGACCCCTGAAACTGAGTCAATGATGGTCAGGCACTCCATAGAGGAAACGCGGTAACTCAAAATATACAGCCCCAGTATTCTGCTGGCCTTCCAGAAAAGAACTTTGCCTTCTGCTTGGGTTTGACATGTTCCATTCTTTTCTGTCTCTCTTTCCCCCTAGTTTTTCTTTAAATTTCACTCCTCTTCTATCAGGACTGATTTATTTATTTGAAAGTCAGAGTTACAGAGAGGCACAGAGAGACAGAGAGAGAGAGAGAGCTAGAGCGAGGGAGAGAGACAGATCTTCCATCCACTGGTTCAGTCCCCTATATGGCCGCAGTGGCCAAACATGATCTAATTTGAAGGCAGGAGTCAGGAAGTTCTTCCCAGTCTCCCATGTGAATGCAGGGGCCCAAGCACTTGGGCCATGATTCTCTACTTTCCCAGGCCATAAGCAGAGAACTGGAAGAGAAATGGAGTAGCCGGGACTGGAACCGGGGCCATATGGGATGCCAGCATCACAGGTGGAACATTAGCCTGCTATGCCACAGCACTGGCCCATAAAACGCCTTTTCTGTCTTCCAGAGGCACAGCAACCTGGGACAGAAAGGTCAGATCCATGCCTCTGCAGAATCCTGCATTTTCCTGCAGTCCTTCCTAGCCTGAGCCACCATGGAGGAAGGCAGCAGGACAGATGATGGTGGTGGCTGTGGGCAGACTTGTCTAAGTAGCCCTGGCCATCTGCAGGGGTCAGGGGTAGAGGAATAGTGGCACCGCTTCCCCTCAGTACACAGTCTCTTACCTCACTGGGTCTCAGCCAACCCTGTAACTCGACATGCGGAAGGAACTTTGTAAGGCTGGGTTGAGGGGCCCCAGAGCCTTAGGATGAATAGGCCTCACACTTTAGGATGTGTACCCCTCAATGGTGAATGACAAGACTGGGGTCCTGTACAGCCACTCAGAGAGGGCTTGGTGTGGAGGGCGGCTGGTCTCAGGAACTCCAGCAGCCTGGGAGGGGCAGCTGGAACTGGGCAGGACAGGGAGTGGTGCTGTGGGGCATTGGGCAATCAGGGAGGGGCCGTGGAGCTCTGGGAGTGACAGGTGGAGGGCTACCAGATAGATACACTCTGATGTCCTGTCCAGCTGCTCCCTTGGGTGTCCATGGACCCTGGGGGCAGTGTGAGCCTTTCTTTTCCTTTTAGTCCTCACTTGCAAACCCAGAGTAATTGTCCTGCTGGTCTGTCTCAGGATCTTTGTGAAAATTAACTAATAAAGTGTGGTCAATTAGATGGGGCAGAGAGCGGTCAATCAGTGAGGAGGAAGAGAAAGAAGGGAAAAGAGGAACATGAAGAAAAGACTAATGTAGAGAGAGGTGGGGGGAGCAGATCCTCCTAACCCTGCTGTGAACACACAGGGTGGGAAGTGAGTACCATTAGGCCCCTGGGCCATGTGGAGGAAATGCTGTAGTGGACAGTACCAGGAGACCCCAAGCGAACAGCCAAGATCCAGAAATCCCTTACTGGGATGGGTGTTGGAGTACAGTCAGTTGAGTCCCCGCTTGACACACTAGTGTCCCATGCCAGAGGATGTTTGAGTCCTGCCTCTTCTGCTTCTAACTAATGCATCTTGGGAAGCAGGTGAAGCTTAACCACTTGAGTCCCTGTCACTCACATGGGAGACCCGGTGGAGTTCCAGATTCCTGACTTCAGCTTGGCTCAGTCCTTGTTGTAGCCGTGTGGGGAGTGAGCCAGATACACAGAGGAGGAGAGACAGAGAGGAAGATCTTCCGTCCGATGATTTACTCCCCAAGTCAGCGCAACGGCCGGTGCTGAGCCGATCCAAAGCCAGGAACCTGGAACCTCTTCCGGGTCTCCCACACGGGTGCAGGGTCCCAATGCATTGGCCGTCCTCAACTGCTTTCCCAGGCCACAAGCAGGGAGCTGGATGGGAAGTGGAGCTGCCGGGATACGAACCGGCGCCCATATGGGATCCCGGGGCTTTCAAGGCGAGGACTTTAGCCGCTAGGCCACGCCGCCGGGCCCTCTGTCTCTCCTCTTTGTGTATCTGACTTTGTAGTAAAAATAGATAAATCTTTAAAAAAAATCAGGCACCTTTAAAAAAATTGAATTATAAGATAGATTATAACTATCAAACAGCTCTCTAAAAATCTGGAAAGCTTTCAAAGATTCATGAACAATTTTTTAAAGATTTTTTTTTTTTTACTTAAATGGTATATTTTACAGAGAGAAGGAGAGCTAGAGAGAAGGTCTTTCATCTTCTGGTTCACTTCCCAAAGGGTCACAATGACCAGAGCTGAACTGATTCAAAGCCAGGAGCCAGGAGCTTCTTCCAGGTCTCCTTTATGGGTACAGGGTCCCAAGGACTTGAGCCATCCTCCACTGATTTCTCAGGAAATAAGTAGAGAGCCGAATCAGAAGTGGAGCAGCCAGGGCATGAGTTGGCACTCATATGGGATGCTAGCATTGCAGGGAGATTGGTTGGTCTGTTGATCCAACACGCCCTGGAAAATGTGTCTTATGTGCAGAGATGTCAAATTTTTGGCATAAAAAGCTTTTTAAAAAGATGTATTTATTTATTTGAAATAGCTGAGGAGGGAGGAAGACAGAAATTTTTCCATGCACTGATTCACTCTCGAGTGGCCGCGATGGCCAAGGCTGGGCCAGGCTGCAGCTAGGAGCCTTGAATTCCATCCCAGGCTCTCAGATGGGTGGTAGGGGTCTGCACTTGGGCCACTTTCTGTTGTTTCCACAGGCATGTTAGCAGGGATCAGAAGTGGTGCTGGTACTACAAGCAGCAGCTTTAATCCCCTATGCCACAGTGCTGTCCCATTCCAGAATATTCTAGGGCTTGACGGCATGGCCTAGTGGCTAAGGTCCTCGCCTTGATCCCATATGGCCGCTGGTTCTAATCCCGGCAGCTCCACTTCCTCTCTATCTCTCCTCCTCTCAGTATATCTGACTTTGTAATAAAAATAAAATAAATCTTTAAAAAAAAAAGAATATTCTATAAAATATTTGACCAGTATGCACTGTCAAGATCATCAAAAACAAAAGGGGAGTCATAACCAAGAGGAACCTAAGGAGATTTAAAAAAAAGATTTATGTATTTTTTATTGGAAAGTTGGATTCACAGAGAGGAGAAACAAAATCTTCCATCTGCTAGTTCACTCCCTAAGTGGTTGCAGCTGTCAGAGCTGAGCTGATCCGAAAGCAGGAGCCAGGAGCTTCTTCTGGGTGTCCCTCACAGGTGCAGGATCCCAATGGTTTGGGCTGCCCTCGGCTGCTTTCCCAGGACACGAGAAGGGAGCTGAATGGGAAGTAGGGCCACTAGGATTAGAACCGGCATTCATATAGGATCCTGACACGTACAAGGCGAGAACTTTAGCCACTAGGCTACCATGCTGAGTCCACAACCTAAGGAGACTTGAAGATTAACTGTATTATGTGGGATCTCTAACGGGCTCCTGGAACAGGAAAGGGACATTAAGTAAAATCTGAGGAAATCTGAATGAGGTGCTGACTTTGGTTACTGGTTACAGATCGTTATTGGGCCACTTACTGTTCTAAATCTACCACAGTCATGTGACATCTTACTAATGGGGGTATATAGGAATTCTGCATTATCGTATCAATTTTTCTCTTTTTCATTTAAATTATTTTTGTTTTTGATGATGTTTACATAATTGATCATGCTGGGAAAGGTTGAGGATCAGGGGACAGTTGGTGAGATCATTGTCTACACATTTTCTTTTTCTTTTTCCTATATATGGGTACAGGGGGATACAAGAGGAGAAACCATGCCCAGCCTCCAAGCCACCACATTACCTGGGGGATGGGAACTGCCACCTGACGTCATCCCATTGTGGAGCATTTTCTGAGGGTTCTGTTCATGTGGTTTTGATAGTTCTGAGATGCTCTTGATATCAGCAATTTTTCTGTAACTATAAATTTCTAAAATTAAAAAAAATGCTTTAAAAAGAGGAGGAGGGACGGTGCGATGGCTCAACTAGGTAATCTTTTTTTTTTTTAAAGATTTATTCATTTTTTTATTACAGCCAGATATACACAGAGGAGGAGAGACAGAGAGGAAGATCTTCCGTCCGATGATTTACTCCCCAAGTGAGCCGCAACGGGCCGATGCGCGCCGATCCGAAGCCGGGAACCTGGAACCTCTTCCGGGTCTCCCACGCGGGTGCAGGGTCCCAGTGTATTGGGCCGTCCTCGACTGCTTTCCCAGGCCACAAGCAGGGAGGTGGATGGGAAGCGGAGCTGCTGGGATACGAACCGGTGCCCATATGGGATCCCGGGGCTTTCAAGGCGAGGACTTTAGCCGCTAGGCCACGCCGCCGGACCCTCAACTAGGTAATCTTATACCTCCAAGCACTGGGGTCCCATGTGGGAGCTGTTCATGTCCTGGCTGCTTGATTTCCCATCCAGCTTCCTGCTTGTGGCCTGGAAAAGCAGTGGAGGGTGGGACCCTGCACCCTTGAGGGAGACCTGGAAAACTCCTGACTCCTTGCTTTGGATCAGCACAGCTCTGGTCATTCGGCCTTTTGGGGAGTAAATCAATGAATGAAAGATGTTTCCCTCTGTCTCTCCTTTTCTCTGTAAACCTGCCTTTCCAATAATTGATTAATTAATTAATTAATCTTTTTATAAAAGAGAAGGAAGGAAGTGAGGTGAGCAACATTCTCCCATCTGTCCCCTGTGGGAAGTCACACACTTGGGAGCAGAGTGACTGTCTCTGGACTTCAGGGACGCCAGTGCACAGCCCTGCCCAGCCCTGGGCCCAACTACTGGATTCCTGTTACGTGGGAAGGCAAACTTCACTGCTTCAGCTGGGTTGAGTCACAAGACTGTTCACGACAGTCGAAGGCATCCTAACCAACAATCTCTGATGTGGTTGCCATGGCCACCGCCTGGTTTTTGCATCTTCCTTGCCCAATCTAGATCTTTAGCTGGTTCCCATCCTTTTTCTCCCTCATCTTCTAGTGGTCCTCTTCCTGTTATGGCTCCACACCCTGCCTGAATCTCTTCCACTGTCCATTGACCAGCAACTCTGGCCATTCCTGGGCAAAGTGCATTCTCTCGTGCTTCCTGGTTTATGCCCATGTGGTCCCCTTTGCCTGGAGAAGGCCGCTTCCCTCAACAGATAACCACTCCCATTCAAATTTCTACTCACAGTGTGTGAAGGCAGCATTATTTTTTTCCCCTAAGATTTATTTATTTTTATCGAAAAGGCAGATTTACGGACAGAAGAGATAAACACTTTCCATGTGCTGGTTCATTCCCCAAGCAGCTGCAACGGCTGGAGCTGATCCGAAGCCAGCAGCCAGGAGTGTCTTCCATGTCTCCTACATAAGTATAGGGTTCGAAGGACCTGAGCCATCCTCTACTGCTTTCCTTGGCTATAAGTAGGGAGCTGGATGAGAAGTGGAGCTGCAGGGACATGAACCGGTGCCCATATGGAATCCAGGCACTAGCAGGTAGATTAGCCAGTTGAATTATTGTGCCAGTACTAAGGCAGGATTTTAAAATGTTCCTAAAGGACCTTCGTCCTGCAAATCAAATGGATTTTACTCCAGTGATTAAGTGATGTTATATGATCCAGTTGATTTGAACAATAGATAATATCAGTAGGCCTTACACACAATAGAGCTTGTTTTGCCCAATAGCAAATAAGGAAGTCAGGCAGAGGTTTGATTAGGGAGGAAGGATTTTTAAAAAATAGTTTGTATTGATGTTTGCTATAGTGGTGAAGACATTGCCTGGGATGCCTGCATCCCACCTCATAGCACTGGAGTTTGAGGCTAATTCCACTCTCCATTCATCCATCTGGCTTCCTGTTAATACACACCTAAGAGGTAACAGATGTGATTGGGTCCCTGCCACCAATATGTGAGACCCAATCTTAATTCCAGGCTCCTTACTTTGACTGGGCCTAACCTGGCTATTGTGAATATTGAACGAACCAGTGGATGCAAGATAGCATTCTTCCCTCCCACGCTCTTCTGTCTCTTTGTCTTTCAAATAAATAAGCAAATAATCCATTTTTTTTTAAGATTTTATATTTACTTTTATTACAAAGTCAGATATACAGAGAGGAGGAGAGACAGAGAGGAAGATCTTCCATCCGATGATTCACTCCCCAAGTGAGCGCAATGGCCGGTGCTGTGCCGATCCGAAGCCAGGAACCAGGAACCTCTTCCGGGTCTCCCACGTGGGTGTAGGGTCCCCAAACATTGGGCCGTCCTCGACTGCTTTTCCAGGCCACAAGCAGGGAGCTGGATGGGAAGTGGAGCTGCTGGGATGAGAACCAGAGAACCAGTGCCCATATGGGATCCTGGTGCGTTCTAGGTGAGGACTTTAGCCGCTAGGCCACGCCGCCGGGCCCATAAATAATCATTTAAAATATTTATGAGAGAAAGAGAAAGTGCTCTTGTCTGTGCGTTTATTTTGCTTTTCACTATTCACAAGGGTCTGGGACTAGGCCAGAGGGCAACTGGAATGTCCTCACTCAATCCAGGTGTTCTAAGTGGAGGCAGGGACCCAACCACCTGAGCCATTACCTGCTGTCTCCCAGGGTGCTTGTTAGCAGGAAGTTTCTACAGGATGCGGAGCTGGGCCTGGAACTCTTGGCACTGGGAGGGGAGAGTGGTGCCAGCAGGTGCTTTGACACTCACGCCAAGGAGCAGGGCCTGACACGTGACATTCTTTATTATTGACTTTGAGGACAGAGGGATTATGTGGCTTGCAGGAGCCCACAGCAAGCCCAGGAAATGACTGTCAACTCAGGGCCTCCAGGGAAACTCAGCTGACAATTGGGGTTCAGCCTTCTCATGCCCATTTGCGCCCCTGTGCAAACTTGAGACTGACAGACTATGAACTAATGCATCGGTGTCCTTCAAGTGATGAACTTCAGCAAATGGCTGGCAGCACAACAGTCTCACACCCTTCCAACTCTCTTGACATCTTCCTCTCCATAGGTGGCATTCCAATGGTAACATCAAAAGGAATCTTAAAGACCACAAGCTTTCAAGCACATTAAAAAAGTATATGTATTGATTTGAAAGGTAGAACACAGAAGAGATGCTGAGACAGAGAGAGAAAGAAAGATCTTCCATTGGCTGGTACACTCCCTAGATGGCTGCAGTGGTGGAGCCTGGAACTCCATCAGGGTCTCTCACATGGCTGCAGGGACCCTACCCCTTCAGCCATTTTCTGCTGCTTTCCCAGGTGCATTAGCAGGGAGTTGGACCGGAAGTGGAGCAGGAGAGACTGGAATCAGAAGTGTCTTTATGGAGTACTTTACTGGGTAACTGCACCACAAGGCCCGATTCCAGGCCAATTATTATTATTATTATTATTTTCAGCAGATAGTATTCTAAACAGATCTGGGGGTAGGGAGAAGATATCAACTCCTGTAACAAATAGGAGAAAACTGTATTTTCCACACAGCTCCACCTCCTGGCTCTAGCTGGCCTGACCCCGTTGCCAGAGTTTGTGCTGAGGACTCGGGTATCTTTATATCACAGAATATACACGCTTGTCGCCTCCTCCCCGGCCCATCGCACAGCCGGCTCCCTCGACCCCCGGGCCTTCACCCGAGCAGCAGCAGCTCCCATGTAGGCACAGCACAGTCTCAGGGGCGTACCGAGGCGGAGAGGGGTCGGGAAGACCTCCAAAGAGGGCTTTGCATCTTGGGAAGAGGGTGGACTCCGGGGTGGGGAGGGGGGCATCAGCTGCCTTCCTCAGGGTTGAGGGTCCCACGTCTGTTACACGGAGTAGAGACTAAGGTGGAACGGTGATCCTCAGAAGGCCTGGATCGCCCATCTTCGGTTAAGCAGTCATTTTCCAACTTTTTGGAAACTTGATTTTCACCTAGCTTCGCGATCCGCCGCGGAGGACCCACTCGGCTGACCCGAACGGTGCTCGGCATCACCCCTCGGACGTCCAGGCCATCACCCTCAGCCCGCCGGGGCCTTGGGGTGCCCGGCCGCGCCCCCCGGAGCAGCTCCCCAAGCCCGGAGCCGGGGGGCGGGGCCGGGCCTGGGAATCCCCGCGCCGCCCGCCAGTGCGCAGGCGCCGCCGCGCGTCCCGCGGCCGGGCGCGCGCTCGCCGCGGGGTGACGCTCGGGGAGGACGGAGGGCTGCGCGTGCCCGAGCGGCTCGGCGGCCGTGACGTGCGCCGCGCTACGCTCGACGTCACGAGTCCGTGTGTAGTGGCGGCGGAGCTGCCCTCGACCGCGGCGGCGTCTGACGAGAGGGCGGTGTGGCTGCCGGGCGCGGCGGCGCTCGGGGGTCGGCGCGGCCCCGAGGACTACCGACTGCGACTGCGACGCGCCAGGCCGCACGGCCGCCGTTCCCGCCCTTGCTCCGGCCTCCGGCGGCGCGGGCCCTCGGCTTCCTCCTTTCCCGCCCGGCTCCCCGAGGGCCTTGGGGCTGCAGCGGCGAGAAAAGCACCTCTCGGGGCGCCGGCGGGGAGGCCCCCTCGGCCCGGCCGCCTCGGGCTGCGCGCCTGCCACCCCGCCCGGCCCGGGATCCATGTGAAGGAGGCCCGCGCCCGACTGCTCGCGCGCCCCTCCGGCGCCGGGGGGGCCCCGTGGCCTCCCCGGACCGGGGGCCGCGGTGACAGGCCGCGCGGGGGCGGAGGGGCGGGCTCGGGCCTGCGGCTCCCTGCGCCTCGGTGGCCGGTACGTGGCTGTGTGTGAGTGTGCGCGCGGGGCGCGGGGCGCGGGGCGCGGGGCGCGGGGCGCGGGGCGCGGGGCGCGGGGCGCGGGGCGCGCTCCTGCTGGACAAGCCCGGGCCACCCCCTCCCGCTGGCTTCGCGAGCCGTGCGGCTGTCAGATACGGGCTCGTGCAGGACTGTTAGTCGCTGTCGCGTGCGGGGCAGGCAGGGATGTTAACATGGAGTGCTGTCCTCAAGTGCTGGTCCATTGACGAGGGGTCGTTTCTCCTGGACGGAACACGTAGCGCGTGTTTCCTGCTCCCGGTCCTTGTGCATTCTCTGCTATCATCTTCCCAGCGCGGGGGAGGTCGGTGCGCTGTCGCCCCATTGCACAAATGGAAAACTGAGGCTGCCAGAGAGGAAAGCAGTTACCCAAGGTTATGCAGCTAGAACGCATCTTCCTGTAAATCTTCGGCTTACAAGGGAGGAAAAAGAGAGGCGCTGGGTTAACTTTGCTCCCAGGGGGTGGATTTTGAACGTACGGGTAGATGCAGTTTGCTTCTCCCTTGTGTGGGCAGTCCGATGTATTCGGCAGCCTAACTAGATCATTTTCTTTGCCTTTATTTTTTAAAATTACAAAATGGCTTAAGGCACTTTTTAAATGTAACAGGACTAGACTGGATTACTCTTTAACAAAAGGAAGAGTGTATGTGGTGAAATTACGTGTTTCGTGAAAAGTCACATTGTGACTCTTGGAGTTCATTCTCGATGCATACGAGGAACTTGCAGTTGGGTTGTTTGCTTGGGGTTTCCGTATTGCAAAATCTTGCTGGATTACAACACACATAATTTGTGCGTTGTCTTAGGTAATATTTCTGAGTTTTGGTGTCAAACTTTAATTTCTAGATTTTTTTTTTTATAATGGTGAGATTTTGTTTTTCCATTTGTGTGATGTGCTGCCAGCCAGTGTTGTTGGTAAGCTAGCTGAAAATGACCATTTATTTAATACTGGTTACGGCCAGAGCTTTTTACAGAACAGAATGTTGGTGCGCTCCCTTGGGTAATTGAAGCTCCTTGGGGGAGGTATGAGTGTTGGAGAAACCTGTTGATGCTCAGTTTGGGTACTCTGTGTCAGCTCCCTAGGTCGTGGTCAAGTTGAAGGTTTGTTTTTAGAGTTTTTGTTGTCCATGTGGAGGACAGAGCGCATCACAGAGTGAACAGGTGAATGGTTCGTGGAATAGTTACGTGAGAGACCTGGCTGTTACAGGCTTATCTTAAATAAATAGATGGTAGATGATCACTCTCTCAGGCAGTGCTTGAGGTAGAGCCTTCACTCCTACTTTATTGGTACCAGAGGTAAGCGGCAATGCAGTCCTGTCCTGGACTCTGCCTTCCCTGTTGCTGTTGGACCTTGGTGTTTTTTTCCCTCGTGCAATTGATGCTCTGAGGCCACCTATCCCCTCGACTTTTTATGATAAATCTTTTTTAAGCATTCAGGAAAATCAACAGTAGTGAACACTCATGAGGAATCCCTAGATTTAGCATTTGTTGCTGTCATGGTGTGTTTGCTCTGTCTGTAAATGTGTAATTTTTGGCTGAACCATTTGAAACTAAGCTGTACACATTGTGGTACTTTACCCCTGACGATGTTATCTGCGTTTCCTAAAGATAAGAACACTTCTGACATGGCCAGAATGCCGTTGTTAATGTTCTCAAATGTGATCATTGAATCTTCCCATTTACACGGAAAGGTTTTTCCATGATCTGTTTTCCCTCCTACCACACCAGGATCACAACAAAATGTATTCTTTGCATCTGATAATTAAGTCTTTGGGCCCGGTGGCGTGGCCTAGCAGCTAAAGTCCTCACCCTGAATGCGCCGGGATCCCATATGGGCGACAGTTCTAATCCCAGCAGCTCCGCTTCCCATCCAGCTCCCTGATAATTAAGTCTTTTTTCTTAATCTCTGCAAAAATGGCTTCATCTCCTCTCTTTTAAAGTTACATGGATCTGAAAAAAAAAAAAAGAAAAAAAAAGGTCAAGGAGATAGTTGTCTCATACAATGATTCGCATAGTAGATTTGTCAATTTTTCCTTCTCCTCATGGTATCATTTAGCTCCCACTCCCCCAGCAATCTGTTATTTGTAAATTAGGTTTTACTGCTGGGTTAGTTTCAGAATAGCCATATTGGGTAAGACTGTCTAGGAAGTGATGCTGTGGCCTTCATATCACCTCCCATGCCGACATGCACTGTGCAGCCTCATTGTCCGTGATGCTGAGCTTGATCACTTGGCCCAGGGCGTGAAGGTAAAGCCTGTTTCCCGTTGTGGTCGGCAGGTCGTCTGAGGAGGGTAGGAGCACTGGACGCTAGCTGGCTCTCCGGTCATCCTGGACCTGTCCTGGTAGTTCTGTTGTTGACTTTTCAGTTTCTTTTCAACAATCTTTTTGTTGGTGTAGAGGTGGAAAGAGAATCACAGGAATTGTAAAATATCCTGCTCAGATATATTAAGTCAGAGTCTGATTTAGAGTTTTTTTAGTGATGAATTCAAGCTGTCTCCGCTTAGGAGTTGTACAAGAATCCTGGCTTGAAAATGGGGGGAAAAATCAATGTCTTTTTCTGTATTCTGAAGGAATGAGTATGTGTGTATTTGAAGATTTATTTATTTTCATTTGAAAGGTAGATTTACAGAGAAAGGAGGGACAGAAAAATCTTCCATGCGCTGGTTCACTCCCCAAGTAGCTGCAACGGCCAGAGCTGAGCCGATCAGAAGCCCAGAACCAGAAGCTTCTTCCAGGTCTCCTACGTAGGCGTAGGGTCCCAAGGCTTAGGGCTATGCTCCCCTGCTTTCCCAGGCCACAAGCAGGGGAACTGGACAGGAAATGGAGTAGCTGAGACATGAACCAGTGCCCATAGGAATGCTGGCGCTTGGAGGGGAAGGATTAGCAATTGAGCCATCATGCTGGACACAGCAGTGTGTTTTTCTTAGTCAACACTTGTCCAAGGAATGGCCAGATACAATGTGAAAGCAAAAGAGGAGTGAATCTGATAGAAAGCATTTTGAAAAACTGACCATTTTGTGTGGGGACAGCAGAAGCGTCACATTGGCAATCCGAAAATCTGGGTTGTAGTCTTAATTCTACCACTGTGTGAGGTTCTAGAATTACAAATTTTTAGACTTTGTGTTCTCATTTTGTAATGATTATGATAATAAGCACTTGTGAGTAATATTGGGTTTGTGAAAATGAGGTGTGCTGGCTATTATAGTACCTATATATTTTTTATCAAGTCAGATATAAATAACCAGATATATAATATATGAAATAAACCGGATATATGTAAAATGAAATGCAGTTTGTCAGTAGATTGACATTTAATTGGTGATTGCTTGATTTTTTTCAGAGGTATACTTGTTTATTTGAGAGACAGATTTACAGAGAGGAGGAGAGTCAGAGAGAGAGATATTTTTCATCCGCTGGTTCTCTCCTCAGATGGCCACATTGGCAGAGCTGAGCCAGGAGCTTCCCCCAGGTCTCCCACATGGGTGCAGCTTCCCAAGGCTTTGGATCATCCTCTGCTGCTTTCCCGGGCTGCAGACAGGGAGCTGGATGGGAAGTGGAGCATCTGGGACTTAAACTTGTGCCCACATGGGATGTCGGCACTTGCAAGGGGGGAGTAGCCATTTCAATGATCATGCTGGACCCAATTGTTTCATTTCATAATAAAATTCCTGTAGGTAATAAGTTTGTGAAATATGTGTGTATGTACACACACGTAATTAAAAGAAACATGTTCTAACTCTTCCTCTCTTTGTCGTTTTGCCTTTCAAATAAATAAACCTTTTTTCTTTAAAAACTCATTTTGAACTTTTAAAAAAGACTTCTTTTATTTATTTGAAAGCCAGAGTTGGAGAGAGAGAGAGAGAGCTTCCTTCTGGTTCACTTCCTGAATGGCCACAATGGCCAGAGCTGTGCCAGTTGAAAGCCAGGAACCAGGAACTTCATCCAGGGCTCCGACAAACACTTGGGCCTCTTCTGCTGCTTTCTCATGAGTGTTAGCAGGAGCTAATTCTGAGGCGGAGCAGGAGGGAGTGTAACTGGCACCCATTGGGATGTCAGCATCTCAGACGGTGGCTTTACGTGCTGTGCCACAGGACTGGCCCCAGTTAAATATCTTTTTAAAAAAATGTAGTTTTGAAAAACAAAAAAATGTAGTTTTGTGTGCTGTCTTAGATATCCCTGGGATTTATTTGTGACTTTGGTTGACTGTGTGTCCTGAGGACTAATCACAAATTATTTGAAAGGCAGAGTGACATGGAAAGACTGAGAGGGGAATGTTCCATCTACGGGTTCACTCCATTCCCTAAAAGGCCACAGCAGCCAGGCTGGGCCAGGCGGAGGCCAGGGGCTTGGAGCTCCATCTGGATCTGCTTGGCAGGCACATTAACAGGGGGCTGCATTCAAAATGGAGCAGCCAGGACTCTAACCAGTACTCTGACATGGGATGCCATTGTCCCATGTTGGCAGCTTAATCCACAGGCACCAACTTAACCCCTACAACAGCATGATTACTTAGTTGCTCTTAGTGTGTCCATACTACAGATGAGGAGACTGAAGCACTGTGATAATAAGTAATTTGCTTGTGTTCGTATATCTTTTACACATCTTGTCTATGGTGGAACTAGGACTTGAATGCACAGGCTGCCTCTAGAATCTTTGCTTTTTTTTTTTTTTTTAAAGCTGTATTTGTTGATTTGAAAGGCAGAGCTACACACAAGAGAGGAAGAGAGGTCTTGTATCTGCTGGTTCACTCCACCAATGGCTACAGTGGCCGGAGATGGGCTGGTCCAAAGCCAGGAGCCAGGAATTCTCTTTGGATGTCTCTCACGTGAGTGCAGGGTACCAAATACTTGGGCTGTCCTCCACTGCTTTTCTGAGTACATTAGCAGGGGATGGAATTGGAAGTGAAGCAGCTAGGACTTGAACTTGTGTCTTTGTGGAATGCTGGTCCCACAGGCGGCAGCTTTCCTCTCTACAGCACAATCCCAGCATCAGCATCTGTGCTCCTAGCATGCTGCCTTCCTGCTTTATCTGGGCATTGCAAACACTGGATTTGTTATACTAAAGCAGTAGTGTTCATGAAATACTTATTCTGTACCAGGGGGGAGAATGTTTCCAGGGTAGGCAACAATTTTGGCAAATTAGCAAACCCTATATGTTAACTGATTGTTCTTATTTTAGCAAATTTAAATATATAGAAAAAAATAAAAGTAGTAACTAATTAAGAGTATGAACTTGGGATGCAGATCTGAATGTGGATCTCAGTTCTGCTGCTTAAACCTCTGGAAGCCTCCGTTTATTTGCCTGTAAAATGGGGATAATGGCCCCAAAGTCAGGTTTGTTATGAGTGTAAATGGGTTCATGTGTTTAGGACCAAACCTAGCAACAGTGTATGATGTGTTCTTGGAACATTAACTGTTGCATAAATCTCCAGCCATCCAAGCTGATCATGTCTATTTTGATGTTTACATGAAGTTCTTTTATTTAACGTAATTAGGACCGGTAATGTTTAGTTTAATGCAAGATTTGTTTAAGAGAAATAAAAATGATACTTTTTACCTTAGACATGTAAACTTTAAGCAGTCTATGAGCTTTCTAAAATTGTATTTTCCTGCTATTCTGATTCCTCTATATATAATTTAACATTAAAAAAGTCTTTTAAAATATTTTTCATTTTCATGGAGAGAAGTCTTTACAGTCACAACTTCATTGGTTCGTGTCATATTTAGTTAAACTGTGATTCTAATTACAAAAAGGCAACTGATTCTTGGTAAGCTGATGGGAACAGAAATGTATTAGCTTGATAAAAAGTAGGCTTTGCTAGTGATCAATGCTCAGTGATTTTGGCAAGCTTCATTGGGAGAATGGAGAGTGGTGGTTAACTTGCCAGACTGGACTGTTGAGCAGTTTGGCTGTGCTTGCCTTGCCATCCAGCACCTGAGTGTAGGGATGCATGCATTGTAAATGTAATCCTAGAGAATGCACGGTTATATAATCATAATAGTTCAATCTATTAGCTCCTTCAGCTTGTCTCTCTTTATGCTTTTGTTTTTTCTTTGTATTCTGATTCTTTGTAGATACAGTTTTTAGAGTAGATCTTAATTTATGTTTTAGTAGAACTTCCTGGATTTAACCTTCGTAGCAGCATCAGCAGTCCTGTTCTTCATACTTTCTAGTATCTTCCAAAAATGATTTTTCATCCTGTATTGTAATTCTGCATTCGAATCTATTATCTTGGCATCCATTTCATTTTGCAGCCCAACCTGGTCTCCCTATTGACTTTCTGTTCCTGTTTCATGAACATATGTCCTCTGGCACGGAGTGCAACATGTTTCCTGGAACTTTCCAACTGTGTATCGGTAGAAAGGAGAAGTGAAGTGATATTTGAATGTCTCTTAGGTGCCAGAAACCTCATATCATTTTAAAAATAGATTTATTTTATTTGAAAGGCAGAATTACAGAGAGTGGGAGAGACACAGAAACAGATCTTCTGTTCATTGGTTCAGTCTCTGAATGGCTGCAGCAGCCGGAGCTGGTCTAGGTGAGAGACAAGTGCTCAGCGCGTCCCTGTGTGGCTGCAGGGGCTCAAGCACCTAGGCCATCCGCTGCTGCTTTCCCAGGCTGGAGCAGAGCGCTGGGTAACAGGTGGTGCAGCTGGAATCCTCAAGGGCTGCTGGTGCTGCAGGCCACAGCATCCACCCCACAACACACATTTTTTAACCTCATGATATTAAACTGACTTTGCAAGTGAGGAAACTGAGGTTCAGAGAGGAACTGCTGTCTTGCTCAGTGTCACTGTGGAGTTGTGTGTGTGTGTGTGTGTATGGCTCTTGCAGTTACAGTAAGGGATCCTTGATCACTTTGCTGCCTCCCTGTTTGCATATTTGCATCACATGCAGCAACCTCTATATGAATGTGTGTGCTGGAGTTTTCTATGGATGGGCTCAACAAGGCTAAAAAATATTCTGATTTATTTAAAATCATTTGTTTATGAGGCAGAGGCAAAGGCGCTCGCACCTGCTGGTTCACTCCCCAGATACCTGCCACGGGCATAGTTGGGCTGTGACTGACGCTGAGACCAAGAACGCTGTTCAGGTTGGCCTTAGACGGCAGGAACCGATTTTCTTGAGCCATCACTGCAGCCTCCTGAGGTCTGTACCAGCAGAAAGCCGGAGCCAGGTGTCAGAATGGCTTAAATGCTTGTCTACATGCTGCCTCCTGAAATTTAGGTGGTATTTTAATCCATCTTTAACAGTCACCCAAAGAGTTCTGAAAAATACTTGAGTAAATTGAAATGATATCATTATTTATACTGTGTGTACAAATAAGCTGGCCAATTTTAAATAAATGGTATGGGAGATAGGCTCATTTTTCTGTCCTTAGGGAAGTAATATAGCAGAGTTTAATGTCCATAAACAGATACAGTTTCTTATAAAATGAACACTAGAAATTTTTAGTGTATTTCTTTGAAGTATCATTCTGAGTATGCTGTGTAGACTAAAATCCAAATCTCATGGTCTTGAAAGAAGAGAGATTGATTTTTGCTCATGTGTGTTCATTGAGGTTCAGTTGGGAGCTTCTGCTCAATGTTGTCATCTTTCCTTTGGGTCCCACTTTGCGACCTCACTTGGCAGCAGCCACAGTCTGGATCATTACTGGTTGCTAGGATGGAGAGAAAATAAAATGTGTCAACATACACTGTGGTGTCTAAAGTTTTTACCTGGAAGGAACATCACTGCTTTACGCATGAAGTTGTGTCCAGGGGAGGCTCCTGGCTGGCCCTGGGGTCAACAGCAGGAGGACTTGAATCTTTCCTTACGCCCAGAAGGAGAAAGCAGGTATTTCTGATCAGCCCTTCATGAGAGAGTTGTTTGTAAAATCTACTTTAAAATGATTCAATGAAAGCCAGTGAGAATGAGTTGAGATTTGTTTTTTATTAGCCTTTGGGAATACATTGCTAGTCTAAAGTGAAGTCGGTTGTTTCTGTTAAATGTTCCCAAGTCATAGTTTAGATTTGTCATTTAAAGATGCTTCCTTGGGCCCTGCTGCGTGGCCTAGCGGCTAAGGTCCTCGCCTTGAACGCCCCGGGATCCCATATGGGCGCTGGTTCTGGTCCCGGCAGCTCCACTTCCCATCCAGCTCCCTGCTTGTGGCCTGGGAAAGCAGTCGAGGACGGCCCAAAGCTTTGGGACCCTGCACCCGCATACCCGGAGGAGGTTCCTGGTTCCCGGCATCGGATCGGCGCGCACCGGCCCGTTGCGGCTCACTTGGGGAGTGAATCATCGGATGGAAGATCTTCCTCTCTGTCTCTCCTCCTCTCTATATATCTGACTTTGTAATAAAAATAAATCTTTAAAAAAAAAAAAGATGCTTCCTTATCATTATTTGGTGTGTGATTATTCTGTTTTACATTTTAATGATATTGTGGAGTTTTGATCCAAAACATCTTGTTCTTTTGTTTTGATGTGATAAGGAAATGAGATTAAGTTTGAGAAATCAGTGTGATTTAAATGCTGACTTTAATATATTTTCCAAGCAGCCTAGGCATTTTAAAATGGCCTGTTAAATCCTTAAAGTAGTAATATCTTACTGTATAATGCATATAATGTATAATATAATCTATGTCAAGTAGTCTTAAAATTTCTAAGATCTCTTACACATTATAAGGAAACAAGAAGTAGACATTTGTTAGCCTTAATATTTACTAAAACCTACTTTTGGAGACATATGATGCTAACCTAGCTGGTTAATGGTTAGTATGGCTGCATTCTGATGAGTTAATTTCCAAGCCACTATACCTGTGCATATGTAATCTTATCCTGTGATTTGGGAAAGGGTAGGTCAGTTGTGTTTTCTGAGGTCAGTTAAGGTATGTTAATATCGCAAAATTATATCCCCTCCTTGTGGATTGAAGGTGATGTGCCTGAGCGATTTCTTGACTAGAGTTTTCCTGAAAGAAATGTCACAAGCCACCTTTTGTACTGTAATGGTGGGTAGGCAGCCTGAACTCACACTTCAGACTGACAGTAATTAGGAGTAGATTGTGACAGAGCAACTTCAATATTTCTGAATTTAGGAAAGTAAGGTTGCCCTGGGTGATCTCTTGAGGATCTGTCTGTGTTGTGATTCAGTGAGACCCACAACTTAATAGTAGAGAGGCAGAAGAAACCCGTGGGTTCTTGCTTGGAGGTTGTGAACATGGCAGCCGTCTGTGGAAGCTTTGTTATGAGACAGCATTTGGAAGAAGGATAAACAGCTCTGTTTAATGTGATTAATTGGGATCTGAGTACTTTAATTGGCCTGTGCTTGATAGGTGGTAGGTTGTCAGTAAATGCTTCTTGGAAGAGTGAATGGGGACAGACATTAGACTCACCTGTGGCCCAGTTTAGTCATGAAATCTAAGATAGTAAATGTTGAGTCCTGGAAAAGAAGAGAACTGAATTATTCTCATGTTATGAATGGAAAACCAGAATAGGAAAGCATGTTTTTGAAATACTTAAACCAGAGAGTGAGGATGGAGGGTGTGGAAGATCTATTGGGAAAAGAAAAAGGAGATACTGGAAAAATTATACACACAGTCTTCTGCTCAGCAGAAACTTAAAAAAAAAATAATTTAAGGAAATACTTGAATAACTCCAAAATGGCTTTTTAAAGAAGTGAAGATTCCCTACTTCAGTGTGGGGGAAAAATCACATTTGGGACAAACTACATTAACAAGTATTTTTCTTCTTAGAATTGTTCTTTGTTTCTCCCACTTCACATCTCTAAACAAAGCTCAAAAGTTCCTTTGCTTGTTCTTAGCTGATGTTGTTCCTAAGTTTATACATTGGTACTGACTTGTGTCAATCTGACACCTCCCATAGTATTGTCTCCATTAAATCTTTTTACAAATGGGAAGTGATATGATTTATTTGAAACAAGGAATACTTCCGTTTCATTGATTGAATAAGGCTTGAGGCGAGGCAGTGAAAGGACTGAGTGGACAAGATTTGGTCATGCAAGAAAATCTCAAAAGGGGAAGTGGCAGAGATTTCTTGGTCAGAGGGGTGGGAGGAGGCTTGAAAACTTGCATCATTTCAAAGTTTTCTCAAGGAAACAGAGATGCTGTGATGATGTGTGACTTGTCGACGGAATAAGACGTTACTGGGAAATCGGGAAATCGGAGTTTGTTAGGGCAGATGAGATAAAATCACTCAACAGTTTTGGTGCTTTGGCTAGCTAGGAGCTTCCAGGTGACATAGTGCCGGCTGTGGGAGCTGGGACACCTGTAGAGAGCTGGCACCTCTGCAGAGCGACCTTGTCTGGGGTTGCACTCAAGGAAGACCTGTGAGCAGACATGAGGAGATTAACCATAATCTTCACAGCACTGATCTCCTGGCCTACTCTAACCTAGAACCTGTGGGAAAAGGATTCTGGGAAGTGTAGTTAGAACTTAACACAGTACTCACCATCACAGCAGTTACAGGGAGAAAAGCCGCAGTAGGGGATGAGAGTTCGCAGTAATGTTTTATAAACATCTAGGTTTAGCACTACTGGCAGACAGCAAATGGCCCGAGCTCCCCAAGTCAATTTTTCTGCTCTGTAAAAAGGAGAGAGTGCCTTCCTTATAGGATTGTTGTAGAGATTAAATGAAATGCTTGTCAAATATTAGTAGAATGTCAGCCTAATACAAGTAGTAGCTTTTATTTTTAGTAGTTATTGTACTGGGAATGGAAAAGATTGAGAAATGAGAGTGTTCACTTGGGCAATACATACTCCAAAATTGGAACAATACAGAGAAGATTAGCATGGCCCCTGTGCAAGGAGAAATCAAAAGGGTATGTTCTGTAAGGAGGGTGCTGTGAAAGGAAGATACGAGTGGACGTAAGAATAAAGTAAGATGCATTGTGCTTGTATTTGAGGATACTGTGATTTTGCTGCAGAGAACACATGTAACTAAACGGAATAGTAATGAAACTGTTGTTTGAGGTAATATCTGTTAAGAAAGATCACTTTGGCTATGATGGGTGGAAAGATATCAAGTGCTATCATTCCAGTGTAGACAAGGTGAAGTGAAAATGTATGCATATTGTGTGTATTATTTATTGTAAATTACAGTTCAGCTTATCTCACTTCCACAAATTAAGCATTTTATTCTCATTCTGTTCAGTAAGTATTTGTTTAGGTTTTACTGCATTTGCCAATTTCTGGCATTTGTTCTTTAAAAATCACTTTCCTCCTTTATGAAGTGTATCTTTTTTAAAAAAATATTTATTTTTATTGGAAAGTCAGATATACAGAGAGGAGGAGAAGAGACAGAGAGGAAGGTCTTCCATCTGCTGATTCACTCCCCAAGTGGCCACAATGGCTGGAGCTGAGCCAATTCAAAGCCAGGAGCCAGGAGCCAGGAGCTTCTTCCAGGTCTCCCACGCAGGTGCAGGGTCCCAAGGCTTTGGGCTGTCCTCGACCGCTTTCCCAGGCCACAGGCAGGGAGGTGGATGGGAAGTGGGGCTGCTGGGATTAGAACTGGTGCCCAAATGGGACCCCGGCACGTGCAAGGCTAGTACTTTAGCCGCTAGGCTACTGCGCCGGACCGTATGAAAGGTATCTTTTAGAAATTTCTAAGGCTGGTATTGTGGCATAGCAGGTAAAGCCACTGTCTGCAATGCTGGCATCTCATATAGGTACTATTCATGTCCTGGCTGTTCCATTTCCAGTCTAGCTTCCTGCTAATGGCTGGGGAGATGCTGTGGAGGATGTCCCAAATTCCTGGTCCCCTACTGTCCATGTGGGAGACTTGGAAGAAGCACCTGGCACCTGGCTTTGGTCCTGCTCAGCCCTAGCTTTGCAGTCTTCTGGGAATTAGACCAGGGGATGAAAGATCCATATGTTTCGCCCTCTCCCTCTGTAACTCTACCTTCCCAATAAATAGTAAATCTTTTTGCTTTTTATTAAAAGATTTCTCAAGAAAATTTTGGTGCTGTTTTTCTGTTTATCTGAAATCTTTAGCTCTTGTTCTTGAATATTTTAGTTGGGGATGCAAATCTAGTTGTTTTTTGTTTTTAAGATTTGTTTATTTTTATTGGAAAGGGAGATGCACAGAGAGGAGGATTTTCCGTTCACTGATTCACTCCCCAAGTGACATCAACGGCCAGAACTGAGTCGATCTGAAGCCAGGAGCCTCTTCCGGGTCTCCCACACGGGTGCAGGGTCCCAAGGCTTTGGGCGGTCCTCAACTTTTCTCCCAGGCCACAAGCAGGGAGCTGGATGAGAAGTGAAGCAGAAGAGATACGAACTGATACATATATGGGGTTTCAGTGCATGTTAGGTGAGGACTTTAGCCACTAGACTACCGTGCTGGACCCGCAAATCTAATTTAATGATTTTTTTTTTTTTTTTTTGCTGGCGTTTTGAAGGTATTCCATTTGATTTTCCACCATCAATAAGAAATAGGGAGCTATATGGTTGCTTTACTAGCTATATTTTTATACTGTTACAGCATCATACATGATTGGCTTTTGAGTAGAAGTATTCATATTGGTTTTCCCTTTTGCTTGCTAGTTTACTATCAAAGTTTGCTGAAAATCTTACAGAATGTCAGAGGGTGTCAGTAAAATAAATTTTGAAGAAATTTATAATTTAGTTGTAGTTATTCACTTTTATAATTATTACCAAAATGCTTGATTATTTTCTGTATATTACCAGTGAAGATAAACAGATGAATTATCAGTCATTGTGTATAATCATAGAACTTCATTGTGGCAGAAGAGATGGACATGTTAGGGTATGGCCATATAATTTACTTTTGAATGTAAACAGAGATTGTTTTAATAGTTTTTATGGGGACCAGTGTGGTGGCATTACAGGATAATCCTCTGCCTGTGGTGCTGGCATCCCACATGGGCACTGATTCATTTCCTGGCTGCTCCACTTCTGATTCAGCTCCTTACTGTTCCCCTGGGAAAGCAGTAGAGGATGGCCCAAAGCCTTGGTACCCTGTACTTGCCTGGGGAACCTGGAAACTCCTAGCTGCAAAGTTTAGATTGGCCCAGTTGTGGCAGTAGCAGCCATTTGGAGACTGATTCAATGAATGAAGGATTTCTCTGTCTCTAATTTTCAAGTAAAATAGATAAATTTAAAATTATTATGGGCCATGTATTATGCTGGTTTTCCACAGGTATACTTATCTCCAGGCTCATCAAGTTGTATACGAAATTTTTTTTTAAAGATTTATTTTTTATTTTTATTACAAAGTCAGATATACTGAGAGGAGGAGAGACAGAGAGGAAGTGGAGCTGCCGGGACCAGAACCAGCGGCCATATGGGATCAAGGCAAGGACCTTAGCCACTAGGCCACGCTGCCGAGCCCTGTATACAAAATTTGTACAGCTTTTTTATGTTAACCATTCTTTAGTAAAGTTGTTTATTTTAAAAATTACCCTGAGTTAAAAGCGGGACTGTCTTTAGCAAGCAGGAATGTATGGATCCGCTTCACATTATATGGTGAGTAAAGTGCTTGCAAAATACCAAAGATTTATTTAGCATATAAAATCTTATAAGTATATTTGAAACATTAACATCAAATACATATTAGAAGTAGCACATTCAAATACTGAAACTTTAATGCGTGATAGGCAATAATATTGTTGATATTGTAAGGACCGAAGCATAACTGTCAGTTTAGCCTAACGAATACAAGAAGTGTGTAGACAGAAGCCTCATTTTGATCCCCCCCAAAGTTTATTTTTCAAGTTGGATAGGTATAAGAAATGATACCCAGAAATGAATTGCAGAGTGCTTGGCATGGCAGTTAAGTTAACTGGAAATGATTTTGTGAGTAAGTTATTTACTCATTGAAAGAATAGGAAGAGAGTCCTTGTCCACTCTCCCCCTCCTCAAATGCTCAGAACCATTGGAGGGACTGATGCTAGGTCTCCTCCGTGGGCAGCAGGAACCCAGTCGCTTGAGCCATCATCACTGCTGCCTCCCAGGACTTCATGAACAGGAAACCAGATTCACCAGCCTGTGCTGACATCAAACCAGGTGCTTTGCCAGTGTGGGTTTGAACATGTTACTATTATGGTAAATGCTCACCTCAAATAAATAGGCTTGAGGTGTCTATTAGGAGTAAAGATTGTTAAAGAAGAGGTAGATTCAGGGCATGGGCAGGATCCAAGGCCAAGGAAGTGGGATCAAGCATGTTGTTTGCAAAGCAGATAGATTGAATTGACTCATTGTTAGTAGGCGAGCTATGTGAAAAGTGCTGTGAAGTGCTGTGGGAGAGACAAAGGTATCTCAGTAATGTTTCTTGCTCACAGTGAGCTTCCTGTATAATAAAGATAGCCAGGTGCAATAATCTTTCTACAAAGTTAGCAATAAAAATCATTATGAAAATTTATTTATGAGATTGGCTAGCCTCCAGTTTTTATGTTGGAGTTTGAGGTCTACAACGTGTTTGGACCTGAGAATTCTGACTGAAAAATACTATGGTATGATTGGGGGTCTTGATTTATATGATAAGCAACAGAAAGTGTTAAATTCTATCAACAAAATGTAAGTATGCTGTTGAAGACATTAATATTTTGGAACTTAATATTTTATCAGAGAGCGTACACAGGAGGCAAGTGTTTATAATGTTGAACATTAAATGAGAAGTGATGTAATATGGTGTGTTAGAGTGGCTTCTGATCACGATTGGGTTCAAATGCTGAACTTATTAAATCTGGCCTTTGTTTTTTGGAGTGTTCACTGTGCTTTGGTATTATTTCAAGTGCTTTACAGGCATCTCATTTAACCCTTGTAACACATGAGGCAGGTACAGCATTCTACAGATAGGAAAACAGGAGTGTTGTAATTACTGTCAGTGAACTTTAAGTAATGGTAAGAGCAAACCCAGTTATGCATTGTTGCTTTTTTCTAGTGTTTGACAGAAATATTAGAGTATAACACTCAGGGTGCAAATGCTTTAACTTCACCAGCCTGATATGATCTGATTTAAGAGGGTTTTTTTTTTTCTTCAAAGGTTTATTTATTTATAAAAGGCAGAAAGAGGAAATGCAGAGGGGGTGGGAGGAAAGAGGTAGGTGTAGGTCTTCCCCATCTGCTGGCATTTCCCAAATGGCTACAAATGGCTAGAGCTGAGCTGCTCGGAAGCTGGAAGCCAGGAGCTTCTTTTGGGTCTCCCATGTGGGTGCAAGATCCCAAGGACTTCTGCTGACTTCCAGCACACGAGAAGGGAGCTGGGTACAAAGTGGAACAGCCAGGACCTGGCGCGATAGCATAGTGGTTAAAGTCCTCCCCTCAAACGCGCCAGGATCCCATATATTCGCAAGTTCTAATCCCAGCAGCCCTGCTTCCCATCCAGCTCCCTGCCCGTGGCCTGGGAAAGCAGTCGAGGACGGCCCAAAGCCTTGGGACCCTGCACCCACGTGGGAGACCTGGAGGAGGCTCCTGGCTTCAGATTAGCTCAGCTCTAGCCATTGTGGCCACTTGGGGAGTGAATCAGCGGACGGAAGACTTCCTCTCTGTCGCTTCTCCTCTCTGTATATCTGACTTTCCAATACAAATAAACAAATCTTAAAAACAAAAAACAAAAACAAAGTGGAACAGCCAGAACTCAAACGGGCATCTGTGTGGGATGCTGGCCCTTGCTTCTGGAAGATTAGCCTGTTGACCACAGTGCAGGACCCTGTAATTTTTTTTTTTTAAGACTTATTTTTATTGAAAAATCAGATTTCCAGAGAGAAGGAGAGACAGAAAGATCTTCACTGATTCATTCCTCACGTGTTCTCAACAGCCAGAGTTGGGCCGATCTGAAGCCAGGGGCCAGGAACCCAGCCTGGCTTCCCACATGGGTGACAGGGGCTCAGCCACTTGGGCTGTCTTTGCTTTGCAGTGGTATCAGCTGAAGCTGGATTGGGAGCAGAGCAGATGGACTAACTGGCACTGTAATGTGGAATGCCAGCAATGCAAGTAGTGGTTTAACATTAGCCCTGCCACAGTGCTGGCCCCTACTCTTGTTTTTAAAGAAAATCTAATGAAAAAAAAAAAAAAACTTAGAGTTTATAGACATTCAGTATGAATTTTTCAGCGCTGTTGGCGTGGTTTAAGAACTGAAAGGGAGGGGAAACTTCCTGAGTGTATATGTCTTTGTGCCTCTGCCACAGAATGCCAGAGAATGTGTGGTTTACAAGCAGCATGGGGATGTATCTGGTTAGTGGCTTCTTGTTACATCCTAGCGTGGTGGAAAGCATCACAGGAGAGTGCACCGGAGACTGAGCGTCAAGTCTCCAAGCCACAGTGAGCACTGAACTGTTCATTCCTGTGGTCTAATCACCTCTCAAGAATTCCACCTCATATCACTACTGTTACATTACACTGAGGATTACATTTCCAACATGTTTCTGGGGACACATTCAGGTCATAACAGCTTAAGAACTTTATTTTGCGTAATGAATATTTGCATAATTATACTAAATACCATAATATATTATGCATTACTGTATTACTTCTAAGCACTTTCCAAGCATTCGCTTGTTTAATTGCCTTCCCATAACAGTCTGAAGTTCTCCAGTTTATGGGTAAGGAAACAAAGGCAGACAGATAAGGTTATTTGCCCTAAGGTCTCATACCTGATATATCTCAGATGCAGATTTAAACCAGGAACTTTGACTCCCATCCTATGAGTTCTTTTTTTTTTTTTTTTTTTTTAGTTTCGTTTTATGACACAGTTTCATAGGCTCTCGGATTCCCCCCATCCTGTGAGTTCTTCATCACTGTGCTCACTGTCTGTTTTTGTAAGGAACATGACCCATTGGGAGAGAAAATGTGCATGACTAAGAAGGAATCTGTTACAGATTACAAATATGTTGTTTCTGTGTAATATCTAAAAAAGGAGAATAATCAGAGTTTTATATGCCTTTAGCCGTGAGTGGTTTGGAGGGAGAGAAGGGGGTTGACATTTTCTGGTCCTGGTTATTCGGCCACTGCAACCTTGTGGGAGACAGAGGTTCAAGTCTTTGCTACTGCCTTGGACCTGACCCAGCCCTGCCGTCACAGCTCTTTGGGAAGTAAACCAGTAAATGGAAGATCTCTTTTTATCTCCCCCCACCCCCTCTCTCTTTAACTCTGCCTTTCAAATGAGTAATAATAAACATTTTTCTAAATGAGGATTTCTGTGTCCATTGTTCGTGATAGCTGTGCACTTGCTCTGTGTGTGTGCACGTATGTGTAATTTTTTTTAAGATTTATTTATGTTTATTGCTAAGTCAGATTTCCAGAGAGAAGGAGAGACAGAGAGAAAGATCTTTAGTCTGTTTGTTCACTCCCCAAGCGGCCTCAACAGCTAGAGCTGAGCCAATCTGAAGCCAGGAACCAGGAGGTTCTTCTGGGTCTTCCATGCGGGTGCAGGGTCCCAAAGGTTTTTGGGCCATCCTGGACTGCTTTCCCAGGCCACAGGCAGGGAGCTGGAGGGAAGCAGGGCTGCCGGGATTAGAACCGGCGCCCATATGGAATCCCGGGTGCGATTGAGGTGAGTGAGGACTTTAACTGCTAGGCTACTGTGCTGGGCCCCAATTATATATATATATTTTAGAATTTATTTATTTTTGTTGGAAAGGTGGAGCTGAGCCAATCCAGAGCCTCTGCTTGATCTCCCATGTGAGTGTAGGGTCCCAAGGCTTTGGGCCATCCTCTGCTCCTTTCCTAGGCCACAAGGCAGGGTGGTGGAAAGGAAGTGGAGCATCTGGCACACAAACCTACACCTGTATGGGATGCTGATGCTTGCGATTAGAGGATTAGCTAGTTAAGCTTCCACACCAGTCCCTAAACTATATATTCAAAACATAATGGGGGGGGGGCAGCGCAATAGCCTAGCGGCTAAAGTCCTCGCCTTTAAAGCGCCAGGATCCCATATGGGTGCCGGTTCTAATCCAGGCAGCTCCACTTCCCATCCAGCTCCCTACTTGTGGCCTGGGAGAGCAGAGGAGGACGGCCCAAAGCCTTGGGACCCTGCACCCGCATGGGAGACCCGGAGGAGCTCCTGGTTCTTGGCTTCAGATTGGCTCAGCTACGGCCATTGCAGCCACTTGGGGAGTGAATCATCGGACAGAAGATCTTCCTCTCTGTTTCTCCTCCTCTCTGTATATCCTGCTTTCCAATAAAAATAAATAAATCTTTATAAAAAGCATAATTTGGTGGATTTTATTATATGTATACCTGTGAAACCACCCATCTCAACGAAGTGAGCAGTATCACCTCCAAAACTTGGTGGGCCTGCACTATCTTGACTCTTTTCACTTTTCCTAACCAACCAATGATCTCTTTTTTGTCATCATAAATTATTTTGCATTTGTTGAATTATGGAGTCTTGTAGTATATACTTTGTGTGTGCATGTAGGGAGAAGTTGGCTCCTTTCACACAGTGTATTTGTTCTGGATCAGTAGTTTATTGATATTTAATTCCTGTTGAATATTGTTTATTCCATTGATGGATGTACCAAAATCTGTATAACTGTTTGTCTAGTGATGGCTACTTGGGTTTCCAGTTTTGAACTATTGCTATTAAATCTAAGAACCTTGGTGTGCAAGTATTTTTGTGGACATATGCTTAGTTTTTCTTGAGTAAATATGTAGGAATGGAATGGCTGAGTCATATGCCAAAACTATTTTCTTGGTTGACTGTACCATTAGCATGATTTGCTGGAGTCAGGGGTAACATCTCTGCCAACACTTCATATGGCCAGACTTTAGGAATCAGTGGGGCATTTTTTTTAAGTGAACGGAGAAATTTTACTTTTTTATGACATCTGTTTATTTTTTTGAAAGGCAGAGTGACATGGTGGGTTGGAGGGGACATAGAAATCTTCTGTCCACTAATTTACTCTTCCAGATGGCTGCGGTAGCTGAAGTGAGGCCATGCTAAAGCCAGAAGCCTGGAACTGCGTCTGTGTCTGCCATGTGGGTGGTCAGGTGCCAGGTGCTTGGGCCTTCCGCAGCTGCCTGCACTGGTGGAGGATAGATTGGAATCCGAGTAGCTAGGACTGGAGTTGGTACCGGATACACGATGCAGTGTCCCACGCGGCGGTTAACTCACGGTGCCGTGATCCCGTCCCTCATCTTCATGTTTCTTCTGCTTGAGTTCATTGGACTCTTTGGGACTTAGGTGTCTAATTTCCACGAAGTTTGGAATGATCTTGGCGTTTCTTCAAATACAATTTGGCTTATCTTGCTCCCTCTTGAGGAGTTCAGTTACAGGCACCTTGGGCTGCTTCACATTGTCTTAGTATGCTTGAAGCTCTGTTCATTTTTGCCAGGTTTATTTCATTTTCATCATTTTATTATGTGTTTTTCCAATGTAATTTTTCAAGAAAGATTTATTTAAAGGAGTTAGAGGAAGAGAAAGAGAGAGAGAGAGAGAGAAGGGAGAGAGATCATTTGCTGGTTTATTCCTTAGATGGCTGCAACTGGCCAGGGCTACGCCAGGCTGAAGCAAAAAGCAGGAAGCTCTTACGTGGTTGGCAGGGGCCTGAGTGCTCCAGCCATCTCTGCTGCTTTCCAGGGGAGCTGAATCGAAAGTGGAGCAGCTGGGACATAAACCAGCATGCTCAGCATTATAGGTGGCCATTTAACCCACTGCGCCATAGCACCAGCCCCCCAAGGTCGCATCCATTGTTGTTAATCTCATGCAGTGTATTTTTCAACTTAAGACATTGCGTTTTTCACCTCTAAAAAGTCCATCAAAAATCTTACATGCCTTTGTTTAACATGCCTTTGTTTATCTCTTTGAACATACAGAGTGTTGCTATGATCGCTGCATGGTCTGTAGCTCTATAGTCTATATGACTAATTCTGTCATTTGTGTCATTTCTGGATCTACTTACTTTGATTCACATTTCCCCGCTTCTCTTCAGACATGTTGCTACTGCAAATATTAGTAATTTTACTTTGTTGGATATTTTTTGTATTCCTATAATATTTGTTCTGGGATGCAGTTAAGTTACTTGGTTACATAACTTACTGTTGTGTTAGAACTAGAGTGACATCTAGTCTGCTACTGAATTTTTTATTTTTAAAAAAAGATTTATTTATTTTTGTTGTGAGGAGCTCCTCACTACACAGGAGCTTCCACACTTGCCCCATCCTCTGTTGCTTTTCCTAGGCTAGCAGCAGGGAGATGAATTGAAAGTGGAACAGCTGGGACGCAGCAGGCACCCATGGGGGGTGCTGGCATCACAGGTTGTGGCTTTACCCCTGGACCATAATGCTGACCCCAAGGTTTTCCAACAAAATTTTTGAAGTATCCTTTTTATTTCCCTCTGTAAGGTCTACTTTCAGTTTTGAAGGGTTGTATTCCTTTTCTCTGTAAAGAGAACATCTTTAACTATCCTTTGCAAGGCAGGTTTGGAAGAGGCATATTCTATTTTTTTTAATATAACATATATTTTTATTGCATTTCCTTTTTTTAAAAACTAATTACATTGCATTATGTGATACATTTTTTTATGCACTGGGATTCCCCCCGTCCCTCCCAAAACCCTCCCCCCACGGCAGATTGCTCCACCTTGTTGCATTTCCATAGTTCAAATTCAGTTGAGATTCTTTCATTGGAGGTATTTACCAAGCATAAAGTCCAGCATCTTATTGTCCTGGTAAGTTCAATGGTTTCTTGGTGAGACCATCTCTGTTCTGAAGGTAGAGCCGGCCGAGTATCATTCCAATCAATTAAAAGTCCCAACATAATAATATTTCCAACCATTTACAACATTATGGCATTAATTGACATGGTATTGATTAACCAATATGTTAATAGGAAAATGCAGGTTCTCAACCACAACCTGTGACTTCTTTATAGACATTTCAATTTTGGTTTACATTCAACCGTATTCTATACACCTTAAAATGGCTTAGATTGCTGTTCAGCTGTCTCATGTCTATTTTAATTTTAGTCTTTAGCAGTTTATAGCATTGAAGCATGATTTCGCTGAACCTGGCTGTTTTTCGGATGGTCTAACTCTATAATTCTAACAGGATATGTGTCAACAGTTTAGGTGAGCATGTTTAGGAGGGGTTGTCAGAGAAATCTTCCATACCCCAGTTAGGAGTAACTAATCTTTGTGTCCCACCCAGTGAGGTATAAGTGCATCCCTGTCTGTTTCTAAGCTTTCCTTGTTGTTCTCTATCTATTCTAGTTTTGTTTGTTTGTTTGTTTTGAGAGGTTTCTGGAGCGCTCCTGATGGTTATTACGAGAGGAGGTGGGGACCCAAAGTTGGAAGCAGGCAAGGACCAGAGAAAGCTCCTCTCCCTAGTCCCGAAGGAAGTTTACTGTTCTGTTTCTGCGGACCGCTCAGGGATCCTGGTTGTTGTTCCGATGACCTTGGATCCTGCAAGGCAGGATTTGGGCTTCTTCCATCCCATGTGGTAGATCCAAATGGGGGTGGTTGACTTCAGAGTTCTTGGTCTCCGAAGGCACTCCATTTCCCTGTGGTCTCCTTGGCAGTAGGGATGTAGTCCTCAGTGCTCCTTGGTGAGGATCTGGGAGTCTTCAGGATTGGGATAAAAGTGGAAGAGGCGTATCCTTTTAACTTTTCTTTACTGTGGAAGAATTTTATTTTATTTTCAAAGACAAAGGAAAGTTTTGCTGGGTGCGTTATCCTGGGCTGACAATTTTTTCCTTCTAGAATCTGGAATATGTCGCTCTATTCTCTTCTTGCCTGTAGAGTTTCCTGTGAGAGGTCTCCTGTGAGTTTAATTGGCATTTCTTTATATGTCAGTTGATTTTTTTTTTCACGTGCACATTTCAGAATCTTTTCCTTTTGCTTGATTGAAGAGAGCTTGATTATCATGTGTCTTGGTGAAGATCTCTTTTGATCAAGCCTGTTGGGAGTTCTGTACCCCTCCTGGATCTTGTTTCCCAATTCTTTCTCTAGATGGGGAAAATTTCCCATATTATTTCATTAAATACATTTGCAAACTCAGCTTCTTTTTCTGCACCTTCTGGGACTCCCATAACTTGTATATTTGGCCTTTTAATAATGTTTTTCAATTCTTGAATACATTTTTTAGCTTGACCCAGCTCTGCTTCCAGCTTTTTGTTTGTTTCCCCCTGGTGAAAGGAAATATCTTCCAATTCTGAGTCTTCTGCTTGCTTCATTCTATTTTGGAGACTCCACTGCACTTTTAATTTGTTCTACTGTATTCTTCATTTCTGATATATCAGCTTTCATTTGATTCATTTCCTCTATGATATCCTTAAATTTCTTGAAATTTTCATCAGATTCGCTTGAATTCTCTTAAATATATTCCTAATGATGGCCTTAACGTCTTTATTAATGTTGTCATCTGGGTTTACTCAGAGTTAATTTCTGTTTATTTTAAAAGTTTCTTTGAATTATTTATTTACATTTATATTTGTTTGAAAGGCACACAGAGATCTGCTCTTTGCTGTTTCATGGCTAAAGTCTCCACAGTGACTGGGCCCGGCTCAGTACGAGCTGGGAGCCCAGAACTCATCCTGGTACTCTGGCCTGGGTAGCAGGACCCCAGAGACTTGAGCCTTTGCTATTTCCTTCCAGGGTCCGTGTTAGCTGGAAGCTGGGGTCAGGAGTGTTCCGGGGGAACGCAGGCATCTGAACTGCTAGGCCGTACCTGCTGCTGTTCGCTGCACTCTTGCACGTGGACGGTACATATTACAGCAACTCCGGGATCTGAGTGCCCCTCCCTCTCCCGGCTTTCATTTTAAACTGACTTGGTTCTGCTTCGTCCGTGGAATATGTTATTCCCATGCTTGCCTGAGTGACTCTGGTGTTTGCTTAGTTGTTTATGTTTGTTTGCTAGGCTGTTTTGTTTTTTAAAGCAGGCTTCCTGTGGGTTGCCTCTTTGGCTGCATAACTTGGTAGCCAGCCAGTAATTGTGCAGTGGTTGCACTCGTATGCCTCAAGTCTGCAAGGTTTCAGCCGCTGGTTGGTAGATGTGTATGAATTGGAAAACACAAATTGAAGGCAGTTTTGGGGTGTGATTTTGTTTTTCCCGTTGCGTTCAGCACTGTTGGTGCTCCTCCGCACAGACACGTGGTTTCCCTGTGAGCCAGTGACTTGTGCAAAGCCCGTGTAGGTCTATCGTGGCTCTCCTTTTCAGACTGTTTCCATTACAGTGCTCAGTGATCCGCCCATCAGGTTTGTTGCCTTTCCCCACCCCCTAAGTGAGGCACTGTATTCCTCCAAACAGCACATTCCCCCCAATCATTTTTACTTCTTTTTTTTTTAAAGATTTATTTATTTTATCACAAAGTCAGACATACAGAGAGGAGGAGAGGCAGAGAGGAAGATCTTCTGTCTGATGATTCTCTCTCCAAGTGGCTGCAATGGCTGGAGCTGAGCCGATCTGAAGCTGGGAACCTGGAACCTCTTCCAGGTCTCCCACGCAGGTGCAGGGTCCCAAAGCTTTGGGCCGTCCTCGACTGCTTTCCCAGGCCACAAGCAGGGAGCTGGATGGGAAGTGGAGCTGCCTGGATTAGAACCGGCGCCCAAATGGGATTTCTGGTGCGTTCAAGGCGAAGACTTTAGCCACTAGACCACGCCGCCGGGCCCTCATTTTTACTTCTAAAACATTATTTTATTTATTTGACAGGCAGAGAATGGAGGGAGGAAGAGAGAGGGATAATGGGAGGGAGAGAAATAGTTGGTCACTCCCCAAATAATTGTAAGAGCTGAGACTGGGAGTTGCATAGAGCTGTGTGCCAAAAACTCAACCCAGGATTCCCACATGGGTGACAGAGCTCCAGCTACTTGGGCCATTACCTGCTGCCTTCAATAGTAGTATCAAACTGGAATGTGTGAGCAAAACCAGAGCTTGAACTGCAATACAGTGATACAGGATAAAGGCGAGGACTTTAACCACTACGCTATTGCACTAGGCCCCCATGCAGTGGTTAAACCACTAAGCCAAATGCCAATCTCTACTTTTTACATTTATTTATTTAAAGAGTGACAGTAGGAGAGACAAGGAGAGGAAGAGGTTTTCTATGTTTACTCCCAGATCTTCTGGTTTATTTCTCAAGTGGCTGCAGTGGCTTGGGGCTTGAGCCAGGTCTCCTACAGAGAGGGTGACTCCATCCATGTGTTACAGGGTTCACCTTTGTTGCTTTCCCAGGTGCACCAGCAGGGAATCAGAAAAGAAGCAGAGTACCTAGGCCTGCAGCCGGCACTTCTATAGAGATATTGGCATGGCAAGCGGTGGCTTATCAGGCTTCACAGTAATGTCAGCCTACTGCTTTTTGCTTTGATTAACAGTTTTATTCTGTATGAATTTCATCTCTCTCTCCAAATATAGTCAATTCCTTCTTGCAGCAGAGATGATGGCTTTCAAGGCCTGTTCTGCTTGTTGAAAGTTCTTATGTAGATGAAGGTAGCCGTAGTGATGGGAGCATCCCCATGTGAGAAGCCCAGAACTCTCAGGGCCTGTACCTGAAGTCCTAGTGTTTTTTGGTGAGTAAATGCTTTTGTTTTCTTTTGGTAATTTCCAAATCCCTGACATAGTTTTATGTTTTTGGAGATTTGCTGACTATAATACTGAAAGCTGAACCAATACACACTTTTTATCCTTTGTTCAACATACATCTTGCATGCATCATTTTGCTTAGTCTTCACTGCTGCCATTTTTTCTCCTTGTATGGGATCTGAAGTAGCCTTGTAACTATTTTTTTTCTTCCTTTCTCGTCTTCTTACATTTGATTCTTTCAAATAAGCTTTTTAGTTTTAAGATTGTATTTAATTATCTCAAAGAGTTATAGAGAGGGAAGGAAGGACGGTTGATGAGGGAGAGAGAAAGAAAGAGAGGTACAGAGAGAAAGAATCTGCTATCCACTCACTGCTCAGATGCCTGTAATGGCCAGTTATGGGTCAGGCTGAAATCGGGGAGACTAGAACTGCATCCGGGTCTCCTGTGGGGGTGCAGGGCCTGCACACTTGGGCCATCCTCTGCTGCTTTCCCAGCACATTAGCGGGGAGCTGAATTGAAAGTGCAGCAGCTTGGACACTGACTGGTACCTTTAGAGGATGCTGGTGTTACAGGTAGCAGCTGTATGTGCTGCACCGCAATGCCAGCCCCGGATGGAGGGTTTTCCCCCATATTCTTGTTATTAATCCCTTTTTCAGAGAAATGGTATGCAAATATTTCCTCCTGTTTTGTACGTTGTTGGTATGTCCTTTGAAGCTGAACTTTCAATTTTGATGAGCTCCAATTTGTAAATTTTCTTTTATTGTGATTTTGTTGTCGTTTGTTTGGTCGTCAGGTAGCTTTACTTCCCTTGTACCTGCGATATTTCTATAACCTGCCTTTGATTTTTATGGTGTTGTCATTTAAAAAAAAATATTTATTTTCATTAAAAGTCAGATTTACAGAGAAAAGCAGAAACAGAGATCTTTTGGCTTAGATCTCCCCAGTGGCCTCAGCCGCCGGAGCTGGGCCAACCCAAAGCCAGGAGCCAGAGCTTCTTCCAGTGGGTGCAGGGTCCCAAGGCTTTGGGCCATCCTGGACTGCTTTTGAAGGCCACAAGCAGGGAGCTGGATGGGAAGTAGAGCAGCTGGAACACAAACTGGCACCCATATGGGATCCTGGCAAGTGCAAGGCAAAGACTTTAGCTACAGAGCTACTGTGCTGGGCCCATAGTGTTGCCATTTTTGAAGAATATAATCTTTGTGATTAAATACAATGTTTCTTATTCTCTGTCTGAAGTTTCTTGATAATTATGTTTGGGATATATATATATATTTTTTTAAAGATTTATTCATTTTATTACAGCCAGATATACAGAGAGGAGGAGAGACAGAGAGGAAGATCTTCCGTCCGATGATTCACTCCCCAAGTGAGCCACAACGGGCCGATGCGCGCCGATCCGATGCTGGGAACCTGGAACCTCTTCCGGGTCTCCCATGTGGGTGCAGTGTCCCAATGCATTGGGCCGTCCTCGACTGCTTTCCCAGGCCACAAGCAGGGAGGTGGATGGGAAGTGGAGCTGCCGGGATGAGAACCGGTGCCCATATGGGATCCCAGGGCTTCCAAGGCGAGGACTTTAGCCTCTAGGCCACGCCGCCGGGCCCCGGCGCCGGGATATATGTTATCAGAAAAGTGTTTAGTTAACTGTATCCTAAATGTATCACATCTGAAGATGGAAGGTATTTCTCCGACCTGAAAAAAATTGCCCAATTTCTCACTTGTATGTTTAGTGTCTGCTTTACATTTGTTTGAGTGAAATACCTTGAACAAGCTGTAGGGATGAGGCACAGACTGGAATGAATGTACCCAGTGAAGACAAGAAGCCACTTTCCAGGAGAATATCAGTGGGGCCAGCACAATGTGGTAGCAGGCTGTCCTCTGCAGGTAGTGTCAGCATTCTATATGGACACTGGTTCTAGTCCTGGCTGCTCCAATTTAATCTGTCCCCCTTCTGATGGTCCTGGGAAAGGATGGGACAAGAATGCTGCAGGCACCTGGGAGACTGAGAAGAAGCTCCTGGCTCCTAGCTTCAGCTTCAGACTGGCTGGGCTCTGGCCATTGCAGCCATTTAGGGATTGAACCAGTGAATGAAAGATCTCTATTTCCCTGCCTCACTGTTGACGCTTTCAAGTTAAAAAAATAAATAAATAAATAAAAAGAGACTAGGGCCCAGCGCGGTGGCCTGTCGGCTAAGGTCCTTACCTTGCACATGCCGGGATCCCATATGGGCGCTGATTCTAATCTCAGCAGTTCCACTTCACATCCAGCTTCCTGCTTGTGGCCTGGGAAAGCAGTCGAGGACGGCCCAAAGCCTTGGGATCCTGCATCCATGTGAGAGAACTGGAAGCAGCTCCTGGCTCCTGGCTTTGGATTGGCACAGCATCAGCCTTGCAACGGAAGATCTTCCTCTCTGTCTCTGCTCTTCTCTGTTAATCTGACTTCCCAGTAAAAATAAAATAAATCTTTAAAAAAAGAGACTATATCAGAGTTCCCATAAATTAGTGAAATGGTGTTCAACATCATTAATCACACAATAAAGTAAACTGAGAATACAGTACTGTATTAATACAAAAACTAGTGTGACTGCTTTTTGTGGAAGAACTGAAGCTTTTAGTTTGCTGGTGGGAGTATATAAATTGGGAACAGACACTTTGGCTGTGTCTCCTAAAGAAAAAAGCATGAGTATCTTTGAGAACTTGCAACTCCTTTCTGGCCGTATAGAGGACAGAAGTATGTATCTGTGTTTGCCAAGAGCTGTGCTCAATGAGATGCACAGCGGCGTTATTCATAGTGGTCAGACACGGGGAGCAGCCGCCTCCATGTCCTGGCAGGACGGGTTAATTAGTTAAGGTATGTTAATACAATGGAATGTTACACAGCAATGAAAATGAACACAGTGCTAATGTAGGTGATGTGGAAGAGTTGCAGAGATACAATAAACATTTAGTGAAGATAGTGTATGTTTTGTGTGATCTGCTAGCTGCAAAAAAGAAGATTGAATCTGTAATACTGAATGTCAAGGGTAACAGCTCCCCCGTGGAGAGGAGGTCAACTTAACTGGGCAGGTGTACAAGGGCATCTTCCTGAGTACTGGGAATGCCTGTCTCTTGAGCTGGTTGGTAGTTTTTGTGTACCTTGCGCTAAAAAAATAATCTTTGTATTAAGTAGAAAAAATTCCTACCACTTTCTGTATGTTTGAAGTATTTTATAGTTAAGGGTAACAATAAGTTAGTAATTTTTATTCTCAGTAATTTGTAACTAAAAGCAAAATTGGATTATGCAGGTAATTGGCTTTACAGCATATTCTTGTTGTAGGCTTGAGGTGTGATTAAATTGAGAACATTCAGAAGTTGAGGAAGAACTCCGTGGTGCTCCTCAGCTGGCCCGACTGTCCTCATTCTGTTTGTAGTCACCAGTGTAAGAAAGAAAGAAATCTTTTAAGGTTGCATCTTAGTTTACATTGCCTTAGTGTTGAAAAGTTCAGGTATTATCACATCATTGTAAACCTCACAAAGGGAGGTTTTTTTTGTCTGTTTGTCCCTCAGATTTTTCTCCTATATTATAGGATACCCAGATCTGTGTGTCTCAAGTGTTTAAATTAATCCTGTGCTTGATTAAAAACCAGTGATTTGGGGTGGGTGCTATCGTGCCTTTCAAATAAATAAGATGAATCTTCTTGTAAAAATCAAGTATCTGTAAAAATTCATAAATACTGGTGATACTGGTGTTTCAGTTTCCACACTTAGGCTGCAATAAACAATGCCATGTCATTGACTGTGCTCTGCCGGTTCCTTAGTGTGATTTCACAAGTGTGTTAAGAATTCTCTTGGACATCTCCATAAGGATAGAAAAGTGGTTTGTGTGGTTCCTTTTCCTCTACTTCATCCCTAGTATTTGTCATTATGTTTTATGTTGTAGCCCTCCTGCTGGGTGTAAAGTGATATTTCTCTGGTGGCAGATGACACAGGACATATTCTCAAGTGCCTGTTCACTGTATATTTTTGGGCAAATGTCTAGGAAATCCTTTGCCCATTTTACAGTTGGGTTAGTTGTCTTGTGGAGTTTTAATAGTTCCTTTAAATTCTTTATAAATCTTTATCAGATACATGATTTTTATTATATTTTTTTCCATTCTGTGGGTTGTCTTTTTACTGTCTTGATAGTATCCTTTTATGCACAAAATTTTTAACATTGATATAGTCCAATTGTTTTTTTTTTATTATGCTTTTGGGGTCATATTTAAGAGATGACTGCTTACATTTTTCAGCGTATATATTTGTTCCCTTCTAAAAGCTTTCTAGCTGCAGCCAATTCTATATATGTAGATCTACTTAAGTTTCTTTTTTGTAAGATTTAATTTATTTCAAAGGCAGAGGAAAAAAGAGAAGGAAGTCTTCCATCCACTGATTGGCCCGTGTGAGGGCCACAACCACAAGGATTGTCCAGACGGAAGCTAGGAACTAGGAACATCATCCAGGTTTCCCATATGGGTGGTAAGGCTCTGAGTGAGCCATCATCAAGCATGTTAACAGTGAGCTGGATTGAAAGTGGAGTAGCCGGGGCTCGAATTGGCACTCCAATATGCATTGTGGGCATCCCAAGCAGTGGCCCAACCCCTTGGGTCGCAGTGGCAGCTCCTACTTTAATTTCTTTGTGGTGCTTTACAGTTTTCGGTGTGTAAAACTTGTATTTCTTTGTTAAATATGTCCCTAAATATTTTATTGTTTTTATATTGCTGCAATATTGTAAGTAAGTAAAATTGCTTTCTTTAAGATATGAGGTTTAGGGCCCGGTGTGGTAGCCTAGTGGCTAAAGTCCTTGCCTTGAGTGTGCTGGGATCCCATATGGACTCCGGTTCTAATCCTGGCAGCTCCACTACCCATCCAGCTCCCTGCTTGTGGCCTGGGAAAGCAGTGAAGGATGGCCCAGGGCCCTGGGACCTTGCACCCGCGTGGGAGACCTGGAAGAGATTCCTGGCTCCTGACTTCGGATTGGCTCAGCTCCAGTCTTTGTGGCCACTTGGGGAATGTATCAACGGACAGAAGATCTTCCTGTCTGTCTCTCTTCATCTGTGTATATCTGACTTTGCAATAAAAAGAAATAAATCTGTTTTTATTTTTTTATTTTTTTTTAAAGATTTATTCATTTTATTACAGCCAGATATACAGAGAGGAGGAGAGACAGAGAGGAAGATCTTCCATCCGATGATTCACTCCCCAAATGAGCCGCAACGGGTGGTGCGCGCCGATCTGAAGCCAGGAACCTGGAACCTCTTCCAGGTCTCCCACGCGGGTGCAGGGTCCCAATGCATTGGGCCGTCCTCGACTGCTTTCCCAGGCCACAAGCAGGGAGCTGGATGGGAAGTGGAGCTTCCGGGATTAGAACCGGCGCTCATATGGGATCCCAGGGCGTTCAAGGCGAGGACTTTAGCCGCTAGGCCACGCCGCTGGGCCGGAAATAAATCTATTTTTAAAAAGATGTAAGATTTATTTATTTGAAAGGTGGTGTTGGCCAAGAAAGGCAGGTGATAGAGGCATCACTTTCCAGCTCTCTGGCTCATGCCCCAGATGGCTGCGATGATTAGGACTGGACCAGGGTGAAGCTAGGAGACGGGGACTTTTTCAGGGTGTCTCACATGAGTGTAGAGGTCCAAGCACTTGGCCCATGTTCTGTTGCTTTCCCAGGCACATTAGCAGGGAGCCAGGTTGAAAGTCGGGCAGGCGGGATTTGAACTGATGCCTATATAGGATGCAAGTGTCAAAGGCAATGGCTTTACTGGTTATACCACAATGCCAGGCCTAGAATCGCTTTCTTTGTTTTTTTTCCCCAACTGATCATTATTAATGTATAGAAATACTGTTGATTCATAAAATATGTTTAGTTGAGAGAGAGAGTGCTCCCACCTGCTGGTTTGTGTCTCTTACACCCGCAGTGGTGCTGCGTTCCTGGCTGGGCTAACGTGGAGGGCCAGGAACTCCATTCAGGTGCTGAACCATCTTTGTAGTCTCTGCACCTCTGTATTAGCAGGAAGTTCAGATGTGGGATGTGGACTTTCTTTTTTAAGATTTATATATTTTTGGGCCCGGCGGCGTGGCCTAGCAGCTAAAGTCCTCACCTTGAACGCCCTGGGATCCCATATGGGCGCCGGTTCTAATCCCGGAAGCTCCACTTCCCATCCAGCTCCCTGCTTGTGGCCTGGGAAAGCAGTTGAGGACGGCCCAATGCATTGGGACCCTGCACCAGTGTGGGAGACCTGGAAGAGGTTCCTGGTTCCCGGCTTCGGATCGGCATAGCACCGGCCCGTTGCGGCTCACTTGGGGAGTGAATCATCGGATGGAAGATCTTGCTCTCTGTCTCTCCTCCTCTCTGTATATCTGACTTTGTAATAAAAATAAATAAATCTTTAAAAAAAATTTAAAAAAAGATTTATATATTTTTATTGGAAAGGCAGATTTACAGAAGAGATACAGAAAGAGATTTTCTGTTCTCTAGTTCACTCCGTAAGTAGCCACAACAGTAAGAGCTGATGTGAAGCCAGGAGCCAGGAGTGTCTTCCAGGTCTCCCACGTGGGTGCAGGATCCCAAGGCTTTTATCTGCTGCTTTCCCAAGCCACTGGCAGTGAGCTGGATAGGAAGTGGAGCATCTGGGACATGAACTGGCACCCATTTGGGATCCTGGTGTGTATAAGGCAAGGATTTAGCCATTAAGCCATGTTACCAGGCCCCGAATGTGGGCATCTTAACTGCTAGGTTAAATACCTGCCCCTCGAGTGAGTTTTCATTGTAGCTGTTATATCCTGAAAATATACTAGACTTGTTTATCAGTTCTAAGAGCATTTTTTTGTTAGTCTCTTAGAATGTTCTGTAATCCAGTTTTGTCACCTGTGTAGGTGTATTTTTACTTGTCCAGTCTGCATTTGTTTATTTAATTTTTTGACCTCATCTTCGGACTAGAACCCCCTGTACAATATTAAATAGAAGTGACCAGACAGTGAACATCCTCACATTGTTTCTTTTCTTAGGGATAATGCACCCAGCCTCCCACCATTAGAAATGTGTTATCTGTGGATTTTTCACAGATGATGTTTATCAACTTGAGGAGTTCTCTTCTGTTGTCTTGTGAGTGTTAAATGATGTTGAACTCTGGCTGATGTATTTTTCTTTTTCCTTTTTTTTTTTAAGATTTATTTATTTTTATTGAGAGGAGAGACAGAGAAAGATCTTCCATCTGCTGGTTCGCTCCACAAGTGGCTGCAATGACCAGAGCTGAACCTATCTGAATCCAGGGTCCAGGAGCTGCTTCCAGGACTAACACATGGGTGCAGGGTCCCAAGACTTTGGGCCGTCCTCCACTGCTTTCCCAGGCAGGGAGCTGGGTGGGAAGTGAAGCACTGGGACACACACCAGCACCCAAATGGGATCCTGGCGGGTGCAAAGTGAGGATTTAGCCACCAGGTTGTTGCATGGGGCCTGGCTGATGTATTTTTCTATGTCTATCAACATGGACATGTTATTCCTCTCCCCTCTATTGTAGTTTATTAGATTGATTTTTGTATGTAGAATCTACCTTTTGTCAGATATATCTCACATGGTAACGGGCAGGTAATGTTTAGGATTTTTGCATTTATATTCACAAGTGATGCTCATCTGTAGTTTTATCTGCAGATGTGTTTGCCTAGCTTTGGTATTAGCTGTGTCCAGAGTGAATTGAAAAATATTCTTTCATTTTGGAGGAATATCTAGTATAAATTTTTTACATCTTATATATATGATTAAAGGGTTTTATTTCTAAGAACTTTTCTGTTTGCGTTTCTAGCTATTTTTTCTAGGCCTGTCGGGTACCGTCGTGATCACCCCCTAATAGAAATCACCCTCCCCAGCAAAATGTGTAAAGTAGTCATAGATTTCTTACTAATGTTACTTATTTATACTGACTCTGTGTGTGTGTGTGTGTGTGTGTGTGTGTGTGTGTGTGTGCCGGATTTATTTCTTCTGTTAATGTGTTCGTTTTTTTTTTTAATCTCCACAGGCAATAAAGAATGCTGACAGAAGAACCAGTTTCCTAATTTCAAATTCTTGAGCCAGTTGCCATGATGGGTAAGTTAAAACCAAAAGTATTTTCAGCTTTAATTAAAGGATAGAATGGGGTAGTGACATCTTTTCCTTGATTATTTTTTATGGTAGGTCTGTTTATAAATGCGTTTTTGATCTGATGAGTTGACATTTTTTCCTAAATCAAGGTTTTGTTTTTTTTTTTTTTTTTTTGTTTTTTTTTGCGTTCATCGTTTTGTTTTGGGGGTGAGTGTCTAAATAGGATAGTCATTTAAAATGTGATACTAAGATGGACTTTGGTTTGCATAGAATCTTGTGTCTGAAGAACTTAAATTTTTCTGTGTTTGATAGGCAGAGAGATATTTTCGTCCTGGCTCACTTGTTATATGCCCACAGCAACCAGTGCTGTGCCAGGCTGAAGGCCGGAGCCTGGCATTCAGGCTCTGGGCGCCCCATATACATGGCAGTCACTCAAGTCCCTGAGCTGTTGCCTGCTGCCTCCTGTGGTGTGTGGAATTAGGAAGCTGGAACTGGCAGTAGAGCTGAGACAGAGACCCAGGCCCTCCGGCATCCCAAGCAGCAGGCAGCCCGTCTGCAGTGCTGCCTGCCCTGCCCACGTTCTTGACTGAAAGGGTAGCACACTGTGTACCTGGGGCAAGTGTGTAAGTCAGAACTTCACCTGGTTTCTTGCTCAGTTTCTCTCCCACACTGTCTTTGGAAACTGTCAGAGCAGTGCCCTTCTCTCCAGTCAGCTTCATCTCTAACTCCAGATTGGATATGCTTTTATTTTTTTAACTGAATACCTATTGGCTTTGCGTTTTGTTCACTCTCACTTGCATTCTGGGCTACCTTTTAGTCAAAGTGACTTCTGTTATTCTCAAATAATACTGCACTGAAGTAAGCAACAGAGCATAATTCTTGCTCAAGACCATGTATAAAGGTAGGTATGCACCTAGTACCACAGCAGAGGACAGAGAACAGAACAAATCGATCAACTACCCCCAGCCAAGTGTTGGCAGTTAATGACTGGGCAAAGACTCTGTGGTGGACTGTGTCAATCAGTGACTTCTGGAGAGATTTCATCGTGCTTGGAGTGGCAGTAATTCGGAACCATTGAACTATCGAAACCTCCTGAGCAGGACCCTCAGAGCATGCCCCACATCGGGCACCCTGGGGTGGTGTTGGGTGGCTGTCCTCCATCCCAGGGTGCAGAGGCGTTTGGGAGGCTCAGTGTGGCTTCTCTCCTTGTCTCTCCCCTTCCACTAGATACAGGAAGGAAAAAACCAGAATGTGGAAATGGTGATCTCACCCACCTTCCTGTAAGCCTTGACCCTAAATACCCTAATCAACTATGTAAAAATCATCGAAAATAAAAATAATTAATAATTTTTAAAAGAAATGGTAGTCACGAACAGCTGGGACTATTGAAAAGTGTGAGTCACTGATAGTTGAATTTTTGAGGATAATCTGTTATTTTTTCAAATATAATGAGAAAGTATATGAGATTTAATTCAGTGTTTTGGCAAAATATTTTAATTTATGTCTCAGATATTTTCTGGGCTTTGTATTCAGTTGACTGTCCCTTCATTGTATGTCGAAATTCTACTGCCTCCGCTGCCCTTTGGTCAGTGTCTGGGATCTTCTCACTGCCTTTTGGGTTAACTCATGATCTTGAGGACATTGATTATCTGTCTGTCTATCCTGCTTGATTATCCTGTAACTACCACATTTTTAAAATATTTATTTGAGGGAGAGAGGACACCCATTGAGCCTGAAGAACTCGAGCTGAGATTCATGTGTGAGTGGGAGGAATCCAGTTACACCTCCTCTGCCTCCCGTGCTCTGCATTAGCTGAAGCTAGATGTGAACCCAGGTGCTTTGGTACGGAACATGGGCGTGCTAACTACTAGACTAATTGGCTGCCCCAAAGATGAGAGTTTTGTTTCCAACTCTTAACATTGATGAAGGGAAAGAATACAATGAAGTCTCTCTTTTGTCTGCAAATGCTAAATGATATACTTAAGTAAAATTGTTCTCCTCTCCCCAGTTTTTATTAAGAATTTAGATACTTTGACTTTATTGGTGTTTTGTTTGGGAATCACGAAACATTCATTTTTTACCAGACCCATTTTGGTTCTTACCCTGTGATGTTAAGTCATTGGAAGAATCAGAATGACTTTATTTTACTTTAATGGACTCCTGTGTGGACCCCTATTCTGATGCTGTGAGTCTGCACAGTTTTAGTATAACTTGTCTTCAGGGATTTTTTAATATAGTTTTAAAATAAATTTTTATTTTACTAGTATAGAATAAAAATGTTTCAGGTGTATTTTGTATTAAACTAATGAGTTTTTATATTAATTTTTATTTAAAATGTTGTGCTTGAGGCCTATGATGAATATATGTGGAAATTTCAGTTCTGTATTTGTTACTTTGAAAACCCCTAGATGATCAACAGGCTTTGAACTCAATCATGCAAGATTTGGCCGTCCTTCATAAAGCCAGTCGGCCAGCACTGTCGCTGCAAGAAACCAGAAAGACAAAATCTTCCTCACCAAAAAAACAGGTATTTGTTTCCGTAATATTTTTTAAAGTTTGTTGTTTTATGAATTAATTGTCCTTTGATATTCTGATCTTATTTAGAATGTTCAGGTTTTATACTTTTGAATCAACTGTTTTGTATTATATGTTTTTCTTATAAGACTGTACATTTGGGAAGATGGTAAATTTCATTTAACAAGGTAACTGATTTGCAAAGCCTATACTTTATTTCATTCCTCAGGCACTTAAGATTAACAGATTGTTTTTGGGTTTTTTTGCAAATAGCATGAGGATGATTTTGATGCTTGCAAGTGAATGTAATTTGGGATTCCTGCAGGAACAGTGCGAGTATAGTACTTAAGCATTCCCTGTAACAGGACCAGCAAATGCTACAGAGGCCCGATGCCTTCAGTAAATAGGTCTGAAGATACATATCTTTTTGGCAGACACTGTTAGTTGATTGGAGCTGGCACTGAAAGTGAAGCCTCTTTTGCCTTCTGCTCTAGGAGTGGTTAAGAAAAAAATAATGTATAAATGCTGGAAATTTTACGTGATTTCTGAATGGTATTTGACTGTTTATTAAATTCCTTGCAGAATGATGTCCGAGTCAAATTTGAACATAGAGGAGAAAAAAGGTAAGGAAAAAAGTATTGCCTGGCATTTGGTTGGTATAGTCAAGCTTATATTCTTCTCAAGCCGATTGGCAAGGGTCTTTCCAGACTTGAGTAAAATTTCATGGCTTATAAACTGATAATGAAATAATCTCTGGTGATATTTAATGTGTACTTAGGCTTAAGATAAACTCTGTCAGAATTCAGATTCAACATTAGAAACGATTAATGAATTTACTTTGCAATATTAGAATAGAAATAAGGTCACTACACATTTCAGGCTGTAAGTATTATAATTTTGTGTTATTTTTACTCATGGAAATTAGATTTCTCCTTCCCATAATTCTATCATTTCTCTATATACATTATAAAGCTTTTGTCTGTGGGTTTTTTGTTCACAGTTTTGCTTATTCTCCAGTAAGCTTGAGGACAGTGAATGAAACAGTGGCACATATTTAAACCCAGTCTTCTCGGTGTCTGGGCCTCAGTGCCAAAGTGGTGGTGGTGGTAGTTGCTGACAACAGAATTGCTCATCAGAACTATAGGAATTAAAGCGGATAGGACTTCATGTCTGCTACTAGTTTCCCATTAAATTAACTAAATAAAAAGCCCTTTAATTTTATTTTTTTATTTTTTTTTAAAGATTTATTTATTTTGTTACAAAGTCAGATATACAGAGAGGAGGAGAGACAGAGAGGAAGATCTTCCTTCCGATGATTCACTCCCCAAGTGAGCCGCAACGGCCGATGCTATGCCAATCCGAAGCTGGGAACCTGCAACCTCTTCCGGGTCTCCCATGCGGATGCAGGGTCCCAAAGCTTTGGGCCGTCCTCAACTGCTTTCCCAGGCCACAAGCAGGGAGCTGGATGGGAAGTGGAGCTTCCGGGATTAGAACCGGCGCCCATATGGGATCCCAGGGCTTTCAAGGCGAGGACTTTAGCCTCTAGGCCACGCCGCCGAAAGCCCTTTAATTTTATATATCTAATGTGATTCACAAACCATATAACATGAAGGTTGTAAGCATATTTTACAGAGATAAATGAAAAAGTATATAATATAATAGCTATAGAATTATCAGATCCCTTTCCTTACTAAAAAGTTTTTTAATGTGTGTTTTCCCAATTCTAAAAAATGGATTTACCACTGTTTATTGAGTATTTACATGTCAGACCTGGGAGGACTAATGTGAATACAGCTAACATGCTCTCTCCCCTTGTGGAATGTCAGGTCTAGTATGGTTGTTTTCAGATTTTCGGCATTTTCTCTTGAGGGGCAGCACAGGTCAGTCTTCTGAGGTATAGGGAGAAAATGGTAGAGATTTGATTAAGAATTTTAATCACTTAAAATATTTATTTTGGAATTATGCTTATATGGTATATATGCCCGAAAATGTTGAGACTAAGGATAAAATTTTAATTTGTGGGCCTGGTGCAATTGCTCAATGGCCAGATCCTCACCTTACAAGCTCCGGGATCCCATCTGGGCACCGGTTCGTATACTGGCTAGTACATTTTGCATCCAGCTTCCTGCTAATGGCTCGCAACATCAGTAGAGACTGGCCCAATCCCTTTGGAGCTTGTACCCTTGTGAGAGACCTAGAAGAGGCTCTTGGCTCCTGGCCTTGTTTCAGCTCAGCCCCAGCTGTTGTGGCCACTTTGGGAATGAAGAAATGAACCAGCTGATGGAAGATTTCTCCTTCTCTCCATGTATCTTGATTTGCCTTTCTAAAAAAAACAAATCTTTAAAAAAATAGTTTTCAAAGAATCACTTTCTTCTTTTTTTTTAAAAAAAAATTATTTAAAGGGGTGTGGAGAGAGGGGGGCAGGTATGGAGACTGACAGAGATGGTCTTTCTGCTGGTTTACTTCCCAAATGCCTGCAACAGCCAGGTCTAGGCCAAGCCGAAGCTGAGAACCTGGAAGTTAGTTTGGTCTCCCATCACTGTGTTGCCTCCCAGGTGCACATTGGCAGGAAGCTGAGACTTGAATTCAGACACTGTGATATGCAAGTGATATTTTAACTGCGTCTGCACCTAATAACCAACCAGAGAGATATCTTTCTTCTGCTGGTTGACTTCCTAAATGGCTTCAGTGTCTGGGCTGGGCAAGGAACCAGAAATTCCATCCAGGTTTCCTGTGGGTGACCGTGGCCCAAGTACTTGGACTGCATTGCGAGTGGAGAGGCTGAGACTATAACAGGTTCTCGAACATTCGGTGCCTGCACCGAGCGCGATGGCTTGACTCATTGTGCTAGCACACCCCCTCCTCATTTTCTTTTTAACAGTTTCATGACATTTTTTGTGAAGATGTAACATGGTTTAATTTAATCGCTTTCACCCTTAAAAATGTTACATTGTACTTTAATATCTATGATGTAAATTAGTTATTTAGTGTAAATTAAATTTAGTAGAAATTTAAAAACTGCAAAAAATTGAAAAATTTCCTTATCAAAATTTTTATTAGAACAAACTTCAGAGTTTTTTTTTTTAGCTTTGTATTAACAATCTGTGCACTTGATTGAAAGGGCTGTTTTAGGGGATGGGTGTTGGACCTAATGGTTACCATGCCAGTTAGGCCCCTGTCCCACCTCACGTGCACCTGTGTTCCGTTCCTGGCTCCTGCTCGTGATTAGCTTCTGTTAAAGAAGCTTCCTGGACGCAGTGCTGATGATGAAAGCAGGAGCACTACATGGTGTACGTGGTTCCTAGCCTTGCCCTGGCCTGGCCGTGACCATTGTGAACACTCGGAGAGTAACCTAGCAGGTGGGAGCTGGCCTGCTCTCTATTCTGTCTCTCAAACGCTTACATAAGTAACACATGTTTTAAAAAGTAGGTTGTCGTGTTTAGGTAAAGTGAGCGCTGATGTAGTTTTTACTTAATTTTGTATCTCTCTAATGAGTTCATTCTTATCAGTACATTATTTATGTCTTAAAAAAATAAAAATACTAAAAAATTCTTCCCATACAGAATCCTTCAATTCCCCAGACCAGTTAAACTGGAAGATCTGAGGTCTAAAGCTAAAATTGCCTTTGGACAATCTATGGACCTACATTACACCAATAATGAGGTAAATACATATAATTTAACTTTTTGTACTTCTTTTGGAAAGTGTCATGTTCTTAGACTGTGTTTAGGATTGTTGTGTTTTCATTTAGGGACTGATAAAGATATATGTCAGGAATTTGTCAAGTAAATTTGTAAATTTCAGCTGAGTGAAATGGATTTTAGTGTTTGTGGAAAGTAATGGAAGGTATCACTGGGCACATGATTAGATGAGATCGGGCGAGTTCAGGGTGCTATGGCTGTAGCCTGGACACATGATTGAATGGAGAGTCTGCTATAGGAGGAACTGCATGATGTCAAAATAGAGTGCAATAGGATACAGATGTTTAATTTGTACTCTGATGATGAACTATCTTTCCCTCTCATATTCTGTTCATGGGTATAGACATTAAAGCATAAGGGATTGTTTTAGTGTTGGTTAGGACATGATTCACTCATTAGTGCAAGTAATGTTGAGTGCTTGCCTGGCACGAGGACCTTTGTGTTTAGGGTAAATCCCTTTTCATCTTATATAAAATTAGTGTGGGATGATGGAATCAAGGTGGTGGACTAGGATAAGGACACGTTTAAATGGACAGAAAAACATTTAATCAGGATGAAGCAGACAGGACATATTTCAGGAAATAGGAAAGGACAGAACAACAGCAGAGGGGTGCCTGGAGACTGACAGACACAGGAAAGTAGCGGACACAATGATGTGGTGTTATAGTGACTGAGACTCCAGCATCATTCAGCTAACAGCGATCTGAACTCTACCAGCAACCAGATGGAAAGGGACTTTCACTGGGAGCTTGGGAGGTGAACCCAGACAAAGAACTGTCCATCCTGCAGGTCTGTTTGATTTGACCGGGAGCAGAGACAGAGCAGCAGATCCCAGATGGGCAGTGCAAGAACAGGGTGGATTTCATAGCCCAGTCAGCCCACTAGAGCTGAATTGGGCACCATTTTGCGTAAGGAGGCAAAGGCAAGGGAAAGGACTGAGCATACGCTGAGCTGGGAGTGAACTCATTTCTGACTCAGTGAATTGCAGCAACGTGACATTCTACAGGTTCCACCCAAGACAGGTCTTGGTAGCCCTAAGACCTGAAGGCCAGCAGATCAAGAACTGAAGTAGTGGTACGTCAGGCACCATTTTGCACACTGAGGCATTAGCTTTAGGACTGCAAGGGACAACAGTGAACTGCGCATGTGCTGAGCTCCTAAGAACTCACTGAGTTCAGTGGATTGCACTGGTCCCACAAGAAAATAATATCAACTTTGGCATCGTACAGGTCAAAATAGGTCCGTGTGGCACCCAGACCTAATGGCCAACAGGTTCTGACAAGATCAGCGCCACCAATAACCTAATTATATAGCGCACCTGGTGTCTCTCTAATCCTGGGACCTGCTCCAACCGGAAGTGGGAGAAAGGTTGCAGAGACAATGGTGCAACCTCAGCATGGGATCACAGGAGGTGGAGAGTGGTGAGCCAAGAGCTGGGGCTGTGGAGACCACGGTGGAAATCTGACATAAGAACCCAGACCTGGAACTCGCTGGAGGTTGTGGCACAAGTGGCTGCAAGCAAAAAGTTGTGTACCGACTGCAACAAGTAAAATCGCATTGTAGACCTGTGGGTGACACAGCTTAGAAACCTGCTCCAAGAAGACTCTGCTAACCAGAAGTACAGTGATCAAGAGCAAAAGAAGAGACAGAGGCACAATGAATAGTATCAAAAACTCCCCTGCAAAGGGGAGAGTTAACTGAGGAAGACATCGAGAAAATGGGGCACACAGAATTCATAAAACTCATTTTAAAGCTTCTGATCAACAACGAGAAGCTCATGCAAGAGTTCGAAGAATTTAAGGAAGCAATAAAGCAAATCAAGGCTGATATATTAGAAATTAAGAACACAGTAGAGCAGATTAAGAGTACAGTGGAGAGTCTCCAAAATAGAATGAAGGAAGCAGAAGAAAGAATCTTAGAATTGGAAGATATTTCCTGTCATCAGGGGGAAGCAAACAAAAAGCTGGAAGCAGAGCTGGGTCAAGCTAAAAAATGTATTCAAGAATTGAAAAACATTATTAAAAGGCCAAATATACAAGTTATGGGAGTCCCAGAAGGTGCAGAAAAAGAAGCTGAGTTTGCAAATGTATTTAATGAAATAATATGGGAAATTTTCCCCATCTAGAGAAAGAATTGGGAAACAAGATCCAGGAGGGGTACAGAACTCCCAACAGGCTTGATCAAAAGAGATCTTCACCAAGACACATGATAATCAAGCTCTCTTCAGTCAAGCAAAAGGAAAAGATCCTGAAATGTGCACGTGAAAAAAATCAGTTGACATATAAAGGAATGCCAATTAAACTCACAGGAGATCTCTCACAGGAAACTCTACAGGGAAGAGAAGAGAATGGAGTGACATATTCCAGATTCTAGAAGAAAAAAATTGTCAGCCTAGGATAACATATCCAGCAAAGCTTTCTTTTGTCTTTGAAAATGAAATAAAATTCGGGCCCGGCAGCATGGCCTAGTGGCTGAAGTCCTCACCTTGAATGCCCCGGGGTCCCATATGGGCACCGGTTCTAATGGCAGCTCCACTTCCCTTCCAGCTCCCTGCTTGTGGCCTGGAAAAGCAGTCGAGGACAGCCCAAAGCTTTGGGACCCTGCACCTGCTTGGGAGACCCGGAGGAGGTTCCAGGTTCCTGGCTTCGGATTGGCATAGCATCGGCCGTTGCGCTCACTAGGGGAGTGAATCATCGATGGAAGATCTTGCTCTCTGTCTCTCCTCCTCTCTGTATATCTGACTTTGTAATAAAAATAAATAAATCTTTAAAAAAAAAAGAAAATGAAATAATATTCTTCTACAGTCAAGAAAAGTTAAAAGAATATGCCTCTTCCAAACCTGCCTTACAAAAGATACTTCAAGATGTTCTCTTGACAGAGAAGAGGAATAGCACCCAACAAAACCAAAGGCAAATGTGAAGAACATCCCAGTAAAATGACAACATAAGATTAAATCAATGAACAGCGCATTCCTAAAATGACAGGACCAAAGTACCACCCATATATATTAAACTCTGAATGTAAATGGCTTAAGTTCAATCAAACGTCATAGATTAGTAGAATGGATTAAAAAACAAAACCTGTCTGTTTATTGTCACTTCACCAATAAAGATCAGCGGAAACTATTTCGCATGGGTTTTGTTGTTTTCTGTTGGTTTCATTTGTTCAAAACACTTTCTTCTAATTATATCATTCAATGACTCGTAGATCATGCAGTGGTATCATTTTCTTCAAGAAGGTTCTTGATTTTCATTTCTTCAGCTGCACGTTAGTCATTTAATAGCATAGCATGTTATTTAACTTCTTGATGTTGTTAATTTCTTTTTTCTCCCTGATGTTGATTTTGTTTTGTGGCTCTTCATTTAAGGGGATGTATAGTAGCTGTGTGATGGAGACTGTCATATCTAGTAACATGTCATTTAACTTCATGGCATTGTAAATTTCTATTTTTCTTTCTATTGTTAAAAAAAATAAAAGTTAAGCACAGTCCAAAAAAAAAATTACTGTGGGATAAGATGGTCTCCAAGGTTTCTTTCTGTTCTTGACAACCTGTGAGGTTTTGTTACCTTAAAACTCACAGAGATGATTTTATTAGTTAATTGGTTAATTTGTGTTTTGTTCTTAGAAAATACTCATTCCTAGTGTTAACAGATGTGACATATGAATTACAGCTTTTCACAGAGGAAACATTGTAGAACTGTGGAAGAGGCAGACCACTGAGAAATGGGCTGCTTAAATGTAGGACGTTCTTTGAAGAAAATGTAGACAGTACAATGATACAGAATAAAGGCAAAGACAATAGGTGTGCTATTTATAACATTAAGGAAGACCTACACCGGAAATACTGGTATAAGTGGGATAACATGCAGCGTGAGTGTTTCAGCTGTCCACAGAATATAATGAAATTCTTAAATATGAAAAATCAGTCCTACAAAGAGTTTCAGAGAAAGATTCTGATTGGGAGAGTGGCTTGAAAGCAATGCATATAGAGACCGTAGGGAGGACAAGATGTGTTTCAGGAATAGGAGAAGTACCATGGGCATGGAGTGATGATGGATAGCTTAGTAAAAATCAAAGCAAGGAAACATGTGAAGGTTCTTTGCCAATGTTGGAACAATAGTGCACATAAAGTATCTGAATATATTAGGTTTTAAATGATTAAAGGAAATGTTAATGTAGGTTGTTTAAAGAAACCATATACTTTGCTAAGATGGATATATTTTGATAAAGTGAAAATCGTATCTCAAACACTATACTGTAGTGCTGCCTTGCAGTTTTATCCTTTAAATGTTTTTTTCTTTTAACATTTATTTTTGCTTTTGATTTTTAAATTTTTAAAAAGATTTGTTTACTTGAAAGGCAGAATTTCAGAGACAGCAGAGGCAGAGAGCTCTTCTACCTGTTTGTTCATTCCCCACATGGCCACAGTGACTGGAGCTAGGATGTTCTGGGTCTTTTACGTGGGTTCCGGGGGCCAAGGCCTTGGGCCATCCTCCACTGTTTTCAGAGGGCAGTAACAGAGCTGGATAAGAAGTGGAGCAGCCAGAACTGGAACAATAGCACAGATGAAGTATCAGTACCAGTGCCTTTATGGTATGCCAGCACCACAAGCAGAGGCTTAACATATTATGCCATTGTGGTGGCCCCAAAATACTTTGATTTTCAATTAGGTACAAACACATTTTATTGGTCAGCCCCATCTCACCACTTGATATTTCTGTTCATGCTGCTTGATTTCCATCTTCCATTGCTTGAAATCCAAGGCTTTGCAAAACACCTCAGGATCTGAGGATATGGGTCACATGTATTTAGAGGCTGTATTTAGGTGCTGGTAGATGAGCCTCAGAGTTCGGGCAGGTGCTGGGGGAGGCTGTACCCGGTTGCCTGGGGGATTGGCTGCCGAGTAACATGCTCTTCTGGTCTTCTTGCTTTCTGTCTTCCCCATTCTCTGCTGCTGTTCCTGCATGCTTTCCCATACGGATGTCCTGAGTTGGAATCCATATCTCACAGTGTGATTCTAGGCGAACCTAGAGATGTTTCTACAGATTTAAAATTGTTTCATGGAACATTAAGCCTGATATTGTCTTGACCTACCCGTTTAATAATGGTTTTATTAAGAAGAATGAGACTTGTTTGGCGTGGTTTGTCCCTAGAATTGCCATTTTTGTTTTTTGTTTTTTGGTTTTTTTTCTTCTTCTTCTAAATTTTCCCAATTTGTTTATGTGATTTCTCTGGGGTTTTCTTGGGGATTGACATTAAGTTAACGAAACTGTAGTTTCAGGAACCTTTCCTGTTTTTCTAAAAATTAAAAAATCTATCTTAAGTTTATTTTTCTCATGTTTTGTGAAGGATTTTTAGAAGTGGTTTTGCCTTGTATTTGAGTGGACTGGCGACAAGAATGTGAAAAAGTTGACAAATTTCTTGGCAGATTTTCTGAGAGTCTGTGTGATTATGTGATTAACTATATCCTTCCTGATGGATATCAGGAAATAGTGTCCTGAACTAAATGCATGACCTTAAATGTAGAGGGAACTAGGAAAACCTTGCAAAAGTTTCTAGTTTTGTGGACCTGTGGACAAATGAAAAACTCATTCATACTGCATAACATTCTGCTTAAATAAATACTTCTGGTATTGTATCATTCACTCTGTTCAGGAAGTTTCTGTTACCCTGTAAACTTGTAGTTTGACAGAACTGAAACAACTGGGAAATTTAGGCTGACTGGTTTGATAGTTAGCTGTCTTTTGTTTTTCTAATCAGGTGCTGACTGTACTTGTTTTTGTGAGAGGTATTTGGAGACCTGCCTTGCTTTAGATGAGAACAAGAAAACCTTTCTGTGGGCTGTTCACATGCTTCACTATGTGCGGTCAGAAGAACAATTCACTACTTCAAAGTTTAAGTTCTATTTGTTGTGTTCTTGAATTATTTTTTCCTTTCCAGAAAGGATTTATATTAACAAGCTATTGTTTGTTTGTTTAGATTCATTGGTTTTTATTTGAAAGGCAGAGTTCCAGATAGGCAGCGGGGAGAGAGATCTTTGATATCTGCTTTTGCACTCCTCAAATGGACGCAGCAGCCAGAGCTGGGCTGTTCCAAAGCCAGGAACTGGCAGGTTCTTGCAGATCTCCCACATGTTACAGGGACGCAAGCGCTTGGGCCATCCCCTGCTGCTTCCCCAGGCACATAAGCAAGGAGCTGGATCGGAAGTTAAGCAGCTGAGGTTTGAACTGTCACCTATATGGGATACCAGCATTGCACGTGGCTGCTTCAGCAGCTGTGCCACAGTGTTGGCGCCACATAAAACTGTTTTATGAAAAGCAAGCCAGAAGAAAATAGATTTCATGAGTGGTGCTGGAATGAGTTTACGAAGCAGGAAAATACTGTGTTTTATTTAGTATAATTCAGATAAACCGGGACTTGCTCTTGACTCTCATTCTGGTTTTCATCATTTGTAATAGATGACCTTGGAACATTGGAAGAAACAGGACTATAAAATAAAATATGTTGATGGGAGGAACAAGATGTGCTGGTATGACTAGTAATTGGTAGGAGAAGGAATAGAATTTAGTTAAGCATGTCAGTAGATCAGACTTGTTTGTAGTATCAAGTAGTTAACAATTCTTTTTTTATTAGGAAAAAATTACTTTTAAAAAAAGGAGCTCAGTTGGTGGGTTACTTGGAGTAGTACAAAATTAGCTGTAAACAGAAATTGGGACTCAAATTGTAAAGTATAAGCAACTGTATGATGGAATTTGATGGAATTCACATTAATCCTTTCTTGTCTTTTAAGATTTATTTTGGCCGGGGCTAGGCTATTCTGAAGCCAGGAGCCTAGATCTTCTTCTGGGTCTCCCTTATAGATGGCAGGGGCTGAGATACTTGGGCCATCTTCTGTTGCATTCCCAGATTCCCAGACATGTTAGCAAGGAGCTGGATCAGAAGTGGAGCATCTAAAACTGGCACCCATAAGGGAGTCTTCTTTTGTAGGCAGTGACGTAATACATTGTGCTATATAGCATTAACTTCATTCTTGTTAATTCTTTTTTTTTTTAAAGATTTATTCATTTTATTACAGCCAGATATACACAGAGGAGGAGAGACAGAGAGGAAGATCCTCCGTCTGATGATTCACTCCCCAAGTGAGCCACAATGGGCCGATGCGCGCTGATCCGAAGCCAGGAACCTGGAACCTCTTCCGGGTCTCCCACGCGGGTGCAGTGTCCCAATGCATTGGGCCGTCCTCAACTGCTTTCCCAGGCCACAAGCAGGGAGCTGGATGGGAAGTGGAGCTTCCGGGACCAGAACCGGCGCCCATATGGGATCCCAGGGCTTTCAAGGCGAGGACTTCAGCCACTAGGCCACGCTGCCAGGCCCCATTCTTGTTAATTCTTAAAACAAGAATTTTTCTGTAAAGAAATTTGTGGAGAAAAATGTATGCCATGCTAGCTAATGGATTGGGGTGCATAGATCTATCCATCTTTGGTTTACTGTTTCACTCCTCAAATGGTTGCAGTTGGCTCAGCCTAGGTCAGCATGAAACCAGAGCCTGGAACTCCATCTTGGTTTCAACATAGGTGTCAGGGGTCCAGACATTTGGGCCATCTTCTATCACTTTCTCAGGAACACTATTTGGGAGTTGTCACAAGTGAAGCAGCTAGGATTTGAATTGGTATATGTGGGATGACAGCGTCGCAGGTGACAGCTTAACCTGCTGTACCCAAAGGCTGCTCTTCCGCTAAACAATGTTGACCAACTCTCTTCTCTTGGCTTTGCTTTGTGGTTGTTGCCGGCTGGGTGAGTTTTGCTCACAAGGGATTTATACTGTAGAGTGACTCATAGGCTGTTCTAATTATGGCAAGTTAACAAGTGTGGAATGTGTTCACTTGCAATTCTGTTTGTCTTTCAGTAAAATAGAATGTACTTTGAAGTTTTTGACATCTTAAGATTCTAAGTTGACATTTTTTAAGTATTTTTGATTTTGTTAAATTGTGAATCAGGCCTCTTCTCACAGACCTCTCAGATGCTTTGTCCTCCTGAAACAGTTGATAGAGAATTGATGAAAGCACAGTCCACATGTTTGATTTTTTTGTGTGCTTTTTAAAAAATTATTTTTAATATTGTCTATACAGTTGTGAAGGATGCATGTCCATGTGGTCCAGGTATGGAGGAAGGTGATTGGGATAAATATTTCAAGTTCTTTTTTCCTCTCCTGTGTCCACAGAGGGGGAAAGAGAGGAGGCCGCTGCTTGCTGTCAAACTACAACACCCAGGGATGGGGGATTGTCATTTGATGACACCTTAGAGACCCTGATGTGGGGAAGAGTGTTCTGACGTGTTCCCTGAGTGGTTTTGATAGTTCTGAGACGTTGTTGGCTTCATTGAGAAAAATCTTTCTAAGGTCTATTGACTGACCAAATCCACCTTAGTGCATCCACAGACCCAGACCCTTACAGCGAAGTTTGGCCAGGAGAGTTGTCCAACTTGTCCTGCTTTCCATCCTCCTGGCCTACATGAGCTGCTGTCATGTCCCCTGTGTGCACCTGGGCATGCTCTCCGCTGCACAGGTATCAACAATTGAGGAGGCCCACTTCTCACTCATGCACGCCAAAGTTAGGCCACATATCTTGTGATTTTTCCTGTGGCCAGGGTTTGACTCCTCTCCTGTGGTGATCTCAGACTTGACTCTCATGGGTCAGGTTGTCTATCACCTGCACAAGCCAACACACACAGGTGGATGCAGCTGCCTGGTCAGTTCTACCCTATCCCCATCTCCCATGTGAACTGATGGGTGTTGCAGTCTAGCCCAGCCCAGCCTGACATAGGCCTGGTTCTTGTACACCAATGGGTGCCACAGCCTAGTCAGTGCGACTCTTGGTAATCCACACCAAGCCTGCCCCCGACCCCAGTTTTTGCATGTACTGGCATGTGCAGTGTCGTAGCCCAGTCCATCTTGCATCCCATCTGGCTCTTGTGTACACCTGTGGGTGATACGACTTAGCCTAGCCAGCCCCGCCCTCAGACTGTGTCCATACATATGCTGATGCCTTGTCCAGCTTAGCTCACCCCCAGACCCAGCTCTCATGTGACTTAGCCCAGCCTGTTCCACACCCATTCTGGCTCTCGCAAGTGTCAGCAGGTGCTGGGACCTAGCCCAGTCTGTCCCATCCCCAGGCCCAGCCCACATGCATGTCAAGGGGTACTGCATCCTTGCACAGCCCTATATGCCTCCAGCCCCAGTTCTTACACTCACCAGTGGAGCTGCAGCCTAGCAGGGGAGTCCCTAAAGTTCCCGTCCCAGGCCCATTCCCAGCCCTGGATCGTGTGTGTTGTTGGTAAGTACCTTGACCCAGCCCATCATGTCTTACACCCTGTACTGGCTCTTGTGCCTGCCAGCAAGTGCTACGGCCTGGCCCAGCCCAGCTTTTCCCAGACCTGGCCCACATACATACCAATGAGTGCTGCAGCCTTGCCTGGCCTAACCCACCCCCAGCCCTGGCTCTTGTGCTCCCCAACAGGAGCTGCAGCCTAGCAGGGACATTCTCCAAGTTCCTCTCCCAGGTCCACTCCCAGCCCCAGATCTCATGCATGATGATGGGTGCCGTGGGTTCTGCAGCCTGGCCCAGCTCGGCTTCCTCCCAGCCTCAGCTCCTGCAAATATCAGATAGGTTGCATGATCCAGGTTCACTCTGCCTGTCAGCACCCTCAGCACTCTGTGTAAAATGGCAGATTCTGCAGTCCCACAGGGGCAGGCCCATAAATTCCCTACAGAATCTACCCCTAGACCCATTTCTCTTGTGTTCTGGTGGGTGCAGCCTCGCATCCCCTGTCCCAACACTTGCCAGTGGGTGCTATGGCCTGCCTAGCCCAGCCAAGCATGCCTTCCAGCCCCAGCTTTCCTGTACCAGTGGGCCCAGTCAGGTCTACCACATGGGTGTGTGCTTTGACCTGACCTAGACTTGTCCTCCAATTTTTTCTCCCTCCAAAGCACTCCATATTAGCTCCCTTGCCTACCTGTGAGTATAGTGGCCAGATCTGTGGAAGCCCCCAGAAGTCACTCCTCCTATGTCAGATGTGCCGTCAGTGGTTCCCACTTCAATATGTCCCCCATGACTCCCACTCGTATGTGTCTCTAGACCCCCTTCCCCAGGCAACCTGCCCTCCTCCCATGCAGAGGTATACATTGTGCCTGGGGGCTCAGGCAGCATGTCCCTTGGCCTTCCCCACATGTCTTTAAGCGAAGATAGAATAGAATAGGCAGCTATGTTGGCATACTGGTATAGTTAACACAGATTTGGTATTAACCAGACCCAGGATGCCTGCCAGCTGTTGGCTGCTTTTTTCCCAGCAGTGTAACACTTGCCTAGGTACAAGGCAACCTAGGCAGTTTCCTATTGCTGGGGACAGAGTCCACATTTAGAGTTGATGAAATGACTGTTCCATGCAGTTTCTTTAGGTGTCTGGTGGTCGGGTCACCAAGGTCAGAGGGCTGTGCCCAGTTGAACTGTGGATTGCGTGTGTGTTGCTTATGGCAGCTCCAGGGGTGTTGGCGTGCTGACACGCAGGAAAAGAGCATGAGCCTGTTTGCTAATGGGAAAGGCACTGAGAGTTTCATCTTTGCAGGTGAAGAGTTGTACTCCTTTACATCATTTGGGGATGAATAGATTGTAACAAATTTAACAGTATTGTGGAGAGATCTTAGAACATTGATTTTTAAGTATGTAATTAATAAGGGAAATTTAAAAAAATGTTTAGCCTTATTTATTGAGTTGTCACTGGTAGCAGGATGGGGAAAGCTAAACAATATAGAACCATATGCTTATTTAGACTTTCATTGAAGTAAAATATCAAAGAGCAAGATATTTTGGGATTTGTAATTCCTTGGTAAGAACAGTGGAAGAACTTGATCTGATGAAATGGCTGCGTGATTCTTAATTTTCCTTTTTGTTTAGTTAGTAATTCCATTAACTACCCAAGATGACTTGGACAAAGCTGTGGAACTGCTGGATCGCAGTATTCATATGAAGAGCCTCAAAATATTACTTGTGACAAATGGTAATCCACAGGTATGAATTGGAGGGTTTTTTTCCAATAGTAATTATAGCATTTAAGCCTGTAAAAGCCATTATTATTATTATTATTATTATTATTTCAGATGATGTTTACATAGTTGATCAAGGTGGGAAGGATCTCAAGGAGAGGTGTGTGATCCTTGTTTCTGAAATTTCTGTTTCTTCTTCCAATTTCTGGGGCGAAGGGGGAGGTAAAGGGGGTAGGTCATACCCAGCCTGCAAATTATCTTACCAGCACCCAAGCATGAGGAAAGGCCTCCTGATAATCAACCCAGGGTCCCAATGTGGCACATGGTCCAAAGGTGGCGCATACCGAGGTGGATGCAATAGTTCTGAAATGCAGTCGATCTCACCGATCTATGGATAAGGAATCCCTTCCAATGTCCACTGGCTGACACAGTTGACTTTATAGTTTCCATTTGCCCAGATATTTTGCTGTCATCATTTGGCTAGGGTAGTTGTCTGTATGTTCTGCTCTCCATTCTCTGCTATGGTACCAGGTGTCTGCTGCAGGCCCCAATCAGCTACCATGTCCTCCATGCGCACCATGGTCTGCTGCCCAGCACTCCATCTTCTACACTGTGGAGGACCACTTCTCCTAGGTGGGCTCATGGACCTGAGTCAGGTGACCTGGGCTATGCTGGACCCTGCACCCCTGGAGCTCATGGACCTGGCACCCACCACACAGATGGGCCCAGTGACCTGGGCCAGGAGCCCGAGTCCGTTCTGGATCCCCACCCCTGGGGCTCACAGATCTAGTACCCACTGTGCAGGTGGGCCCAAGGACCTGGGCCAGGAGACCCAGGCCCCTTGACCTCCCCCACCGCGGAGCTCCCAAATCTAGCACTCACTACACAGGCAGGCCCATGACCCTGGGCCATGCAACATGGGACCTGCCGGACTGGGGCTCAAAGACTTGGCACCCATCATGCAGGTGGGCCCAAGGACCTGGGCCAGGAGACCAAGGCCCCTCTGGACCCCTCACTCCTGGCTCACGAACCCGACCCCCACCATGCAGGTGGGCCCCAGGACCTCTGTCAGGAGACCCAGGCCACTCTGGAACCCCCACCCCTGGGGCTCACGGATCTAGTAGCCACTGCACAGGTGGGCCCAAGGCCCTGGGCCATGCGACCCAGGACCTGCTGGACTCCCCATTCCTGCGGCTCATGGATCTAGCACGCAACTTGTAGGTAGGCCCAAGGACCCCACCGTCCCTGGGGCTCACAGACCTGGCGCCCAGTGCCCTCAGACTGGCTGTAATGGTTTTTCTCTCCTTGGCATCCACCAGTGAGTGCTTCAGTCTAGTTCAATCCATCCTGCCCCCAGTTCCAGCTTGTGCTGTTTGGTGCTGCAACCTAGCCTTGCCCAGTCAGCCCCCATTCCCGGCTTGAGTGTGGGCTGGCTGGTGTTGTGGCCCTACTCAGCCCCTCTCACACCCCATCCTGGTTCTTGGATCTGCCAATGGATGTTATGAATTGACCTGGCCTGGCCCACCCCTTGACCTGACCCACGTGTTTGCCAGTGGGTACTATAACCTGATCTGGTTTGGGCTGCTGCTTGCCTTGGTTCTTGTAGTTCCTACAGGGGCTGCAACCTGACAAAGGACTGCACCAAGCTTCTCTGTCCAGCCTCCTCTTAGTGGCAGATCTTGCGCATACCAGTGGGTCCTTGGCCCAGGTTGACTTTGTTTACCTGTTGTCAGGAACAGTGTCCTTGCCCAGTTGGCCCATACCCTTTCCGGTTTTTAGTGTTGGGTGTTACAGCCCAGCCACACTTGGTCCATGCCCAGACACAGCTTTCATGTGGTTCAGTGGGAGCTGAGATCTAGCCTAGCCCATTCTATACCCACCTTGACTCTCATGAGTATCAATGGCTATGGAGTCTAGCCCATTCTGGCTCTCTCCAGGCTCAATCCACACCTGCGCTGAGGGAGATTATAGCCATGTTCAGCTCAGCACAATGCACCAATTCTGGCTCTCGTGTTCACCAGTAGGAATTCCAGTCCATCCAGGGCATCCTCTTAGCTCTCCAACCAGGCCTATTCCCAGCCACAGCTCTTGCCTATTCCCAGCCACAGTTCTTGCATGTGCCAATGGAGATTGCTGTTTCACATGGGTGAGCCCACATACTCTCCTTCAGATTCTACCCACAGACCTGATTCACTCAGGTTTGTGAACTTCATGGCCCAGCCTCACAGTACCCGTTCCCTCTTCTGACGCTTGCTGGTGGGTTCCATGTTGTAGCCCTTCAAGTACAGTGGCCTTGTCCATGGAAGTCTTGGAGAAATCATCCCTCACCTGGACATGAACCCTAAGGCCTCTGTCATCCCCACCTGTGCCTTCTTCCAGATTCTCTGTAACCCCACATCCCCAAGTTTCCAGAGCGCACTACCAGGCAACCCAAGAGCTTCTCCCAGCACTGTTGGCACCTGGGCCACCTGGCCCAAATTCCCCCAACTGCAGCCACGCAGCTGGGAGAGTCAAGCCCCAGTGCCTTAGGCCAGACTCACCTGAACTCCACCCACAGCAGGGCGGTGGTTAGTGGAACCAGGGTCCTGAGCATGCCTGGACCTGCTCAAGATCCACCCACAGCATGGTGGCTGTGGACAGAGAAATTTTTTGGGCCTCATGCCAGGAGCAGCTCCAGATTTGCCCACCACAGAGCAGCGGTGGATGGGGCCATGATCCCAAGGATCTATCCTGGCCTGGCCTGGATTCCCCTGGCTGCAGTCATGCAGTTGGGAGGATCAAGCACCTGCGCCTCAGTCGAGACTCACCACGCCAATGTTTGAAACATAGTTTTACTCCTTTTTCTTTCTTTCTTTTTTTAAAAGATGTTTGTATTTATTTGAAAAGCAGAGTTATATTATATACAGAGAGAGAGAGAGAGAGCGATCTTTGATCCGCTATTTCACTTCCTGAATGGCCCTAACAACCAGGGCTGGTCTAGTTGAAAGCCAGGAGCTTCTTCTAGGTCTCCTACTTGAATGCAGAGACCAAGTATTTGGGCTATCTTCTGCTGCTTTTCCAGGTACATTAGCTAGGATCAAAGCTGGATCAGAAGTGGAGCAGCTGAGACTCAAACTGGTGCCCATGTAGGATGGTGGGGGTGGCTTTACCTGTCTTACCACAGTGCCAACCCCCATAGTCATATTCTGTAACCATCACTATATTTCCAATATAGTTAAACATAAAAATACATACTTTGATTGCTACTGTTTAGTAACCTTGCTCCTCAAAACTAAAAGTCAATAATTACAAATAAGTATGATATTTTGAATACATGAAGCTGATAGAAACTGATAGTTTGGGAAGAATTAGAATTAAAGTTTCAGGGTATAAAATTTGATAAGACCTACAAGCAATATAAACTAGCTAGACTGTTTCTATAGGAGAAAGGATTCTATTGAAAAGTCCTAAAGGGGAAGAGTAGCATTGAAGTTGTCACTTTTCCTCTGTAGGTTACTAATCTAGAACCTTTGCCATCACTAGAAGATTTGGATAATACAGTATTTGGAGCAGAGAGGAAAAAACGGCTTTCTGTAATAGGTAAGAAAGCTCATGTGTGAATCTTGCAGTGGCTAATTCCTCACATCTTCTCTACCTGCCGGAACACGTCTCTGATAAACACTGTTCATTTCTGTACTCTCTCTGACTTGTCTAAGTGAGCTACATGCTATCGAATGTCCTTTGGAAATTCATTTCAGGTTTTGCAAGATTTGCTATCTCTACTTTAAGTTCTTTGTATGTCCAAAATATTTTAATATTTGAGAAATTTAAATAAAACCTCGAAGGGGTTCTAATTGTTTAAATGAACAAAGAAAAAGAGAAAGGATATAATTCTAGTGTATTAAAATTGATAATATACTAGATAGGGTTTTGTTATTGATAAAGAATGTTGTTAAATTAGTGATGAAATTTCTAGATTATGTTCCATTAGTTTGTTGGTATACAGTTGTTACTTGTCACTGATAATATGATGTTGTATCAAACTCTTGGTTTAAGGAAATGAGTATCGTGTATATTGTTTTTAAGGAGGCCTTGCTAATGAGGCTTGTGCTAGGCAGAGGTTCTCTAACAGTTTACTCCTCCTCTGTTCTGTGCCGCTTCCTCAATTAGTGTAAAACATTGATAATGCACATCTTACATGGTAAAATTATTTCATTGGTCATAGATACAATTTTTTAAAGAAGTGTTTATTTTGAATTGAAATTCTACCAAATACCTTAATCTCAAGCTGTTAAATGTTCTTGTCATTTGACTTCGGTGCCAGAGTAGAAAGAAATTTGAAATTGTAAGGGCATAGAATTAATAATTTGGGGTTTTTGTTTGTTTCCGGGGGGGAAGTGGGGCAAGCCATTCCTCTATACTTGGAATGACTTTGACACATAACATATGAGCGTTTCTCTTTTCCTTAATTGTTGGTGCTTGCTCCCTTTAGTCAGTTCTTTTCATAAAAGCTAGCGCGAGGAAAGCTTCCCTGGGGTGAAGGTGTATGCTGGTGTGCAGATCTGAACTGAGTATAGGTGTCATCCCAGTTATCAACAAAAGCGAGGAAAATGAGCTGTCAAGTGAAGAGATAGAGAGGTTTTCATCACCTTATGTCTTCACTATCTCCTTTTGATAATTAAGTATGTTGGCGTCTTATAAACAAGGGCATCAGAAGGAATAGAAGCATGAGAGACTAATATGATCATTGTGGTTAGTTATTTACAGAACCTGAATCGATGCTGACTCAAAGTTGAGCCTTTAATTATTTGATAGAAGAGTGTAGGTGATTTCTTTTTATGCACCTCTCTTGGTAATTACCATGCCATCTCTTTGCCTGTCTCACTAATAAATACTAGCATTTATTATTATTTTTTAATTTATTTTTATTGGAAAATCAGATATACAAAGAGGAGAGACAGAGAAAGATCTTTTGCCCGCTGATTCTCTCCCCAAGGAGCTGAACCAATCCAGTGTCAGGAGTTGGGAGCTTCTTTAGGGTTTCCCATGTGGCTTCAGGGTCCCAAGGCTTTGGGCTACCCTCCACTGCTTTCCCAGGCCAGAAGTAGGGGTGGGATGGGATGTGGAGCTGCTGGGATACAAACCAGCCCGTGCAAACTGAGGACATTAGCTACTAGGCTACCACGCCAGGCGCCACTAGCGTTCATTTTAAATAACCCTTTTATGTAAAGCTAAAGCCCTTAGCCTTAAATTTGTCCTGGAGTGGCATTTAGCCTATGGGTTAAAGCAGCAGTTAGTACACTTTAAACCTCTGTTGGAGGGCCTGGGTTTGATGCCCAATTTCACTTGTGATTCCTTGTGATTTCATCAGTGCAGATCCTAGTAGCTGGTGGTAATGACCAAGTAGTTGGATTCCTGCCACCTACGCGGGAGACCTGGGATGAGTTCCTGGCTTCAGCCCTGACCTCGCCTCAGCTATTGCAGAGGGTGAATGAAGATGGAAGCTGTCTGCTTGCTTTTAGAACAAATGTTTTGGACATATTTATTTATTTGAAAAGCAGCGTTAGAAAGTAGCAGAGATGGACAGAGATCTTCCATCTGCTGGTTAACTCCCAAATAGCTGCATGAACCAGAGCAGGGTCTGATCAAAGCCAGGAGGCAGCAACTCCATATTGGTCTCCCATATGTATGACAGAGCTGCAAGTACTTGGGCTGTCTTCTGTTTTCATAGGGCAGGTTGGATTGGCAATGGAGCAGCTAGAAAAACTAGCATTCATATGGGATGTTGGCGTTACAAGCCTTGGGACAACTCTTATCTTCTATTTTTCAAAACTACTAAGAAATTTGGGATCCAGAAGTAATGTTTGCCATGGGAAAAGCCTAATTTGAAGTAACTCAAAATAAAATTAAAAATTAAAAGTTACAAATACTCTGATATGTAGTAAAATGGCTGAGAAGTAGTTTAACTTCAAATTTCTGCAGATTGAAAGTTTGAATGGAAAAAATACATAGCTAAATAAGCATGGTGTATGTTCAGTACGAGTGATTGTGTCATCATGACACCCTTGCTTGGAAGGGAGTTAGTTTTCATTTTTGGAGATGAGAAAGTGGATAATGAAAATTTGTAATTTTCTAGTTTTACAAACAGGAATGTTCTGTAAATTTTACCAAATAGTGTTTTGTTTGCTAAAATTAATGCAATTCAGAAATATAGCCTATTCAGTTAAAAATTTATTTATAAGAGTCCACATAATTTTTTTTTTCCCTTGAGGTTCCACTAGTAGAGACAGAAGTTCCCCTCCCCCAGGATACATTCCAGATGAATTACACCAGGTTGCCCGGAATGGCTCATTCACTAGCATCAACAGCGAAGGAGAATTCATTCCAGAGAGCATGGACCAAGTAAGTGGAAGCTGGATGTTGTTTTCATCTTATTTAGGTAGAGTTACTGTCAGGCGCAGGGTGGTTTTGTAGATTGGTGTGTGAGAGAGGGAGAGAGAGATTCTTCTCCAGGCCTGTTTCTTCCTTCTTAAAGGAAGATGCCTCCTCCTCATGTGTGCCCTGTATCGACTGATATGAAAAAAAAGCTGAAATGAGACTGATTTTCTTATATTGCTCATTCACAAATGCATTATTTATAAAAGTATTCGTTTTGGAATCCTAGGATTAACTAATATTCAAGTTTTTTTATGTTTGAAAGAGTGAAACTACAACTTTTATGAAGTGAGAGTGTAATTTTAAAATACTTGTTTTGTTGTACTGAGATGTTTCTATAGTTATTGTGAGCTTCCTTAATTTTGTGCTGGATTCTCACATGGCTGCAGTAGCTTCATCTTACATTTTGTAGTGCTGAGGCAGTCTTCATTATCTCCTTGTTATCAATTTTTATTTCAGTGAGCTGTGTTCAATATAAAGTGAGCAAAATTATGTGACATATTTTAATTATTTAGCTAACTGTCTCTAGAGAAAGTATGTTTTCTCTTAGAAAGTTCTGAAGTAGTGGTTTACCTGGCTTTGGGGGATAGGCTTTCTTTTAGAGATAGAATGTTCCAGAGCTGGTGAGGGTGGCACACTGTAAGTATACGAAAACCATTGAATTGTATACTTCAAATGGATGAGTTTTATGTTATATGAGTATAGTTTATAATAAAACAGCTTGAAAAAGCCATCTTTTGGCTGTGTCACATCAAATCATGACAAATTCTTTTTTTCCCCCAGATGCTGGATCCCTTATCTTTAAGCAGCCCTGAAAATTCTGGCTCAGGGAGTTGTCCGTCACTTGACAGTCCTTTGGATGGGTAATTGACAATAGTTTTGTTTTTTTAACATATGTGAATAAATTTGCATGCAGATAGTATACTGTCAGTAACTTCTGTGCTATTTCTGGGTGAATAATTAACAGATACTTGTCTACACTTACCTCATCTTGATAAATCTGCAACATTTAAAGGATTCAGTATCTTTAGTATTCTTTCTACTTGTCAAGATTGTGTGATTGTTAAAGGCAAATACGCATTAAAATCTATGTGTGTTTACTATTATTATTTGAGATTTTTTAAAGGTTTATTTATTTGAAAAGTAGAGTGACAGAGGGGGAGACAAAAAAAAGTCTTCCTTCCGCTATCTTATTCCCCAAATGGCTGAAGTGGCCATGGCTGGGACAGGCTGAAGCCAGGAATCTGGTACACTGTTCCGGTCTCGCCATTGGGCCATGTTCCGCTGCTTTCCCTGTCACATTGGCAAGTAGCAGGATCTGAAGTGGAGTAGCTAGGCATACACCATCACTCTAGTATGGAATGCCAATGTCATAGTGCCACAACAGTGTCCCCCTACATTTACTTTTAAAACATGTTTGTGGGCTCAGCAGCGTGGCCTAGTGGCTAAGGTCCTCGCCTTGATCCCATATGGCCGCTGGTTCTAATCCCGGCAGCTCCACTTCCTCTCTATCTCTCCTCCTCTCAGTATATCTGACTTTGTAATAAAAATAAAATAAATCTTAAAAAAAAAAAAACATGTTTGTGAAACTACTGCCAAAAATCTCATTAAATGTTTGAATTTGGAGAGTTTCTGAGTTATTCCACCTATTCAGAATTATGCTGTTTCTGATACCAGGCGTAAAATAGCTTAGATTCTTGGTCATTGTGGCCCAGTGTGTTGTTTATCATTTCAAATATGTAAGAAGCTTTTTGTGAGGTAGCTGTGGAAGAAAATGGGCAGCTGTGAGCTGCTTATCCAGGGTGCTTCCTCTCCTGGTGTGAAAAGGGCGGTGTTCATTGGGGTTGCTTCGTAACACCGCTCTGTACTAGAGTCTGTGTGAAAGCAAAGTCTGTAAGAGGACTAACACTCTTGATAATGTCCACTGAGATTTTTCTTATCCGTATATGTGAAGCCTCTGTGTCAAATTGCTCAAGGTATTTGACATTTAAGAAGCTCAGAGTGAAGGAGTGGCCCCCTCCCCATCCTTCCCTGCATGCACAATAGGAAAAAAGGAAAGAAAAGCTGAAACCTGTGTTCCACACACTTCTTCTACACTTGACCCTTTCAGAAGCCTCCCTCTCAAGTATGTAAAAAAATATTTAAAAGAATATAAAAAAATTTCTTTAAAGAACCTCAAACTGATGATACTACAGTTACATATTGAGTGCTTAATGTTTGCAAGACACTGTCCTGCACATCTCATTGTTTACACTTGATGAAGTAGACATTATGTTTTATAAGCAGCAATCTCAGGATTGCCAACTTTACACAGTTAAGTGGCAGAGCTTGGATTGAAACACCGGTTTTTAAATGCTAGTGAATAAAAAATACATCATTATTCCATTGTACAAATTAATTTTTGAAGTAATTATTTCTACATGGACTATGTATTTAATGAGTTGCTCTTTAGTTATGTTACCATTTCTGAGTGAGATCCTTCTTAAACACATATCTGAGAATATAAAATAAAAGAAACCCAGCTTCATTTTATCCTAATACACTGTCTTGACACAAAGTGTCTGGTGAAATGTATGGGAGTTTTTTTCCTCACAAACCAAGCAAGGAGTGAGTTACAGTGGTCACCAGTCAGTAGCCTCTGATTCAGCTTTTCCCACAGTACACCTGGAGGCTGTCAGATCCTGCAGGCTGCGGGCTGAGGTCCCAGGTTCCAAGACTGCCACTCCCACCAGGCCAGTGTAAGTCCCATCTGACTGACAAGGATTTCAGGTTCCTACAGCTCCTGCTCAGGTTCCATTAGTTTGCTACATACAGCAGCTCAAAGAACTTGAGGGAAACACATTTACAGGTGAAGAGATACGTGGGGCCAGTCATTAGGGAAGGAGGGGGAACCTCCAGGCCCTCTCAAAACCCGGCAGTCTCTAGGATACTTTGTGTGTTCCCCTAAGGAAGCTCTCCAAACTCTGTTTCTTTTGGGTGTTTATAGAGGCTACATTTCATGGGTAAGATTGAATATCTAACAGACCATTGGTGGTTAATACTTTTTTTAAGAAGGCAGGGTTACTACTATTTATTTCAGTCTGCTTGAAAGAAAGAATGACAAGGAGAGAGAGATGCCATTCTCTGGTTCATCCACAGTAACCAGGAGTGGCAGAAGCCAAGAACCTAGACCACTCCAAATTCCATCACCTGCTGCTCTCCAGGGTGCGTTACAAGAAGCTGGATCAGAAGTAGAGTAGCTGGGATTCAAACTGGTACTCTGATACAGGGTGCCAAGCCAAGGGATGGCTTAACCTGCTATGCTACTCCAGGGTTCCTACCATCAGTCATGTTTTTACTTCAACCCTTTTCATGGAGGTGTTTGATGGGACTTAAGTCCCAAACCCTCTCATCCTGTGTTGCTCTTTTCCATGACCAACCCGGTTCTTAAAGTCACTAAGTGACAGGCAGCAGTCCATCATCTCATTAACATACAAGATACTTACTGTATAGATCCCAAAGATTTTAGGTGCTGCATTCCTGAAAATAAAGACCTGGTAGAGGTATTACTTAAAGGCACTTTTAAATTATTGTGTTTATGTACTTTCTCCTAATGTAACATTTTTTTATTTTTAGAGAGAGCTATCCAAAATCACGAATGCCTAGGGCACAGAGCTACCCAGATAATCATCAGGAATTTTCAGGTTTGACTATTGAAATTCTATTGTTTGTACCATTGAATGTTTGGTTGGGAGGAAAAGGGTAGCTGTTTGAAAAAATCAAGTGTTTTTTTTTTACATTCATCATTTTATTCGTTAGAAATTTTTTTTTTTACTTGAAAAGCAGATAGATCTTTCATCTGCTGGTTCATTTGTCAGAATCCCAAAACAGCTAGCAGGCTGCAGTGAGGAGCCAGAAACTGAATCTGATGTTGCTAGCAAGGACTCAGGTCCTTAAGCCTTCACCTGCTGCCTCCCACGGTGTATGTTAGCAGGAAGCTGGGACTGAAATCTAGTCATTCTGATGTAGATTGCAGAGGGCCCAAGCCACAACCTAACCACTGTACCAAATGCCTGTCTCCCAAATAAGATGCGGGTTTTTTTAAAGCCTTGGAAAATTGTTTTTCAAGGATTAAGTTACTTCTTTTCCGGATTTTTTTCTTAAATAAGATAGTGAATTTTAGTTATTTGAAAATCTGAGTGACACACAGAGAGAGAAATCATCTGTCTGCTGATTCTCCCCAGATGGCCACAATGGCTAAAGCCAGTAAGCCAGTAAGCTGCATCTGGGTCTCCAAGGCCATCGTCTGCTGCCTTCCCAGGTACATGAGCAGGGAGCTGGATTGGAAGTAGAAAACTGTGGTACCAACTGGTGCTGCTATATGGGAGTGGCACCATAGATCACAGCTGAACCTACTGCTCCACAACACTGACCCTGCACAAACATTTTTTTAAGAAAGATTCATCTGTTTTTATTGGAAAGGCAGATTTACAGAGACAAAGAGAGACAAAGATCTCCCATCCACTGGTTCACTTCCCAAGTGGCCACAACAACTGGACCTGATCTGATCTGAAGCCAGAAGCAAGAAGTTTCTTCCAGGTCTCCCATGTGGGTTCAGGGTTCCAAGGCTTTGGGCCATCCTCTGCTGCTTTCCCAGCCCACAAGTAGGGAGCTGTATGGGAAGTAAGCAGCCAGGACTACAACTGGCACCCATATGAGATACCAACGCTTGCAGGTAGAAGATTAACTAGTTGAGCCAACGTGCTGGTCCCAAAAAAACTTTAAAGTATGATTTTCATCACTAAAATATTTAACTTTTTGACAGCGTAAAACTTTCTTATGTTTTATAACAGATTATGATAACCCCATCTTTGAGAAATTTGGAAAAGGAGGAACATATCCAAGAAGGTATCATATTTCATATCACCACCAAGAGTATAATGATGGTAAGAATACTTTGCTGAAAATATCAAACATTTTAAAATTTTTGTCCATGCCTGCAATGTCAGGATACACTTAAATAGCAGAGTGATAGACTTATGATTGATTGTGAAGAGCATGGGAGAATTTTGTGGGAGGAAGGCAGGGAAATTTCAGAGACTATGGAACTCTATTATGGAATAATAAAATAAATTTTTTTTAAATTTCAAAAATAGTAAAATAAATGCAAAAATTTTATCTTGTATTTGTGTGATACTGTTAGAAATAAATTTGTTACAGGGTAACTTTCTTGTTTAAAAGACACTTTTTAGAGGAAATTGATTGAACTATAGTAGTTTGCAGCTTTATGTCAGCTTAACCAAAAATACTTGTCTTTCCCTTGGAGGAAAAGGAAACATTTAAAATGATTTAAAAAAAATCGTTATTGGAAATTAAAATAAATATTTTTCTCCTCTTTGTCTAAAAACATTAATGTTCTGCTTTAGTATGCTCGTGTGTATACATCTTACTCTAAGTGATTGTTTGAATTTGAATAAATGCCTGTTAATACCCTACCAGACACACATCCTTGCCTCCCTCAAACTGCTACCTTATTTTCATAGTCTAATAGAAGAAATAGATTTGCTATGTTATAAATTTAAATATTTAAAAAATATAGTATATTGATGAAAGACATATTGTAATTCTTCTTTTTCATTTTGTAGGCCGTAAAACTTTCCCCAGAGCCAGAAGGACCCAGGGGACCAGCTTCCGCTCTCCTGTGAGCTTCAGTCCTACCGACCACTCCCTAAGTACCAGCAGCGGCAGCAGTGTCTTCACTGTGGACTACGACGACAGCCGAGTGAGAAGAAGGGGAAGTGACATAGAGAACCCTACTCTGACTGTGATGGACATCAGCCCCCCTAGCCGTTGTAAGTATGGCAGAGTCCTTACTCGGTTGCAGTGGTAGGAGGAATACATGCCAAGCAAGTCCAGTGAGACCAAAGTATCAAAAGGAGTAACAGTGTTTGTAAAGGTGGTTGGAAAGTGAGCTCTAAGCATAGTCTTGCTGCTTTTATTAGGAAATTTGTTGCCAGTTAGGCATTTTTTTTTATCCACTCATTCTGTGTATCTTTGTTGAGTGTCTAGTACTGAAATTTCAAACATGACCTCATAAGACACAGTATAATGGGGAGAATGATATGTGGAGAAATAATTATAGCCTAGCATCTTAACTAAATCACAAAGTGGGTAGAAATTCACCAGTTCGGGAGGTGAGGAGTGTGATAAACTATTCCATAGTCTAAAAATGGGGAGCAGCTCATTAATAGGGACACGAATGGGAGAAATCTTGCTTGAAATTCTGGGAATGGGATTATAATGGTACCTAAGGCAGTTGCAAGAGTACTTCAAAAAGTTCATGGAAAAATGAAAGTAGAAGTTAAGACTTATTTTGGTGCAGAAAATTCTGAGATCCTTACATAATTTCCGATGATACACATTTTCCATTTTTTTTTTATAAGCTATCATATATAGCAGTATAAGCAGTGCATGTTAAAACAGAACTTGGGAACCCCTGGCCCACAGGCCATAAGGCCCAGGAGATGATTGGTCTGGGCCTGCCAAGGCAACCACAGGTGGGGCTTGAAATGCAATAAATCTGTAGCAAATTCATTTTTAGGTTGGAAATTTTACATGGCCCATGAGTTATAAATACCCAAATGGCCCTTGACAGAAGAAAGGTTGCCCACACCTAAAGATCCATGCTCAGAAGTATTTACTATAGCAGCGTTTGCATATTCTGTCTTCCTTCCTTTTGTGCTTTAAATTTTTAAAAGTAAATTTTTCATATTTTACTTTTACATCCATGACTTGATGCTGCCTTCCTATGACTTTTGCTTTAAAGTAATGAAAAAGGGCCCATCGCAGTAAGCTAGCGGCTTAAGTCCTTGCCTTACATGTGCTGGGATCCCATATAGGCACACTGGTTCTAATCCGAGCAGTCTGGCTTCCCATCCAGCTCCCTGCTTGTGGCCTGGGAAAGCAGTCGAGGACGGCCCAAAGCCTTGGGACTCTGCACCCATGTGGGAGACCTGGAAGAGGCTCTGGGCTCCTGACTTCAGGTTGGCTCAGCTCTAGCTGTTGCGCTCACTTGGGAAGTGCATCATTAGATGGAAGATCTTCCCCTCTCTCCTCCTCTGTATATATCTCACTTTCCAATAAAAAAAAAATAAATCTTTAAAATAAAAAATGTTTAAAAATGAAAACAAAATGATGAAAAAGTAGCATGATTCTATCTTTGTGTTTGTTTTATGTAAGCCTTCTAGTGATCCTTCTGTAGATCTGTGTAATGATGGTCCAGGAGATCATCAGGTTCAAATTCTTTCTGCTTGAGAATTGCATTTAATCTTAGAAAGACTGCATCTTAAATTAGTGGCATCTTAGATTGAGTGAAAGATGCTTTTGCATTTTATTAAAAAAAAAACTTGGGCATATATGAGTCCTTGGGATATTGATACTTATTTCAGTTTAGAATCCTCAGAAAATTGAAGAGAAATTTGGGTGGTCATTATTTTTCCTTATGTCCAAGTACATTTAATGAAGACTATCACTGATGCATAGTCTCATTTAGTTCCTATTCATGTGCCAACTGATTATTCCATTTTAAGAAAGTGTTGTTTTTTCAGCACCTCGAGCTCCAACCAACTGGAGATTGGGCAAACTGCTTGGCCAAGGAGCTTTTGGCAGGGTCTACCTCTGTTACGATGTCGACACCGGAAGAGAATTGGCTGTTAAGCAAGTTCAGTTTGACCCTGAGAGCCCTGAGACCAGCAAGGTAATAATTGCTGCACAGGCTACTGGTGAACGTTACAAGAAGCCGTTGTACTGAAAGAGAATGCATACCACAGAGTAGAACTTCAGTATTTTCTTTAGTGCACACTATTTGCAAACCAGCTGATTAGAGTGTTTTGTCATCTTTGTATTATGGATTTGTCTTTATGCTTTAGTCCTATTCCTATTCTAATTTAACATTGTTTCAGTGTGTCTTCAAGGACTGTTGAAAAGGCTTTTGGTTTGAGATTTTAAAATACTTGTTTCAGTTCATGAATTTTTTTTCTTTTTTAGTAATGATTTAAAGGCAATGAGTTCTGTTTCGTTTTTTGTGTTTTTTTTTAAGGAAGTAAATGCACTTGAATGTGAAATTCAGCTGCTGAAGAACTTGCTGCATGAGCGAATTGTTCAATACTATGGCTGTTTGAGGGACCCCCAGGAAAAAACACTTTCCATATTTATGGAGTATATGCCAGGGGTAAGTTGGTGTATATTTTTGAAAATTTGTTTCAAATATCATTAAGCAACGAAATTTAAAAACTTTGATTGTCAAATGTTAATCCCAGTTAAAGACAATTTGAAAGTTTTAAATTAGAGTTGGATAATGTTTTCTTTTTTGTTCATACGTTTTTCTCAGTTTTAACTCTATTGCTGAATTACTCTAAACTAGGTACAGATATTATGATAGTCTATCCTCATATCTCCTAAATGCCCTAATTATGGGCATTGGAGCTGACTTAACACTAACTAGACTGCACTCCACAAGCACTTGTTATATTTCTTATACTCTCCAACTCTCTTTTTGTTATGATGATACAGATTTAACCAAGAAATGGAGATAATTTTTCTGCTAACAGCCCCATCTGAAGGCTTTTTCTAATTGTATCTTCATGCGTTTTGTGCAATTTAATCCTTCATCCCTGTATTTTCCGTAAAGTCCGTTAAACTAAAGTCTAAATTAGATCCAACTTAAGCATTTTTTAATTGCTGCGTGATATCTGAATCTGTATGCCTCATGTTATATCCCATCTGAGAGACATCCAGTTGTTGCAACTGCAGTTGTGCCATCATTTCCTGCTAAATCGGGGTGATTGGCATTTTAATTCCTATACTGTAGTTTTTTCTGTAGACCAGAAAATAATGTGAACTATAGCAATAGCATATGTGAACACGGAGTTCCTGTTCAACCTAAGGTTGTTCAGTCTAACGTTTTGACACTGATTCAGTCATTTCATTAGGAGTTACAAGTTGTGACCTAGAATGTATCATTCCTTTTATGTTGTTTTTCCAATCTGTAGAGTGCATTCTGATACCAATAACTAGATGGTGGCTAGTACATGGATTCCCATAATTAAATAAGTAGCATATATAAGAAAAAGAAGTTTGAGGAGAGGGTGTTTGGCACATTGGTTAGGTTGCTGCTTGGGGTGTCTGCATCCCGTATTGGGGTGCCTGGTTTAAGTTCTGGCTGCTCCACCCTTAATTCAGCTCTGCTACTGTTCACCTTTGAAGGCAGCAGGTGCTGTCTCTCCTGCTTCCTTTCTCTTTCTGTGTCCTTCCGTTCATCTTTACCCACCCCCTTTCTGTCTCTGTTTCTCTCTGCCTTGGCCTTCCATATGAATAAAGTAAGTAAACGAAAAAAAAATCAAAATAGATATTTAGTATTGCTTTTCATTTCAAGCTGTAGTGTAGTTTTTGTTGTTACTGTTTTCTCCCAGGGTTCAATTAAGGACCAGTTGAAAGCGTATGGAGCTCTCACTGAGAGTGTGACAAGAAAATACACCCGCCAGATTTTAGAGGGCGTCCATTATTTGCACAGTAATATGATTGTCCATAGAGATATCAAAGGTAAGTTGTCAGGTATTTTTTATTTTGAATACATGGTTCTTTGTGAATGTGAATGAAGTGGGTGATATGGTTAAGGCATTTAACATTTAAATTAATGCACCTGTGTCTGCAATGCCATAGGAAAGCAGTTCTGCTTTTTCATGACCTGTGTCCCCTCCCTCAGTCCAGTGCTGGTGGCTCAGACTCCAGAGATGGGTGACATTGAAAAACACAATCAAACGAGACTGTATTTTCATTATACTGCATAAGCCTTGCAGTAGAGTAGTTAGCATAGTGGCTCTACCACCCTGTTGCCTGATTCAAAGTCACTAATTGTGTGACCTAATCTCTTTATGTCTCAATTCTTTATTCTTATGTGACAGTAATAGTAGTTTACCTCTCAGCAGTTCTTACAAGCGTTAAATGAGTTAGTGCTGGGAATATTCTTAGCACAGTGCCTGCTACTTAAGAAATACTCAGAAGTTGGCTAAGATGATAATATACCTTGTGTTGAGATATTAGGATCGTATTTAAAGCCATAGGAATGGATGTCCTTACCTAGGGAAAGAATAAAGAGGAGGAAAGATAAGAGCCCAAGACTGAGCTTTGGTGAGCTCCAACTTTGTTAAACTTACTTTTTAAAGCTTAGAAACAGCTATTTTCAGGGATCAGGTAAGTAAGTGAATGCATAAAGTGATGCAAGAGTGAGTGTTGGGATGTGGAAAATTTGAAAGCGCTTAAAACTCTGTACTGCAAACTGTGTCTGCAGATTTGATTGTGTGAAAACGCAATTGTGACCCAGAATTTAGGAATCCTGTTAGTCAATAAAAACAAAGAGAAAGAGAACCTGTGAGTGTATGTGTACACAGGAGAGAACCTCAAAAAAGTTCAGGGAAAATGGAATTAAAAAACAAGTCTGTTTTGGTGCAAAGATTTTAAGATCCATGTGCAGTTCTTTCTGAAACATGTTTTTCACCAACTTTTTGAATATTTCCTGTATGCCTGAAGCATGTATGTTATTCTTTGATATTGCTGGGGACTCTTAGGGAATCCCAGGCTTTTACTGTCTCCTCGTGGGATGGCACATTCTGACTGTGACCATATTCAGGTCTGCCAGAACGTGTCCAGCCGGTCTCCAGTGAAACAGTGTGCAGCATGCCTGAGCCCGGCTCGCGGGTCTGAGGAGGGCTTTAGTAGTGAGTGTGAAAGCCTCTCCATGTTCTCCCCATCTCGGGCCGACCTCAGTTGTTAAACACAGAGCCTGCTAGTTTGCAGAACCTTATCAAGAGAGTGTTTGATTAGGAATAATCTCCTTTCAAGCCAGTTTCTCATAGGCACTCATACCAAGGCAAGGCAGAGGGACAGGGAGAGCTTTCCCCAAGTGGATCCTTCTCTGGCTTTACCAGAGGGATGAACTACTCTTGTCAGTGAGGGTGGAGACAAGCTCGTTTTAAAGCACTGACGGGTACAAATATTGGTAATGTAAAAGGTAAGTTATAAACATGGATGTACAGTACAATTAGGATCTAGGAGAAAAATCTTCATTTGATTAATGCTGGCTCTGCTGAATGGAAGATGGATGGTATTTATTCTTTCAACATTTTTACTTTTTCTGTATTTTCTACATTTTTATAAGTAACTTCTAAATGGAAAGAGCAAAGAAAAGATGGTTATTTGGTTTTTGGTTTAAGCCCATAAGTGCTTTTGAAACTTAGGATAGGGCCTGGTGCGATAACATAGTGGCTAAAGTCCTCGCCTTGCACGGGCCAGAATCCCATATGGGCACCAGTTCTAATCCTGACTGCCCCACATCCCATCCAGCTCCCTGCTTGTGACTTGGGAAAGCAGTCGAGGATGGTCCAAAGCCTTGGGACCCTGCACCCATGTGGAAGACCTGAAAGAGGCTTCTGGCTTCATATTGGCTCAGCTCCAGCCGTTGCGTAGTGAATCGTCAGACGAAAGACCTTCCTCTCTCTCCTCTCCTCTCCTCTCTGCCTTTCCAATAAAAATAAATAAATCTTTTTTTTTAAAAAAAAAAAAGAAACTTAGAGTTGGACTTGACTGGGCTATAAGATGTTGGACTCTATGCTTGGCATATACTTGCAAAGAGGGAATTTCAACTGAACTTGAACTATGGTTATGCAGCGGGGTGGAGGAACCCACCATGGGGGGAGGGTGGGGGGAGAATCCCAGATTCTATGTAATTACAACACAATGTAATTAATGAATAAATTTAATTAAAAAAAATAAATAAAAAGAAACTTAGGATAAAAATGAGTTGATCATTGTTGCTAGGCATTGGTTCATTATTTCAAAGATCTAATTTCAAAAGCTCCATTTTATGCATTTTTTAAGCATACTGTACCACTGACAACCAAATAGTGGATGAAAGGAGACTTTTTTACAAAAGTATTTTGAGTAACAATGGCAAAAGAAATGATTTTAAAAAGTAGCTTTTATAATCATAAGGATTATGTTGACATTGACATTCTGTGATGTTACTAAAGTAGTGTAGAAAATGTAATCTTATTCCTTCCTCCCAAAACAGAACCTCAATCTGATTCTCATAGAGTCTTGAAAAATAGCTGTGAAATTGTGTGTGTGTGTGTGAGACAGAGAGAGAGAGAGAGAGAGAGAGAAATAGGATCTTCAAAAAGTCAATGGTGTGGGCCCAATGCAGTAACCTAGTGGCTAAAATCCTCAGCTTACACGCGCCAGGATCCCATGTGGATGCTGGTTCGAATCCCTGCCACCCCACTTCCCATCTGGCTCCCTGCTTGTGGCCTGGCAAAGCAGTCAAGGACAGCCCAAGGCCTTGGGACCCGGCACTCTCTTGGGAGACCTTGAAGAGGCTCCTGGCTTCTGTCAAGAACTCAAGCCAAGAGATCCGGATTAACATCAACAGTGGCTTGAGTGCTTGACAGGTTCTTCATTGTGAAGGCGTTTTTGTCTGTCTCAGTCTCTGTTAGATGGAAATAATGAAATCAGTGCGGGAGTAGGAGGAGTATGGAGCTCTCTGGTGCAGCAGTCAAGTCTCTGTGTGGGATGCCCGGATCTCATTCCAGAGTGTCTGGGCCTGAGATGTAGAATGCATATAACAACTCATTATGAAGAAAAACCTCAAGAGCTCAGTGGGAAAACAGTACTAGAAGTTTTTGACTAAGAAGGCCTGTTAGGGCAGGTACTGCTCAGACAATGAAAACCCTAATTTTGGAGACGGACTGAAGAGTTCAATAACTGATTCTGCCATTATTTTTTTGTACTGTGTTCTCAACTGCTGATAAAATTAATAAAATGAGGGTTTTGTTTTTATTTTTAGGTGCAAATATCCTGCGAGATTCAACAGGCAATGTCAAACTAGGAGATTTTGGGGCCAGCAAGCGGCTTCAGACCATCTGTCTCTCGGGCACGGGAATGAAGTCCGTCACGGGCACACCCTACTGGATGAGTCCTGAAGTCATCAGCGGAGAAGGCTATGGCAGGAAGGCGGACATCTGGTGGGTCTGGAGGATTCTGAAAATTATCTGAAAATCACTGAGTTTTCTAAGTATTTCCACTCAAGAATGAAATTATTGAGCCAGATTTAAATGATAGTTTTAAGAAATGGTTTATTTCTCTTTACTTGAAAGGCAGAGAGAGAAGGGGAGCAAGAGATCTCTCCTCTGACAGTTTACTGTTCACACGCCCTCAGCAGCTGGGCCACCCCGAAGCCGGGACCCAGAGGCGCATCCTGGCCTCACATGGCCGCCTGCCTCCCCCCCGCTCGGGAGCAGGAGGCTGCGCTGGAAGCACCGCAGGCACTCAGCACAGGATGTGGCCGTCTGGTACGGCAGTTGAACCCACGGCACCAGAACACCTGCTGCATACAGAATTACCTGTTGTGCTTCTGAAACAGCAATAGCTGCAAGGATTAGTACTATTTTAATTATATTTCATTCAGGCTTATAATTGATGAGATATCTGGAGCCATTGGACCTAGCTTTCATTCTGTAGGAATGATTTTGTCCGAAGCGGATCTCAGCACTGGAATGCTCTCTTGCTTTATTTCCCTTAAGATCTTTTAAAGTAATTCGTCTTTTTTGTTGATATCTTATAATGACTCACTTAGTCTTTAACTGCTTGATAATTTTAAAGTAGAACGCAGAATGGCTAGTTACATCTTCTTACCCAGCAAAGATTTAGCAAGAAGTTGATTTTAGGTACCGGAAGGCAAACATTTTCTAATGCTTCCTGAGGTAAAAACAGGTTGTTTTGTAGCACCAGGTTAGGAAACTGTATAAAATAAAAATGAATAATATTCTCTTGCCACCATTTTGATTAACTTATAGTCATCAAGCTAGATTATTTTATAATTTTTTTTGTTATTATAATTTTATGTCATTGTAACCTTTCCCAGTCTTTAAACATGAAATCAAGTCATACTTAAGTTTCTATGGGCTTTGGGCCCAGCGCAGTAGCCTAGTGACTAGATTCCTTGTCTTGCACATGCCAGGATCCCGTATGGGCACCGGTTCTAATCCTGGCAGCCCCGCTTCCCATCCAGCTCCCTGCTTGTGGCCTGGGAAAGCAGCAGAGATGGCCCAAAGCCTTGGGACCCTGCACCCACTTAGGAGACCCCGAGGGGGCTCCTGGTTTTTGGTTTTGGGTTGGCTCAGTTCCAGCTGTTGCGGCCACTTGGGGAGTGAATCAACAGATGAAAGATCTTCCATTCTCTCTCCTCCCCTCTGTGTATCTGACTTTCCAATACAAATAAATTAAAAAAAAAATTTATATGGGCTTGTTTTTCTCATTTTCTAGCTAAGAAGCCTTCTCTCATGATGCTGTTCTTGTGTAACAGATTTCTTTGTTTTTGCTGTTTTAGGAGTGTAGCATGTACTGTGGTAGAAATGTTAACTGAGAAGCCACCATGGGCTGAATTTGAAGCAATGGCTGCCATCTTTAAAATTGCGACTCAGCCAACAAACCCGAAACTGCCACCTCATGTCTCCGACTACACTCGGGATTTCCTCAAACGGATTTTTGTAGAGGCCAAACTGAGACCTTCCGCAGACGAACTCCTCAGGCACATGTTTGTGCATTATCACTAGCAGCCAGTAACCTTTCCTGTGCCTCTACCCAGCTCCCGTCTGTTCATTCGCCTCTCTCTGACTGCACTTTGCTTTTTTATACTAAAGAGAGATGGGGAGAAAAAAGACAAGAGGGAAAGTATTTCTCTTGATTCTCGGTTAAATTTGTTTAATAATAATAGTAACCTAAATTTTTTATATTTAATCTTTTTTTTTTCCTTACAAGAACTTGAAATTTCCTTTTTTTGCGCTTTTGGTTTTATTTTTAGTTTTTGTAATGTACTGATGTGGTTCAGAGAGATAAAGCACTTTAGTACATAGTCACTCTTTTTAGTGTCAACAAATCATTTGGAATACATAAAGACTGTAGAGTCTCTCCCTGTATCATGGACATCTTGGTGATGAAGAGACATGGGAAATGAAGAGAAGAAAATAACGTGTAATGTGTAGTTTTTAGTCCTAGTATTTAAAATAGATCCTCATTTGTAGGGTTGAGCCCTAAACTAGCCTTTAGGGTAGGTACTCAGCTTAAAGAATATAGGTTTCTTCTTGTGTCTCTATTCTTTAGATCCTAACCTCTGTCTACCAAGCTTTTTGCTCAGTAGGAACCTTGTTAGAAGAGAAGAATCTCTAAGAGGTATGTTTATTTGTTAATCTTAACCAGTATAATCAGCAAATATACTATAGTAGATCCATGGTACTGGAATTTATAAACCTTGAGGGAAAGCTTTCTGCTTAAAAGGATATAATTTTGAAGAAATGTGGGAATTCAGTGAACAACAAATTCAAATAAATGACAAGTGTGCTTGTGTTAAATGTATAACCATCAGATGAGGTCACATTTCCCATTCAACAGAAATGATGAAGGGAAAAAGGAGTAAATGTGGTCAGTATGTTTTATGTGGTCTTTACTTGAAGAGGAAAGTCCTGGAATTCAGGAAATGGAGAAATAACAACAACCATGTATACAATCTTTGTATTTCTAGTTCCTGATTCCCCATAGATAGCATTGTTTAGAAACAACAGAGTATACAGAGAAAGCTAGTATGTCCTGAGCCAACGTCTTTGTTCTTGGGATCGTAGAAGAGTTAAAGCCCCTCACGAAAAAGAAAGAAGAAACAGGCTAGATTTCACTAGAGACAGTGTGGTTGCTAATGGTGTAACAGGGATCATTTCATCTGGCATCTTGCAGTGCCTGGAGACATTTGTTTGTCACTCGAAGAGGATACTACTGGCATCTCGAGGGTAGAGGCCAGGAAAGCTACTTTATGTACATAAAGACAGTGGCCCTGAACCCCAAAGTGTTGTCCTGCCCTGGATCTCAAATGTGCCAAGGTTGGGGAACCCTGACGTAATGACCAGTCCCAGTTATAAACTGAAACAGCCATTTACAAAGCAGTAAATGCAGAGCAGCAGGTAGCATAATGTAAATTGAGGATTTTCTGTGAACTGATGCTACTTACTTTTTGAATCCAGAGTGAGTGAAACCAACAAAAAGCAAGTAGGAGTCGCTTTCTTACCAGCTGCAGTATCACATGCAAATCAAATATTGGAGCACTAAGTCATTTGAACTCAGCCATTTTTGTGAATACTCTTTATTGAAAGACAGTTTATAGTTGGAACAAATGAAACATATCAGAACAAGTGTTAGAAAGTAGGACGGCTTAAAAATTGCCAGATACCTCTGGTGTAATGAGTCCTCTAAGAGTAACAGCATTCAGTAGAATGAGACAGCTGGGGAAAGTCCCACTAGCTTAAATGGGTTTGTGCTACTGAAAAAACATAATAAGTCATTTGGCTGTTTGCAGTTTTTTTTTTTTCCCCAGCAAATTAAAGCTAATTCTGTAATTATTTCTAGAGGTCTGGAAAATAATTGTCTTCCTGGGTGCCCTAAATGTGATATCCTTCGTGGGATTCCTAAAGGACTAAGAAACTCTTATTTTCTGCCAAAAGATATGCTCACTTAGGAACCCTTGAAGGGTAGAGCTTGGTTTTCTGGACTGAGATCCTACCTGGCACTCCTCGTAGGGAGACTTGAAATTCTGCTAGAAAGTCGGAGAAATCCAAGCACAAAATTATGCTTTTCCATAATCTTCAAGCCAAAGGAAGCTCTGCGGGAAAGAGTTAAGAATTAGGTACCCCTACCCTGGCAAATCAGCTGGTCAGCCCCGTGCTACTTACACACTCTGTCAGTAGTGTGGATCTATGGTGATTTCTTTCTCTTTCCAAGTAAGGGTCTCGTTTCCACTCGAGCAAGATCATGGTATCTGGACCAGTGGGCTTTTCCTTCATTTCTTGTCCTGTGTGGTTGTGATTTCCTTTTGGCTCATCTTTGGTCTGTCAGGGTAACCAGCAGTGCAGAATCCAAGACAGATGCTCCTTAGGACAAAATCTAGGGAGACAGTGGAACCCAAAGCAAAGCTGTTTGCTTGTTTAGTCTCCTTTTTCTGTTCTAAGTGCTGTTGACAAGAAAGGCTCCTGAAGAGAAGCTACTACTTCAACACTGCTGCAGAAAACTCTTGCTTTATAAGAAAAATATTAGCTATGGGAAAGTAATGTTCTTTATGTAAAGACTTAAAAATAGACTAATAGTTTACAGAGTTATTGTATAAAGTATGATGTGAATTTATTTCAGACGAGTTGTGAAGGTACCAAAAACCACAATAAAATAAATAAATAAATATATATATATATATGTATATATATATATGAGAAAACTACTTAGAACAAAAAAGCTTGAAGATAGGAGGGGGGTCCGGAAGACCAAAAGAAAATAAATAACATTTTTGAAAAGAAACACCTTTATCAGGGGAAATTAAATGTAACACTCCATTTTTTTTTTGCTGTTGTTTTTAATAATGGTATGGATAACAAATGAAATTTGAACTTTCCAACATGACTCTAAGTATATTTTGTTTTTTCACCATACGACTGGTTCTTCTATCCTGTCATGTTTGTGTGCTGAGGCTGGAGACGGCCAGGCTGCTGACTTGTGCCTTTAAACGCATCCTGCTTTGGTGCTGGAGAAGATCGCCGAGCAGTGTCAGATGCGCTTTTCAGGAAATGTCTGCTTACGCCTTGAGAGATTCCAAGTAGCACGACTAAGGCGTGGACCAAATGTAAGACCTTTCGCATTTGCAAACAAAATGTATTGAAGAGTTGAAAATTATCCTGATGAGTAGTGGAAATTTTGATGGGTTGGCAGTTCCTCAAAATATATTTTTAAAAAGTATACAGAGTGAAAATTTCAGTGTGAACACCTTGAAATTTGTCAGCACTTTTCTTTATTAAACATGTTTCTACCTTAAAAATGACTTCTCCCTTCAAAAGAAATTTAAACAGTGCAGTCACCCTTATATATGTAAATGATTCAAAATTTAATGTACATGCTGAGATATAAAAGGGATATTAAAACTGATTTCAGAATAAATTAACTTCCACATGAGAGACTTTTTATCTAATTCCTAACAAAAATTACATTACAATAAAAAGGCAAAGCTCTTTCTTTAGAATAGCTTTCTGCTATTCTAACTCTTGCATAGTTCAGGTTGCATTTCTGAAATCGTGAGATATGTGAAATGATAAGAAAATTAAATCTGAATAGTTTGGTAGGAAAACCAAGCTAGAAGCAGTTGCCTCGGCCCATGGCCGAGTTGTGTGCCAGGGATTTCATGTGAAGTCTGGGAACCATCAACTTGACATGAGACTCCCTGGGGTGTCAACCGAGTAGACACACCTGTCCATTCCTTGTCCACTCCTTAGAACTAGGGTAATTTTTTTTTTCATTTGCTTACTCAATAATTGTGACTTACTGTGTCAGATACTAAATTAATGTCCTTGAGGAGGCTCAGTGTAGGAGGAACAAGGGCTGAGAGTGTGTTTTATGGCATACCCCAACACTGGCCAGTCAGCAAGGTTTTCCAGTGGGAACGGTTAATTCTTAGAAACTAAGGGGAAAACAATTGTGTGTTAACCAAGGGCTGTAGTAAACTGAAACATCACAAACCACAGGGATTCTGGGAGAAGTATCCTCCAGTTGGAGGGACCTGCCCACCCCCGGTCAGGTGGTCTGCCCCTCTGAACTTCCATGGACAACCTCTACTCGGTTCAGTGATGGGGTGTTCCATAACACAGGGCTGTTTGGTTTGGTTTGGTTTTTCCTAGTTGTCTATTTTTAAATAAAAGCAGCCATTTGGTCTAAATTGGGAGAACATCCAGAACATTTGATGGGAATTGAACGCCATCAAATGTTATTTAGCCACAATCAGGACAAGTTATTGAGACCCTGTTATTTTTATATTCAGTTTGTCCTTTGTTACAAATGTAATGTTCATATTTATTTGAATTTTAAGATTGTTCACATGTTAATGAAAGTAATTTAATTGCTCGTTTTGGTAGTGCCTTTTTCTCTGTATGCCTTAATTTTATTTTGTATGACTAATTCAAGTTACCCACCGAAATGAAAAAATTTGTTTCCAAAATCAGCAGACTTCAAGAGTTCTTTTGGCCTTAGACTGTGTATTGGCCCTTACACATTTGTTAATGCCTGCTTCCTCCTCCTTCTACCTCTTTATTGTTATTCTGTTTAGGAGAGAAACATTAGTGTTTGTGTATTAGGCACTGCATTCTCCACTAGGCATGGATTTCTAAACAGAAAGATACAGTGTCATTCTAAAGAGACATGTAAAGTGTCTTCTGGGTTGATTACTTGATTTTCAATAACATTGACATCTCCATGTTCTTTATATACCATGATTCAGTTACCATGTTCATAACAGAGCTAGAGTGGTGGTTTTGTCTCCCCCCTCCCCAAGAGATCATTTAGTTAGTTCACAACTAAAGCAGTATGAATTAGGGCAATGAGCAAGACATCCAGGTGTACTAATTTCTAATCCTTACATTATAACTAATATTTTGACTAATATTTCAGTTGTTTTTCTGCGAGTGTGTGAGTGTGTGTGTGTTCAAAGTTGGGGCGAAGGTGGAAAGAAAGGGAAGAAAGTTCCGAGTGTTCATTGAGATCACAGTGAGTCTGTTTTTGGAAGAACAACCCAAAATATGTCATGTTCCTGGAACAGCACTATACTGCCCACTACCAGCTAGTGCAAGTAGCTGTGTAATAAAGGTATTCAGTGTAGATTGCCAAACTCTTGGTTCCAAAAAGTATATTAAAATTTGTGTATGTGTGTCTGTGTGTGAAATATGTAAACAAAATATAGTGGATCTTACATAGTTCTTCATGAGATTTTTGGAGTTGAAGTTCTACAAGACCATATTCCTTGGCTTACCAGTTACTCAAAAGCAACCTCTCTTATACCTCTCTTCGGTTGGCTGGGGAAGGCGTGCTCTGAAGTCACTGCTCCTACTTCCTAGTTCTCTAACTTGACTTTGACTTCCGCCATGGTCTAGACAGAATGCCCTGACAGGCATGGGATGTGCCAGGGCCACAGATCTCTGTACTCACCTTCAGAGCTATAGGTGGTACTGAGCTCTCAAGCAGAGAGAGGAGTCGTAGCTATAACAAACATAAGAAGAAAAAAAAAAAAACAGACAAAAACAAATTTTATCTCTTCCTGTAATTGTTAACGTGTTTGTATTTTTCAAATTGTACATTTTTAATTGACAGTCATATGACATTTTTATGAATAGCAAAGGCATTCAGTCAGCAAGTACTATTATCCCTTTGCGTGATGATTTCTTGTTTGTATAACAACCTGTATTATCAGAATCACTTTAAACCAAAGCTTTTATATTTCCTGCACACATAGCCAAAATGATTAGCACTGTTAGATGTGCCTGTTTCTAAGCTAACGTAACAATGGTAAGGCAGGTACTAACAGAATTTTATCTGAATCTATCCTTCAAGGAAAGGACAGGTGCTCAGTATTTTCACGTAGATGTGCAGAATGCTTCTATTTAAAAACTACACAGACATCACAAGTTTAAGCTGTACATGTGCCAATGCATTAACGTCACCTAATCGTAAATGCGTTTAGATAACACCTGGATGGATGTTTGATGTCTCAGATTGGTGGCGTGCTTTCTTCCTAGTGTCTTAACATTTATGAGCTTGTGCTTGACTTGAGGGGCATTTCAGCAAAGCTGTGAAGAAAGCAGGCTGTGGGCCAACATCTGCCTTGTGCCATAAGGTGTTCTGGAGCCTAAGGAAGTGTCTGCTCTCCAGTATAGGTGCAGAATTGCTCTTCAAGTAAGGATTTCTGAATCCCATAATGCCTGTTGAGAACAATCAAGTTAATGATTATCCTGAAAGCACTTTTGTGTTCCTTTATTTATATTTGTAAATGCATATAGAATTAGTGGTGATCCTAGCGTTAGCATTACTAAAGGGGAAGAAATCAATAACAAGGTACATGTTAAATTCTGTGAGGTACTTAGATTCCAAACTAGGCTTGATATTCTCATCTTCCAAAGGCTTTTCTTCCACCTGAAGTAAGAGAGCTGGAAAGGCTTATGGGCAAAAGAAAGCCAAACCCTTGCAATATATCCTTTTAAATGAAAAGTGCAGTGTCTAAGAACAAGAATACTTCTTTAGAAACAAACAGTTGTTTTAATACAATCTTAATTAGTAAGTAAAAGGTTTACACTTTTTCTATTGCTGTTGGTTTTAAAGTTTGCTACCCTGCAAAGTTAATACCAAAAAATACTTAATGTCTGACATCTCTTACATTTCACATTATTTTATTCATTGTAAATAAAAGCAAACTTGGATAAATTGGAAGATAAACTTTTAATTACTACAACCATGTTTATCAATTTGTAAATTTACTCCTTGACTTTATGTACATTTTTAATGTAGCCATTAAATTCTCTATATTTAACCTATTGATTTCTCTGTATAAGTTTTTAATCTCAGTTGAATGCTGGGCAGTTTATAATTATGTACAGTTTTTTTTCTGTATTAAGGTTGACTTTTTGCACATTTTTGGAAATGTTTAATTTGTACACTGATTTCCTATTCTGACCAATACTTGTTGCTGAGTGCATGAGCATCATGAATGCGTGCATTGAACTACTGTCTGTGTCTCCGTGTTTAACTTCTTTCAAGATGTAGCCATCCGTTATTGCACTGCTATTCCTGACTTACATGAACCTTCTTGTTTTTACAGAATATACTTATCTACAGTTCTATATTTGTTGAAGAACTCAGGAGTTCAACATTTCTTTCTAATTTTATAATGTATTCCAAATTCTCTACTAAGTTGAAAGTATGCTTTGTGACTCTGTGTATCAAGGGATGTGTGTTTGTGTGGAGATGTTTTTTTTTTTTGTCTGTGAGTAGACACATGTATATATCCCAGTAAGTTCTTACTTTCATTTTGTTTCTACATTTTTATGAACTTGTTTTATAAGGGTACTATTTAGTTAGGATAGTTAAATATATATAAAAGCTTTCTGAGAGATTATTTACTATATGAATATATTTTCAGCTGGCTGATCAAAATATTTTTTTAGTTTTGTTTTTAGCCATTCAAAATGTATTTGTATTTCCAGAATTAGATGCATACTGTACTTAGATTCTGATTAAAATACTTGCAAGGAGAAGCATTGGATTCTCCTGAGAATTCTGGAAAATGAAAATAAACCGGAAAAATAGATTTTCAACAGTACAAAAACACACTGTCCATTGAAATGGTCTTTGAATTTTCAGTGCTATTAAAAATGTGAGAAACTAAATTGTCTTTTAAAAGATGTCAAGATTTTTATACCTCCAGTTGCTGTTGGCCTGTCCTGTTGGTTTGCGAATGTTCCCTTTATTCTGCTCCCAAAAGATTTCAGCTTTTAGTTTTCTCCCATGCTGGGCAAGGTCAAACTGGATTTATAAAATAATACATTGCTATATTGTAATTCTCTGTAATTGACTATAAATTGGTTTAGAAATTCCAGACGTTGTTGTGTCTTTATACTGTACTGTGTATTTTAACTGGCAGAAAAATAATTGGAAATTTTAATTTCCAGTTGATACTGTTATATTAAAAGAGAAGAAAACACCTTGTTTTTAATTTGCAGTGCCACATGAAGTTACTCGTGTTAGGAATAAAGTCCAATATTGAAGTTGAATGTCACTAAGCTTACTATGTTGAAAGGAACCAGTGTGATTAGAACCTACCAGAAGCCAGATATAGTGTGGTATGTGCCACATTTCATGCACATTTTGACTTTGTGTTCATTCAAAATTGTGCTTGTAAAAATGTGTAAAATCTCTGAGTTTTATAATTTCTGTGTACTTGTTTTTTTCTTTTTTCTTGCTGGTAAATCGCTTTTTAAGAAATCTAATATAAAAGAAACCATGTTTATATTTTGTTTAGTGATCAATGGCTTTGTTTATATGGAGATTTGTATATTGTTGGCACACATCTTTGTTTAGATTTTTTATGCATGAAGGCTTGCAATAATTAGCACAATGAAAATTGCTTTTTATTACATGTCAGTTTGTTTTTCTTTTTTTGAAAGATTGTGGTGCAAAGGCTTACTCTGAGTAACCTTCTGGACTATGGAATGAACATAAATGAATGACACTTTGAGTGTTAATAAAACTGGTATTTATTTCCACTGTGATTGGTTTGCCCAGATCTGTTGGAGAGTTTATTCCCAAGTGTCCCCCTTGTTTGAGTTCTTTCTATTCCAGACTAACCTGAAAACGTTGAGTCTGGACTGAAACCACTCTTTAGGGCTTGGATATTTATAACACCATTCGCAGTTGATAGAAAATTGTCAGTTAAAAAATTAGCCTGCTGTAGATTAAGTGACTTTGGAGTCACACCTGTGGTTGCGTGGACAGGGCCAACAAATTATTTCACAGGGCCTTATGTGGCCTGTGGGCCTGATGTTCCCCACCCCTCATCTATAATACCCTACACAATTTGCTGGAGTACAGCTGTATCTGGCATCTTATTTATCTAAACCAGAATTTAGCAGTGACTAAAAACAAACAAGGTCTGCTCTCATACCTAGCTAATGTTAAACAGTGGTCTCACTGGTATTGCAAGTTAACTTAATACTTTCATATAAGAGGCAACTTAGTGTGTGTTAAGCCTCAGAAACTTGGCGTTGAATTCCCAGCCACAGCCCTGACTGTTGTGGTCATCTCTCCCACTTCTCTCTCTCTCTCTTCATCTCTATCCCTGGTTTTACCCCAACGTCCTGCTTCTTGGGTACAAAATTTTTCAAATCAGCTTAAATTTCACCATTGAATCATCAATTATAGGGGACCCTGTGATTGACGTTGGAGCAAAATTTCTGTGAGGCAGGGAAGTTGCCTGCTTCCAAATTACAGTGGCAGGAAAGGCAGAGGGTAAACATCCCAGGGGGTTAAGTGGGACTGAAAAAGGCATGGATGATCTCAAGGGAAACAAACGTTTGAAGACTCTTCCGGCTCAGTCCCCCTGCACTGGGAGTGTTGTCCTACCCCTTCAGAACAGAGATGGAGGCCAGCAAAGTGTCTCAAAAAGTTAATTCTCCAGGGTCGGGTGGGATAGCGTAGCGGTTAGTCCTCGCATTGCACACACCGGGATCCCATATGGGTGCCGGTTCGTATCCCAGCAGCCCTGCTTCCCATCCTGCTCCCTGCCTGTGGCCTGGGAAAGCAGTCCAGGATGGCCCAAAGCCTTGGGACCCTGCACCCACGTGGGAGACCAGGAAGAAGCTCCAGATTCCTGGCTTCAGATTGACTCAGCTCCAGCCGTTGTGGACGTTTGGGGAGTGAACCATAAGAAGGAAGATCTTCCTCTGTATCTCCTCTTCTCTGAATATCTGCCTTTCCAATAAAAATAAATAAATCTTTTTTTAAAAAGTTAATTCTCCAATTTCCACTGCTAGCATCCCAAAAGGGGGTGGGAGTGGGCTGTTTAGTCCTGGCTCCTCCAGTTCTTTTTTTTAAGATTTATTTATTTTTACTGGAAAATAAACCAGGAGCCCAGAGCTTCATCCTGGTCTCCCATGCAGGTGCAGGGTCCCAAGGCTTTGGGCTGTCCTTGACTCCTCCCCCCCCCCCCAGACCACAAACAGGGAGCTGGATGGGAAGTGGAGCTGCCGGGATTAGAACTGGCACCCATATGGAATCCCAGGCGCGTCAAGGCAAGGATTTAAGCCACTGGGCCTTACTGCTCCACTTCTGATCGCATTTCCTGCTTCTTGTCTGGGAAGGCAGTAGGGGATGGCTCAAACCCTTGGGCTGCTGAATCCACTTGGGAGACCCAGAGGTAGCTCCTGGTTCCTGGCTTTGGATCTGTTGAAGCCATTTGGGGAGTGAATCAATGGATGGAAGACTTCTCTGTCTCTCCTCTCTGTAAATCAGCCTTTCAAATTAATTATATACACACACATGCACACACACACACACCCCATCTGGGCCTGGCATGGTAGACTAGTGGCTAAAGTCCTCGTCTTAACACGTGCTTAGATCCCATATGGGTGCCAGTTCTAATCCCAGCGGCCCCACTTCCCATCCAGCACCCTGATATTTCCTGCTTGTGGCCTGGGGAAGCAGTGGGGTACAGTCCAAAACCTTGGGACCCTGCACCCATGTGGGAGACCCAGAAGAAGCTCCTGGCTTCAGATTGGTTCAGCTCTGACCGTTGCAGCCACGTGGGGAGTGAATCAGCGGAGGGATCTTTCTATCTCTCCTGCTCTCTGCATATCTGACTTTCCAATCAGAGAAATATAAATCTTGAAAAGAACAAAGTGGCTTCAAGAAGAAGTACGTCCATACCCCAGGTCTGTCCCTCAGAAGCAGTCCCTGTAGCCTTTGAGGCGACTTCAGCAGTTTTTCCCCTCCTTTCTTGAAGAACAAAAGGTGTTCACAGCCTGAGTGTTCTCTCAGGCCCTTCCTGCCCGTCTCCATCACCTCCCATCTTCACACCCTGCGGCGCGGACTTGTGAGGTTGATCAGACACACACTCCACACACTCTCTTGTAAATGGCTGTCCAGCCATCTTAGGCTTTCTCAATTTTTACAATATTGGTAGACTAAGAACTGTCCAGATCTTACACATCAGATTCCTTCTAATGATTGTTCCTTAAGCAGTAAGAAACCAAGCCACATTTTCAAGCTTTGCATGGAAATCAAGGAAATATCCAAATTCAGGGCCTGCAAGTTCCCTCTCCTACTCAACAGTGATAGTTCTTTACTGCCTTTTTTTTTTTTAAGATTTTTAATTTTTATTGGAAAGACGGATATACAAAGGGGGGAAGACAGAGAGGAAGATCTTCCATCTGATGGCTCACTCCCCAAGTGACCGCAGCGGCTGGAGCTGAGCCAGTGCGAAGCTAGGAGCCTATAGCCTCTTCCATGTCTCCCACGCGGGTGCAGGGTCCCAAGGCTTTGGGCCATCCTGGACTGCTTTCCCAGGCCACAGGCAGGGAGCTGGATGAGAAGTGGGGCTGCTGGGATTAGAACTGGAACCCATATGGGATCCCGGGCACAAAGAAGGCGAGGACTTGAACTGCTATGCTATCCTGCCGGGCCCATTCTACTGCTTTATAACAAGGATTGCCTTTCCTCAGTTTGCAAGAACATAGTTCTTACTTTCATCCGAGTCCTCAGTGGAATTGACCTTTACGTCCCAATTTCTACTAAGACTCTTACGGCGTTTCCCATAAGCACCTCAGACCACGTCCACAGTCAGGTGTTTCTAACAGCAGCACCCTATTTGCTTGCACCAAAACCTGCATCAGGGTTCTTCAGGGAAACAGGACGGAGCGGGTATGCTCCTTCCAGTGAGCCATGGTGTCAGGCAGAGTGAATCATCTAAGGAACTGGCTCACATCGCTGTGGAGGCGAACAATTCAGGTCACAACTGATGTCAGTCTGGAGTTCAAAGGTCAGAAACTCAATTCCTGGGTGGAAATTGTACAAAGAAGTCGTATGTTGTTGCAATCTGAAAGCAGAATCCCCTTTTCCTTGGGAAATCAAGCTGGCTTAATGGGATGAAACGTACACACATTTCTGTGGGTCGCCTTTATTTAGGAACCAACTGATTAGGGCCAACGTGGTAACACAGCAGGTTAAACCACCAGCCGCGTGTGATACCAACATCCCTTGTGAGCACTGGTTTGGTTCGGACTGCCCTGCTTCCAATCCAGCTCCCCGTTACTTGGGCCCTGGCTGCCCTTGTAGACCTGGATGGCACTTCTAGTTTTAGTCCAGTCCTGCCTGTCGCAGCCACTTGGGGAGTGAACCAGCTGACTGAAGATCTATCACTCTGCCTTTCAAAAAAGTTACAATAAGAGACAACTAACTATAACTTTTCAACACATCTAAAAACCACCTTCAATAGCAACACATAAACTATATCCATTCGCTGGATCAGCTCAGAAAGTTCTGTAACTTCAGGACTACAGATGTTGACAATTCTGGAGTGTACACTTTTGGGTTCCTGAACTAAAAACACACCTGACATTCAACTGTCCGCATAGCGCACTGCTGTGAATTGAATTGCATCGGCCCCTAAATTCCTTAGTGTCTGTTTTTATTTGAAAGAGATTGTTTTTCAGATGCCCACAATAGCTGTGGCTGGGCCAGGTGGAAGCCAGGAGCTTCTGGATCCATCTGGGTCTTCCAAGTGGGTGGCAGAAACCAAGTACTTGAGCCACCAACTGCTGCCTCCAGCATGAAGCTGGGTTGGAAGTGAGGCGAGATCTTACCGCAGGCTCTCGGGTATTTGAAGACTGGGAGTGCCAGAAAGTAACAGAGTAACAGTGGTCATAAGGGTGGCATCCTTTTGGGAAGAGATGCAGTAATTCCCATTCTCTGCCATGAAAGGCTGCAGCAAGAAGGCAACTGTTTGCAAACCACAAGTGGTCCTCCCCCAGGGGCATGAGACACAGGGCCCACTCCATCTGAGGCACTTAGCTGTCAATGCAGTTGGTGATTTTGGGGGCGTGGCAGGCTGAGCCAACGTACACCTCCACTTAACACTCTGTACCTTCAGTTCTAAAAAGCCGGGGGTTATCTTTTAACCCTGTCACACTCTGTCAGTAAACAGGGCTGAGCCAACACGCCACCTGCATTGCGAGCGCTGCTTCAATTCCCACCCGGCTCCCTGTTCAAGGATCTGAGAACGCAGCAACACATGGCCCAGCAACTTCGGCTCCTGCAACGTACGTGGCAGACCGAGTTCCTGGGTTCAGACTGGACTTGCAGCCATCTGCAAGAGTAAAACAGCGGAGGCACGATCTAACTCTGCTTTTCAACCAAATACAATATGTTTTAGAAGTTAGCAAGCAAATCCCCGTCACGCCTTCTTCGAACTACATGCAGAATGGAGGCACTGGGAGGCTCCTGCTCCTCTCCCTCCCTGGGGAGCGGCGGCATCTCCTCCCAGGGCCGTGAAGGCTGCAGTCGGCACGGTGGCCCGGCCACAAGACGCCCCTCCACAATGCCCGGGGCTCGTGCTTCTGCTCAGAACTTTCCAGCGGTTTCCCATCTCAGACTCCGGAGTTGTTGCCGTCACCTGCCCAGCCCCGCCTAAGGGCTGTTCCGACCGTGGCCGAGCCCCACCTCCGCTGTTTTCATCTCAATGAGGGCTGGGCTGGGGCGACGCTGGCTGCTTTGGGTGCTGCACCCAGCGTCCATCCAGCGCAGCCCCGCAACCGCCGCCACGCGCTCGCAACGGGCGCCATTTCCCAAGCAAGGGCGGAAGGCGCTGCGCCCGCCTCGCCTGCACGGCGCCCGGGGGCGGGACTTCCCGTGCGCACTGGGGAGGAACTTCCGGCGAGAGCCGGAAGCACGGTCCTCCGTGGTCGGCGGAGGACTCGGCTGGTCCCCTGGTTCGTGTCCCGCGTTGCCATGGGCAAGAAGGACCGCGGAGACCGCGGTGAGGCGCGGGGCCGCGCCGCCCGCCCGTGTGCCAGCTTACGGGGACGTCTCCGCGAGCCCGCTGGGCAGGGCTGGGCGCGCTGGGCTGGCCCTCGGGGCGGGGGGACGCGGGCCGGGGGCCGTGCGGTGCTCACCCCCGTGTGCGTCCGCAGACAGGAAGAAATCCAAGAAGCGGCACTATGAGGAGGAAGAGGAGGAGGAAGATGACGGCCCTGGAAACGACCCTCAGGAGGCGGTGCCCTCCGCGGCCGGCAAGCAGGTGGACGAGTCGGGCACCAAGGTGGACGAGTATGGGGCCAAGGACTACCGGCTCCAGATGCCGCTCAAGGACGACCACGCTTCCCGGCCCCTGTGGGTGGTAAGCGGGCCTGGGACAGCGGTCCGGAGTGGAAGGACAGCATGCAGCCCCGCGCCCGGGCGTGCCCCGTGCCCGGACACCCCGTGCTAAGATGTGCAGGCAGCGCAGGACAGACAGCGTTTGCTATTTAGCAGTCTGTGCACCTTGTTTCAGAAGGGAAAACACTTGTTTGGCAGTCAGCTTGTGTGCCAAGTGAAAATAGATTATTTTTTTTAACCTAGAGCAAGTGTTTCTTGTAGCTTGCATTTTTTTTTTTAAGGTTTACATATTTTTACCTAAAAGGCAGATTGACAGGGAGAAGGAGACACAAAAATCCTCCCCAAATGGCCACAACGGCTGCAGCTGAGCGAATCCGAAGCCAGGAGCCAGGAGCCAGGAGCTTCTTCCAGGTCTCCCCTGTGGGTACAGGTTCCCAAGGCTTTGGGCCATCCTCGACTGCTTTCCCAGGCCAGAAACAGGGAGCTGGAAGGGAAGTGGAGCAGCTGGGATGTAAACTGGCACCCATATGGGATCCCAGGGCACGTGCAGGAGGAGGATTGGCCAATGGTGCTATCCCAGCAATAGTCAGTGTTCTGCCTTTAGTTGAAATCTCATAGAGGATCCTGGTAGCTCAACAGCAGCAGGGCCATTCCTTGTGCAGAATCCTCGTTGTGGGATGCAGCTTTTGACTGGAAATCTGCTTCGCTCCATTGCTGCGTATCTGCCCAGAGCCCCCGGCCCCACAGTTGTCAGCCTTTAACTCTATGGGCGAGAGTCCAGCGGCTCCCACAGCTCACTTGTGTCCTGTCTGCCGATGTTTCTCAGGCTCCCGATGGCCACATCTTCCTGGAAGCCTTCTCACCAGTGTACAAATACGCGCAGGACTTCCTAGTGGCCATCGCAGAGCCTGTGTGCCGGCCCACCCACGTGCATGAGTACAAGCTCACGGCCTACTCCCTGTATGCCGCTGTCAGCGTCGGGCTGCAGACCAGCGACATCACCGAGTACCTGCGCAAGCTCAGCAAGACCGGAGTCCCTGATGGGATTATTCAGTTTATCAAGGCAAGTAGGGGGCTGAGGCCAGCCCTGCCTCGCTGATGGTGGCCGTAGGTGGGGGTAGGCGCCCCTGGCAGCGTGTCAGATCAGCAGCTGTGCTCAGCGCGCTTCTCCCACTGTCTGCTCCTAGCCCTGGGGCCTAGCAGGGTGGGGCGTGGTTCAGGCCCCTTCTGGCTGTACTAGCAGAGACGCTGAGAGAGCTGTCCCGCTCAGGCCGTGTCACAGGTACTGTCAGTGAGGAGGCAGCTGCCAACAGGAAGCAAGCCTACCAGAAACCGCTTCACCTGGTTACCTCGGTCATAGGCGTCCATCCGCCAGAATTCTGAGAACGTCAGAGTAGTGGCTGCAGCCACCCCGGCTGTGGCTTCTGGTTTTGTCAGCCATAGTTGCCCAAGGCAGGTGCTGAACTCTCTTCAAGGCTAGATGGCTTGCCTTGAGACCAAGGCTGAATGTGCTCCACCAGGGAAAGTCAGGAGGACCTTCGGATGTTGAAGTGGGAATGGCAGGCGGTGGTTGTCGAGGCGTGTGCCGTCCTCAGGATGTGGCTGGTGGGTTGTGTTGCTCTGGGCTGATCTGAAGGGGGTTTGAGTCGCAGTCTGCCACTGCCTCCAAGCCCAGAGCGGCCACACAAGTGGGGACCCTGAGGAGAGTAGTGTCTTGTGGACCACAGGGGTGCCCAGGAAGAGGGACTCTTGCTTCACTGGATTGAGCCTGCTTTAGTGTCTTGGTGGGCCTCCACTCTTTTTTTTTTTTTTTAATTTAAATTTTATTTTTAATGTTCCTTTTTAACATTTTATTTTTCTTGGAAAGTCAGATATATGGAGAGAAGGAGAGACAGAGAAAAAGCTCTTCCATCTGCTGATTCACTCCCCAAGTGGCCGCAATGACCGAGCTGAGCCGATCTGAAGCCAGGAGCCAGAAACCTCCTCTGGGTCTCCCAAGTGGGGTGCAGGGTCCCAAGGCTTTGGGCCGTCCTCGACTGCTTTCCCAGGCCACAAGCAGGGAGCTGGATGGGAAGCAGAGCCGCCGGGATTAGAACTGGCACCCATATGGGATCCCGGCGTGTTCAAGGCGAGGACTTTAGCCGCTAGGCTACTGTACCGGGCCCGGGCTTCACTCTTGATTGGTAGTTGCTATTGGGGCACAGGTGTTGGTGCACGGTGGGATGGGGTGGGGGTAGGACAGCAGCCAAGGGTTTGGGTGGTGTTGAGATTTTCATGGCCACCATGCCACCTCTGCAGCTTCCTTCCTGGAGCTGGCCTGTGTTCTCTGCCACCAAGATCCTTACTTTGAATTTTATGTTTGTGGCAAACTGATTCTGTGCATCTACTATGTGCAGGCTCTGATCAGGGGGCTAGGGTCATGACCACTGTGAGCGTGGAGGGGATAGGGAAAGAGAGAGTGTGTCAGAGGGTGGTGAGAAGAGCAGTGGCTCGTGGGAAAAGCTCGGTGCAGACAGCCCTGGCTGTGTGGGGATTGCACCCCGGTTTTGGAGGTCAGCTAGGGGTGAGCATGTTCTGAGCGAGCTGCTTGTTGCTAATGTGACTGCTGTTGTATCTTCGTGCAGCTGTGCACTGTTAGCTACGGGAAGGTCAAGCTGGTCCTGAAGCACAACAGGTGAGACAGTGGGAGCTGCCCTCCCGGGGCCGCTCACTGCAGTACCGGGGAGGGACTGTGGGAAGGAGCCCATCTCCTCTCTGCCAGTGTCCCACTCGCTGGAGGCAAGGAGAAGTGGGAATTTATTTAGTGGTCACCATGTTCCCCACAGCAGCAGCAGCAGCAGCAGCAGTGCTGGGCCAGTCCCCTTCCTGTTGGACTCCCCAGGCTGTCCCTGCCTTTAGCTCCATACATCATGTCCCACAGGGCAGCTGCTCTGAGCTCAGATAGGGCAGAGGGTCGTGGGGAGGCAGAAAATGGGGCAAGTTAAGAATGAGGAAGCTACTAGTTCTAGACCATCTGGGGAGGGCAGTGGTGGAATCTTCTGGAGATGGGGGTGGTCCGTGGACACTTCCTTGCTCCCCTGCCTGCAGGTACTTTGTTGAGAGCTCCCACCCCGATGTCATCCAGCATCTTCTCCAGGACCCAGTGATCCGGGAGTGCCGCCTGCGGAATGCCGAGGGGGAGGCTGCCGAGCTCATCACGGAGACATTCACCAGCAAGTCCGCCGTATGTGGGCTCCTGGGTGCCCCGAGGGGCTGGGCACTTGTCATCACAGCTCTTGATTGGCTGCAGTCTGGCCCCTGTTGCCCTGCAGCCCTGCCATTTGCCCCCTGCCCACAGCTTCAGCCCTTGCCGCAGGGTTAAAGATGATGTGCCTCTCTCTTCCAGATCTCGAAGGCTGTTGAGGGTGGCGGCGGGCCGTCCACTTCCCGGGTGGCCGACGCACAGGGTAAATCGGACATCCCCACAGACCTGTTTGACTTCTATGAGCAAATGGACAAGGATGAGGAGGAAGAGGAGGAGACACAGACAGTATCCTTTGAAGTCAAGCAGGTGAGTGTCTCACTGGCCCTGTGGCCCAGCCCTGTGTGGGCTCCAGCACTTGGCTGTGTGAGCTGTTGTCCGGTGTCTGGAGGCCCCAGCGTCTACCGTCCTGATGGTGGGAGAGCCCAGGCAGCCCCTTGTTGGGCTGGGGGCTGGGACTGCTCCCTCCCCAAAGAGATGGGAGGGATAGCGCCTGACACTCAGGTTGGCTGGCCAATTGGATTTAATTTTGCAAGTTTAGTTGGGGTTGCTTTTCTGCGCTTTACAGTCTGAAATTGTACGAGGCTAAACAAGATGCGGAGTTTCAGCACTGGGCCCCTTAGCATGTGTGGTGTTTCGAGCCCATCCCGTCAGCTGACGAGCTTGTGATAAAACCACCTTCCAGGAGATGATCGAGGAGCTCCAGAAGCGCTGCATCCACCTCGAGTACCCGCTGCTGGCGGAGTACGACTTCCGGAATGACTCTGTCAACCCCGATATCAACATCGACCTGAAACCCACGGCCGTGCTCAGGCCCTATCAGGAGAAGAGCTTGCGGAAGATGTTTGGGAATGGGCGGGCACGATCCGGGGTCATCGTTCTTCCGTGCGGTAAGGGGCTGGGCTGGCCAAGGGTGTCCTGTCTGGGTCCGCTGGCCGCCTCCCTGACCACAGGGTCTGCTGGATGGGTGGTCCTGACCTCATTGTGCCTGCTAGGGCAATGAGTCTTACGAGGTACGCACTGGGAGGCTTCTTCCTGGACAGCTTCTGGCAGCGTTCAGTGCCAAGGAAAGGCAGTGGCAGCTCGCTTGGCACCCGTCTGAGGTCTTGTCACTGGGGTTGAGTGTCCATTCTTCAGGAGTGCTTTGGCTCCCAGATCATTCTGCACGTACATAGCGAGGTATCTTGGGCCTGGGACCCAAGTCTAAACGTGAAATTCCTGTGTGTCTCATAATGGCGTTGACGCACAGCCTGACGGTAATCCATACAGAATGTACTGCCCCTGTGCTTGCAGTGGGACCCTCGCAGGAGGTCAGGTGTGTAGGGTTTGTTGTCAGTGCATGGAAGGATCTTGTTTTGGAGCGCTGTGGATTTTAGATTTTTATATTGGGGTTTCTCAACCAGTCCTGTCATATCTTGGCCTAGGATTTTGGCCAGAGGCCGCACAGACACTCCCTAGGGGTTCTCCTTTGGACTTAGTGGAGACATAGTTTCCAGGGAAGGGGTCTCTCTGCCTCCCATATATATTTTTTAAAGACTTATTTATGTTTATTGGAAGATACACAGAGAGGAGAGACGGAAAGATCCTCCATCTGCTGGCTCACTCCCCAAGTGGCCGCAACAGCCAGAGCTGAGCCGATCCGAAGCCAGGAGCCAGGAGGCTCCTCTGGGTGTCCCACGCAGGTGCAGGGTCCCAAGGCTTTGGGCTGTCCTCTACTGCTTTCCCAGGCCACGGTCAGGGAGCTGGAAGGGAAATGGACCAGCCAGGATATAAACCACATCCATATGGCATCCTGGCGCATGTAAGGCAGGGACTTTAGCCACTAGGCTGCTGTACCAGGTCCCCATTATTTTTCTTAAGTTTGTTTATTTTAAAGGCAGAGCAGAACACACAGAGAAATAAGTAGAAAGATCCTCTATCAGCTGGTTACTCAAGTGCCCTTGCCAGCTGGAGCTGGGCAGGCTGAAGCCACACGTCAGGGACTCCGTCTAGGTCTTCCCCATGTATGACAGGGGTCCAAGTATTTGGGCTGTCATCTGCTTCCCAGGGTGCTGCTTAGCAGGAAGCTGGATTGGAAGCAGAGGTGAGGCGTGATCCCAAGTACTCCGATGTGGGATGCAGACATTGCAAACGGCAGCTTAACATGCTGCACCGGAGGTTCACTTCCAGGATGGTTTTTTAGTACTTTGGATTTTGTTGTTGTTGTTGTTTTAAAAGAGAACTCATTTTTTTTTTTTAAGATTTATTTTATTTTTATTACAAAGTCAGATATACTGAGAGGAGGAGAGATAGACAGGAAGTGGAGCTGCCGGGATTAGAACCAGCGGCCATATGGGATCAAGGCGAGGACCTTAGCCACTAGGCCACGCTGCCAAGCCCGAGAACTCATTTATAAATTTAATTATTTTTATTGGAAAGGCAGATTTACAGAGAGAAGGAGAACAAGAGAAAGAAGGTCTTGCATTTGCTGATTCACTTCCCAAATGGCCGCAACTGCCAGGGCTGGGCTGTTCTGAAGCCAGGAGCCAGAAACCTATTCTAAGTTTTCCATGCGGCTGTAGGATGGCCCAAAGCCTTGGGACCCTGTCCACATGCAAGGAGCTGGGTTGGGAAGTGGAGCAGCCAGGACAAGAATAGACATACCCGTATGGGATGCCAGCACCCTAGGATGGGGGCTTAGCCAGTTGAGCAACTGCACTGGCCCCTCCTTGTATTACTTTGACAGTAAGGGAAGGATGTGCCCTACTTTCTGTCTCGGTCTTCAGATGATTTGTGGTCTTGTGCTCAGAAGCTCCTGGGATTTCTCCTCTGTCTGCAGTAATCCTGTGCACGCTTGGTACTCTTCTTAGTCTTCGGCAGTAACATGCACACTTAGTACCCCTGAGTTCTCAGCCCCCACCTACTCTGACAATACCAGGTGTTTTTTACTGGCTCCTTCTTTGGCAGACTGTGTGCTAGGCACCTTTGCCCAGCAGCACCACTGTCTTGGGGTGACAGGCAAGGCATTAAAATGAGGATACCAGGAGTCAGTCCCCTCCCTGGTTTGTTTTGAGATTCCAACATTTAAACAAGAAGCAGGTGAAGGCCACCGGAGGCCCTGGTTCCCCAAGATTCTCACATGTATGAGGTGAGCATCTCTCCCGTTTCTGGAAGGGGCCGAGGCTGGGGTCCTGAGTGCCTCACAGTAGGCTTGGCAGAGTCAGCCAATGGTCCCTTGAGGCTGGCCCCAGGGTAAGGATCACCCTTTGGTTTGTCCTAGGTGCTGGGAAGTCGCTGGTGGGCGTGACGGCTGCATGCACTGTCAGAAAGCGCTGCCTGGTGCTGGGAAACTCGGCCGTGTCTGTGGAACAATGGAAAGCCCAGTTCAAGATGTGGTCCACCATTGATGACAGCCAGATTTGCCGCTTCACCTCCGACGCCAAGGATAAGCCCATAGGCTGCTCTGTTGCCATCAGCACGTACTCCATGCTGGGTCACACCTCCAAAAGGTCTTGGGAGGCCGAGCGTGTCATGGAGTGGCTGCGGACCCAGGAGTGGGGCCTCATGATCCTGGATGAGGTGCACACCATCCCAGGTGCGCCAGTGGGGGTGGGCTGGTATGGTGGCTAGCTGGGTAAAAAGCTTTTAGAACATTCTGAATCTTGGTAGGGTAAAGGTTTCTTTGGTCGTTGGCCCACAGCAGCCGTTTAGCAAGCAGTACTTTCTTTCTTCCATAGTTCTTGTTGCAGTTCACTGTACCCTTGGCTGTTGTGTGGTGATACGACGTAGGAGCCCTAGAAAGCTGTTGCAGTTGGGTAGCTGTGTCATTTGAAGGCTGAAGTACTGGTCCTTAGGGAATATGAGGTAGAAACCCTTCTCCAAGATTGCAAGCAAACCTTTTGCTCTTTTTTTATTATTTATTTTAAAAACAGAGAGACAAAGACATGTTTTCCATCTGCTATTCATCCCCTCAGTTGCCTGCAACAACCCTAGACTGGGCCAGGCTGCAGCTTCCAGGAACCAGGAACATATGCCCGCGTGAGCGGCAGGGACCCAAGTACCCGAACCATCACCGCTGCCCTGTAAGGTCCTCCTGAGCTGGAAGCAGTGCCAGGGCTCACACCCCGGCACTCCTGTAGGCATGCACACCTCCAAATGGTGACTCACCTGCCGTGCCGCAGATATAGGGTGGTCACTGGAAGTCCCGTGTGGCAGGTACTCTGGAAACCAGCTTGTGTTGACATTGCCAGAAGCCCCCAGTGCCACTCCTAGCATCCTCTCCTGGAGCTCTGTCTGCAGTGATACACACAGAGCTGACCATGTGTGTCTGCAGCAGCCCCGTCCATGACTGCAAGGTCCAGTGGCCATCAGCGGGCATGTGGAAAACCATGCCGAGGGCCCCTGTGGGATGCAGGAGCATATGGGGAACCAAGTAGTTAGGTGGCACATAAATGCTGAGGGCCCCACGGGAGGCCGGGCTGCTGCTGCCGCAAGGTCCTAAGTGGGGGGGGGGGGGGCTGTTGAGGAGGACACGTCGGAACGTTTGTGGGAAGTAGGAGAAGAGAAGTTTATTTTGGTGCAAACGTTTCTTGAAATTGCGTGAAGAGACTCCAGAAAGTTCACGGAAGATGCATATTGTAAGGAAAGCATGAGTGAATTTCAAAGTTATCTTGCACAAAAAGTGAAACTCAGTTTTCTCACGCCTTGACGCATCCTGGCTTGTGGCTGCTTTGAAAAGGCAGTGATAGGTGGAGCGAAGATGAACAGATGAACACCGCAGTGGTTGCTTAGCAGCGGATGGGGAGGGAGGACCGTGCAGGGAGCACATCAGGCACTCAGAGGTGGCTCCCGCTGAGTCCTGCTGGTGACGGGGCTCGGACAGCTGCACCTGTGCCACCGTCACAGCTCTCATACCCTGCCCCCGCCCCCTCCCTGTGTTGGCTTTGGCATACCGACAATGTGATAGTTAAAGGAAAAGGAGAAATGGTTAGGGGGAAGGTTGGCATTGGGTTTGCTCGGTGTGAACATGAGTGACCTAGAGAATCGCGTCCTGCACCAGAGTTTGGATCCGGTTCATTGGCGGCAGAGCCGGAAGCTGGAAGGACCCAAGGCCTTCTGCCCTTGTGTGTGTATCTGTGTGTCTTTTTCTGGTCCTGTTCACTCTGTTGCTTTGGTTGACTCCAGAACATTCAGGGTCTTGTAAACTCAAGGCCAAGCAACTCCCCAGCCCAGGGAGCAGCATCTGCTCAGGGGCTGCGTGCTGGGGAGTCAGTGACCGCTCAGCATGTCCGTGTGGGGTTAGAATGATGCCCCTCTGAGAGCCAGGTGCGGGTACCTGTGTCACTTGAGAGACCTCTTCAGAGAAGCCTTGTTGGCCACCATACTGGGAGGAAATGCGGATGAAAGTGTTTGCCTCTGCTAAGTGTTTTCTCTTGCTGGGCTCTCTCCACGACTGTCATTATTTCAGCAGGTATTTACTGAGAACCCGTGGTGGATGGGCATTGGAGACAAGGTGGGAAGGACAGGGCAGTGATTATGCTAATGAATATCAAATCACAACCATGACTTAAGTGACACAAACCAATACAAAAGAATGTATCCTGACTTGTTGACTGTCAGTTCAGAGGAGATGGACTTCTCTCTGATGATGGAGTCACACCTGTGGGTGCCGACAAGCTCCATCTTCCACAGGTGTGTGTCGAGCTGTCCGCTGCACAGGGTGAGTGTGTGTGACACACCCTTCCCTGGGATGGCTGTGGTGACTGTAGGAAGATGGAATCATCGTTCTGTCTGCTTTGCAGCCTAGATGACACCATGTGCAGGCAGGGTCCCGCCTCGCCATGTCTGTGGGTTGATAGAATTGCTAGGCTGTGCCTGGGGATGGCCTCCCCAGGGCCTGTGTTATCATTGTCTTGGCTGCTGTGTCCTTGTGACGGAGCGCGGTCTGCCATCCTCAGCTGCTGATTGTTGGAGCTGGTACAGCCTTTCTTTACCTGGGGTCAGCCCTGATGCTGGTTGTTCGTCTTCTGTGTGTCGCTGACGTTTGCGTGTGGTGTGTGTGTACAGACCGTGCCACTGTTTGTCATTTCACAGCTGTGAAAGTGGACAGAGACCTGGGTTGTCCATTCTGTCACATTACTGCTCTCGGATGTCTGGTTTGTGTGTTAGACTTTTTTCCCCTGCAGTTTGTTGTGTCTGTGTATTTGGGAAGTGTCTTTAGCCCTACTCTAATCACGTTGTAAAGGTAATCCCGACTCAGACATTTGCACTTACTTCCAAGTATTGGAACCCAGGGAAACCACAAGATAGGTCTTTTAAATGAGTGTCTCACACACTTGCATATTTACCTGATATGCCAAATCAGAGTCACAACATTCAGAAGAGAGAAAGTTCGTTGGCCAAAGAAAATCTGATTGATACAGTGTTGGGAGTGGTAAAGCAGTTGAAGCCTAGGTTTAGTGGTCATCTGGGCCCTGTTCTCTTCCTGGTTTCTGGGAAGATGTAGGGAGCTGGGTGGAGCTGGCTTCTTGGATTCCTCTCTGCACTCATGTCCCCAGCTGACTGCCCCAGGAGCTGGAGACAAGTTTCAGGGCAGCCAGCTCCTTGAGTAATTTGTAGTTAGTGATAGGTAAGCTTTGCAGGCCACATTCTCAGATGCCACCACATGTCTGCGCATAACTCAGCCTCTGATTGTGCATTTCTCCTGTCTTGGGCAGATGGTAAAAGGGAGGGGAAGGGATCTAGCTTTGTGATTCTTACCTGGAGTCAGGTGCCTGTGGCCGGAGGTAGAGGCCAGAGCTAAGTCACAAGGCCAGGTGTGCTTTGAGTGTGACCGTGCGTGTGCTTCCCTGCTCCCCAGCCAAGATGTTCCGACGAGTGCTCACCATCGTGCAGGCACACTGCAAGCTGGGCTTGACTGCAACCCTCGTCCGGGAGGATGACAAGATCGTCGACTTGAATTTTCTGATCGGGCCTAAGCTTTATGAGGCTAACTGGATGGAGCTGGAGAACAATGGTTACATCGCCAAAGTCCAGTGTGCCGAGGTAGCTGGGCCGGGGGGGTGGTCGGGCATTCAGGGTGGGCTCCCCCAAGTCTCCTGTGGGCTGACCTGGGTTGTTGCCACTTCACAGAGGATGGAACAGGATTCCTGTCTGAATCACACAGCACGAGAAGTAACAGTGCAGACCCTGGACCCGGCATAATAGCCTCGTAGCTAGGATACTCGCCTTGCATGCCCCGGAATCCCATGTGGGCTTCAGTTCATGTTCCGTCTGCTTCACTTCCCATCCAGCTTCCTGCTTGTGGCCTGGGAGAACAGTGGAGGATGTTCCAAGGCCTCTGTCTGTGTGCCTCTGTGGCAGACCCCAGGAGGCTTCTGGCTCCTGGCTCCTGGCTCCAGATCAGCTCAGCTCTGGCGATTGTGGCTGCTTGGGGAGTGAACCAGAGGATTGGAAGATCTGTATCTCCTTCTCTCTGTATATCTGTCTTTACAATGAAACAATCAATCTTAAAAAAGAAAGAGAGAAAGAGAGGAAGGGAGGAAGAAAAAAAGAATGCAGACCCCAGGCACCTAGTCCCTGGGCTCATGCTCCTTCTCTGTATGAACAAGCTCCTGGGCGTTCCCCTCCCAGGCTCCTCCCCCCCCCCCCCGGGAACCCTGGGAAATCTGTGTATGTAACCGCCCAGCATCAACAACCTTAGCAGTCTGTGGCCTCAACTGTTTTTTTCATAAGAACTCATTTTCTTTTTTTAAAGATTTATTTTTATTACAAAGTCAGATATACAGAGAGAGGAAGAGAGACAGAGAGGAAGATCTTCCGTTCGATGATTCATTCCCCAAGTGAGCCGCAACGGGCCGGTGCGCGCCGATCCGAATCCGATGCCGGGAACCTGGAACCTCTTCCAGGTCTCCCACGCGGGTGCAGGGTCCCAATGCATTGGGCCGTCTTCGACTGCTTTCCCAGGCCACAAGCAGGGAGCTGGATGGGAAGTGGAGCAGCCGGAATTAGAACCGGCGCCCATATGGGATCCCGGGCGTTCAAGGCGAGGACTTTAGCCGCTAGGCCACTCCGCCGGGCCCAAGAACTCATTTTCCTGATAGAATCTATGATACGTACCAGTCCAGGTGTATATTAAAATTGTGTCCAGAGGTAAGACCTCAAGAAGGAACAATAAGAACTCTGTCTAGCATCTTTTTTTAATGTTTTTGAATCCTTTTTTATCTTTTATTAGCATTATTATCATCATCATCATTTTATGATACAGTTTCATAGATCCCTGAGATTTCCCTTATCCCCTTTCCAATTCCTCCCACCCCCAAGTTCCCCTATATCGTTCCTAAAGCATAGTTCTTCATACACAGTCATATGTCCATAATTGCGGGCATGGACAATGGCAGAGAGTCCATCATCCTATTGTCATATAGTAGTAAACAGTTTCATTGGGAGTCCATCTTTAGTCTGAAAGTAGAGATGCATACTGCATTGTATCCTCACATCTGGATATGATAGTCTCCATAGTTACTGTACATCCCTTAAATGAAAAGCCACAAAACAAAATCAACAGGAAGAAAAAAGAAAGTAACAACACTATGAAGTTAAATAACATGCTACTGAATGCAACTAATGTGTCGCTGAAGAAATGAAAAATAAAATCAAAAACCTTCTTGAAGAAAATGATGCTACCGTATGATGAGTCATTGAACAATGAGAAAAAAGTGTTTTGAAGAGAGGAAACTAACAACAACAAAAAAATCAAAATGTATGAGATGTAGTTTCTGCTGATCTTTATTGGTGAAATATGTCTCCTTTAGGCAACAAATAGAAGGGTTTTGTTTTTTAATCCAGTCTATTAATCTATGATGTTTGAGCTTAAGTCATTTACATTCAGGGTTAATATGTATGGGTGGTACTTTTGTCCTGTCGTTTTAGCAATGGGTTGTTCATTGATTTAGTCTTCTGTTGTCATTTTACTGGGATGTTCTTCCCGTTTGCCTTTGGGTTTGGTGGGTGCTATTCCTCTTCTTTGTCAAGAGAATATCTTTAGGTATCCTTTGTAGGGCAGGTACATTCTTTTGACCTTTCTTGACTGTGGAAGAATTTTGTTTCATTTTCAAAGACAAAAGAAAGCTTTGCTGGATATGTTATCCTAGGCTGACAATTTTTTGCTTTTAGAATCTGGAATATGTCACTCCATCCTCTTCTTGCCTGTAGAGTTTCCTGTGAGAGATCTCCTACGAATTTAGTTAGTATTCCTTTATATGTCAATTGATTTTTTTTCACGTGCACATTTAAGGATCTTTTCCTTATGTTCAATTGAAGAGAGCTTGATAATCATGTGTCTTGGTGAAGATTGCTTTTGGTAAAGGCTGTTGGGAGATCTGTGGCCCTCCTGGATGTTGTTTCCCAAATCTTTCTCTAGATGAGGGGAATTTTCCCTCATTATTTCATTAAACACAGTTGTAAACCCAGTTTCTCTTTCTGCACCTTCTGGAACTCCCATAACTCTTATATTATGCCTTTTAATAGTGTCTTTCAATTCTTGAATACTTTTTTTGGCCTGATCCAGCTCTGCTTCCAGCTTTTGGTTTGTTTCCCCCGATGACAGGAAATATCTTCCAATTCTGAGATTCTTCTGCTTCCTTCATTCTGTTTTGGAGACTCTTTACTGTACTTTTAGTTTGCTCCACTGTATTCTTAATTTCTAATGTATTGGCTTTCTTTTGATTCATTTCCAGTGTGACATATTCCTTAAATTCCTGAATGCCAGTTTTACGTGCTTCTCTTTGTTGATAAGAAGCTTTGTAAGAAGTGTTTTGTACTCTGTATCCCCCATTTTCTCAATTTCTTCCTCAGTTAACTCTGAGATTGGCATAGAGTTTTGCTCCTTTGCAGGGGCGTCTTCAGTAATATTCATTGTGCCTTTGTCTCTTCTTTTGCTCTTGGTCATTGTACTTCTGGTTAGCAGAGTCTTCTCCTTGGGGCAGGTTTCTAAGCTGTGTCACCCACAGGTCTACAATGCAATTTTACTATTGCAGTTGGTACACAACTTTTTACTTGCAGCCACTTGTGCCACAAACTCCAGCGAGTTCCAGGTCTGGGTTCTTATGTCAGATTTCCACCGTGGTCTCCATAACCCCAGCTCCTGGCTCACCACTCTCCACCTCCTGTGATCCCGTGCTGAGGCTGCACTATTTTTTCTACAGCCTTTCTCCCACTTCCGGTTGAAGCAGGTCCCAGGATTAGGGAGACACCAGGTGTCCTATATAGCTAGGTTGTTGGTGGTGATAATCTTGCCGGAACTTGTTGGCCATTAGGTCTGGGTGCCACACAGACCTATTTTGACCCGTATAATGCCAAAGTTGGTATTATTTTCCTGTGGGACCAGTGCAGTGCCCTGTCTAGCAATTAAAATGGCTGCGGGATGGTGGTCTCTGTCCTGAGGGAGTGGAGAGGGGCTTCCTCACCCCTCCGTCATGCTCTCATCCTGCCACATTGAGAAACCGTTGCTGGAGACAGGAGGCCAGCATTCCTCTCCGTTGTCTCCTCTGCCTGCCAGGTGACCATGTTGTGGAGCTTGTATTTGCCTTGATTCATTGTTTTCTGTCAAGGGACGGATCCCACTGAGGTAGGTGTTTTTCTGTGGTGTGCCTTTCCTCGTTTTCTTTGCATCATTCCTCTGACCCATGTTAGTTATGACTCATCCCTTGAGTCTGGGATTAACACAATGTGGTCTATATTGGAATACTGTCCAGCAAGAGAAATGAATCTCTCCCAGTCTCTTCCACCCTCCCCTCTTTATTGGCTCTAATGATTACCCCCATCTGCTGGTTCCCTCCGCGTTTTCTCTGAGAACGTCAGGGGCTTGGTCACTGAAGCCTTGCTGCTGCCCCCTGCCTGGGTCTGCGTCATCGAGACACCACAGGTGTTCTGATGTGGGGCCACTGGGCCGCATGCCTCCCCTCAAGTTGTTTTTAAACAGATGTGTTGGAATATTATTTACACACCATGAAATTCACTTCTGAGTGAATTTGTGATTTTTTAGTACGGAGAGGACACATTGGAAACCCCAAACTCCACAGGTTGAAGCCTGATTTCCCCTCTTTCCATGTTTGCAGTTCCTTTCTCAGACATTGTGAGAAACTTGGCCATGCTGTATTCGTTCAGCCCTAGGGTATACACACAGGAATTTTAGACTTGCTAACCAATACCACTAATAAAAGCAAAGCTGAAGCTCAGCATCTGGTTATGATTCATTCTGTCTGTGGCCTGAGGGCATGGAGTCCAAATACCATGAAGAATCCTCAAAAAGTTCATGGAGTATAGTTCGTTTGTGAAAAAAAAAAAAATTGCACCAAAGTTAACTTTTAATTTCATTTCCCATGAACTTTTTCAAGTACCCCATACACGTCAGCTGTTTAGTTCTTTGGTCTCCTGTTTTCTCCCCCTGTGGGCTTTAGAAGAGAACGTGTGTGGTCCGCTTCATCTGTGTGTGTCTTCTTCCCTTTGGCTATCCCTGCACCCTTGTCCCGTGGCTGTCCTTAGTGGTTAGGTTGATTCAGTTCAGACCATGCTGTATTGTCCTCCATTGCCTTACCCTACCTGCCTCTGACTTTGAAACCATTGTTTGTGCCAGCCAAAAGGCTGGCTAGATGAGGGTTTTGTGGGTGAGGGTTGGGATCTGCAACACAGGAAGAGAAGGCCCCGCAACGCTTCATGGGAACCTGGCCCTGCAGGAAGCGTGTGCTGGTGTAGGGGCTGAGTAGGGGATTGCTGGCGCCCCTGATGTGAATGTGGCTGCCCTGGCTTGCAGTTGGTGTGAAAGTGATTCCGCAGGCATGACTGTGTGAAACTATGAAATGGGGCCCCAGTGCGATATCATAGTGGATAAAGTCTTCACCTTGCATGCCCCAGCATCCCATATGGGCACCAGTTCATGTCCTGGCTGTTCCACTTCCCATCCAGCTGCCTGCTTGTGGCCTGAGAAAGCAGTCAAGGATAGCCCAAAGCCGAGCCCCTGCACCCACGTTGGAGATCCCGAAGAAGCTGCAGGCTCCTGGCTTTGGATCCGCTCAGCTCTGGCCATTGCAACCACTTGGGGAGTGAACCAGCAGATGGAAGATCTTTCTCTCTGTTTCACCATCTCTGTAAATCTCTACCTTTTCAATAAAAATAAATAAATCTTTAAAAAAAGAAAAAAACTGTTAAATGATGGGCTTGCAGGAGTGTTCTGGGTTCAGTGTTGGCTTCTAGGTTTGGATTCACTTTGTGTGTGTGTGTGTGTTCTCATGGTTGTATTAAAAGCATGATCCTCATAGCATTGATTTTGTGTTTGGAATGTGAAGGGCTCCCGGTCAAGATATTTCGGCCTGCCCAATGATCCCTGGTTCTATCTGCCTTGCAGGTTTGGTGTCCGATGTCTCCTGAATTTTACCGTGAGTATGTGGCGATTAAGACCAAGAAGCGGATCTTGCTGTACACCATGAACCCTAACAAGTTCCGGGCTTGCCAATTTCTGATCAAGTTTCACGAAAGGAGGAATGACAAGATTATTGTGTTTGCGGACAACGTGTTTGCCCTCAAGGAGTACGCCATCCGGCTGAACAAGTGAGCACTGAAAGCTTGGCTTTCCGCGTCGAGGGGGCACAGGGTACCTGGCTGCGGCCTCCTGGGACCTCAGGCTGTGCCGCCGCTGTCAGAACCCAGGCCAGACAAGTAGGTGATGGGAGATGGAGTTAGAGCAGAGAAAGGAGGAGCAGCCTCCTTTAGCCCAGAGAGCTGGGGAGGAGCACTTCTTCATGGAAGTGCTGCACAGGGGTCAGCATCGGGAGTTCCAGGTGGGTAGTGATGAGCCGCTATGTCAGGGCCAGCATGGAAGGTGTGGGCACACACCTGGAGAGAACCTCTTGCAGATGCGTCCCCATACCTGCCAGGGGGAGAGGAAGCAGCCTGTGCTTCCCTAGACCTCAGGTGCTATGTCCCACAAGGTAGGGTGCTTGGTGAACACAGGTCGTAATCCTTTTTGTGAGGATGGTGAGGAGAGATCGACCAGCTTCTCTGTAGCAAGCCAGACGCTAGGTGCTAGAAATACTGTATGTCTGTTTTGTTTAATTCTCATCTCAACCATGTGAGACTTGACTCCCATTTTATATGAAGGAGAAAGATTGACTTTCTGGAGTAGGCCTGGTGGATAAGATCCTGCTTGGGACGATTGTGTCCCGTATTGGACAGAGAGCCCCCGTCTGCTAGGTCACTACCCCAGTGCCCCAGATAGCAGCCAACAGAGTCCAGGTCCTCCTTGATGTGAGTTGCAGGAACTAAAGCAGCTCATCACCCGCTGCCTCCCAGGGTGCACAGTAGCAGGACGCTGGAAATGAAAGTGGAGCTGGGCCTTGAGCTCAGGCACTCTGACAAGGGATGCAACACCGTAGCGATGAGGCCAGATGCCTGTCACCAACTCCTTTTGCTGGGTTTGCATTTACAATGATGAGCCCTCCAGGTAGGATCCATGAACCTCTCTGTTCTAATTTTCTGTTTGTCCAATGGGATCCCCCACCAGGCCATATCAGCCTGCTCTGCTCCAGCTGGCTGTCATCTGGGCTTCCCATGGACGTCACCCTGTGAGTTCTGTGGGCCTCTTGTGTGGCAGCCCCCATTTCCTGACTGTGGCTCACTTGTTTGATGGCGCACAGGCCCCGGTAGATCCCTGAGAGAAGGGATGGAGGGAAAGATGGCTGCTCGGCTGTGTACTCGAGCAGCAGCTGGGCTCAAGTCTGATGCTCTGCTGGTGATGCTTGTGTGCAGTCCTTCTTACAGAAGTCCCTAGGATCTCCTCTTTTTTTTTTTTAATTTGGAGTAAGTCTAGGATGGCCTTTTTTCTTTGGTTGTGGTAAGATTCAGGCCCTTCTATTTTCCTTTTTAAAAATGTTTTTATCTGAAAGGCAGATTGGAGTAAAAGAGAGAGACATAATTTCCAGTCTTCACTCCTCAAGTGCCTACAACGCCCAGGGCTGGGCCAGGCTGAAACCAGGAGCCAGGAAACCCACCCAGATCTCCCTCATGGGTGGCAGGAAGCCACGTCCTCGAGCCGTCACAGTTGCCTCTAAGGGTGCACATTAGCAAGGCTGCTGACTTGGAAGCGAAGCCCTCAGGCCTGGCAGGTGAACCTGGGCTTCAGGCATCCAGTAACCAGATGCCGCCCCGCTCAGGCCCCTTCCTTCTGGAAACTCGTGTCTCTCCCCCTGAAAATTGCTGTTTTTCTTTTCTTTGTCATCTTGTGTATCTTTTCTCTAATCTGCCTTTCTGGAATCTCTTCTGGTCAAATGTTAGATCTTCTGATCAACATGTTTTTTTATGTATATATATTTTTTCCTTTTTAAAAATATTGTTATTTTTTTTTTTTTACATCTTGTTGCCTTTCTTTTCTTTCAAGATTTATTTATTTGAGGGCCCGTGCGGTAGTCTGGTGGCTGGAGTCCTCGCCTTGTACACGCTGGGATCCCATGTGGGCACAGGTTCTAATCCGATAGTCCCCGCTTCCCATCCACTCCCTGCTTGTGGCCTAGGAAGGCAGTTGAGGACACCCAAAACAAAGCCCTGGGACCCTGTACCATTGTGGGAGACCTGGAAGAAGCTCCTGGCTGCTGGCTTCAGTTCGGTGCAGCTCCGGCTGTTGCGGCCTCTTGGGGAATGAATCAGCGGATGGAGGATCTTCCTCTCTGTCTCTCCTTCTCTCAGTACATTTCCCTTTCCAATAAAAAATTTTAAAATAATAATAAATCTTAAAAAAAAAGGATGTGTGACTTTAAAAAAAGATTTAATTATTTGAAAGGCAGAGTTGCAGAGAAAGAAGGGGATCTTTCATGCTCTGCAGATGGCTGCAGTGCCCTCCCCTGTGGGTACAGGGCCCAAGCCCTTGGGTCCCCTTCCGCTGCCTTCCCAGGCACATTAGCAGGAAGCTGGTTGGGAGACGGATCAGGTGGGCCTTGGATCAGTGCTTCTGTGCAGGATGTGGGCATTGCGCACTGCATAGCAACACTGGCGCTTACCTGGTTAGCTTATCAGCCTTCTCTTGAAACTTGTCTTTCCTTGAGTTGTTTCTTGCAGTGTCAGCAGGGTCTTCTCTCAGGCTCTGAATGAGTTTGAAGCTCCCTGTGGTGCCCTACACTGACTCCTTCAAGTTTTCTTTGTTTGAGCTTTATTTCGTTTATTTGAAAGAGTGACATATTGAGGGATCTTCCATCTACCGTGTCACTCCCCAGATATCCACATTGAGCAGGGCTGGGCCAGGAGCCAGGAAATCCTTCCAGGTCTTCCACATGGGTGATATGGGCCCTCACTTGGATCATTGCTGTTGCTTTGTTGGGTGCGTTAGCCAGGACTCCCAGCAATGTTCCAATGTGGGATGCCAGCGTTATAGACAGCATCGTAGGCTCAGCACACTACACCACCACCACACAGTCCCTTCAAGTTTTTGTGTCCATATTTTCTCCAGACCTTGCCACAGAATGACCAGGCCGACCAGGCTGTTGGAGCAAGAGCGTAGTGGCTGCTGCTAACTCTGGGCTGGCTGGTTTCTCTTGTCTCCTGGATGTCAGTATATGCTGAGGGAGAGAGGACTGGGAAATTTGAGTAGGGAGGGTATGCTTCCCTTTCAGTCTCACCTTTGTCCCCAGCTCTGCCCACTGCCCTCCTTGCTCAGCAGCCAGAGAGTGAGGCTGTAGTGTCCCGCCAGGGGCTGGGAGGCATGCCTGCTGCTGGAGCCAGGACCCTGCCCCTCGGGCACTCTGAGGCCACTGGGTACAGTCTCCACCTGGCTGCGTTCTGCATGGCCAGTTGCCTTGTTTTGTCCTGGGTTTCCCTAGCTCACTTATGTGCCTGCATGCATGTGTCTGTGTTATAGCTTCCAGAATGTTTCCCACCACTCTCACCTGGGATTTCTGCTTTTGTCTTTGTGGATTTGGGTCCTCTTCAGTCTTGTGTGATCACATTAGTGCCAGTTCTGGCAGGGCGGTGTCCCAGATGACCACTGTTTTCTTCTTCACCCCCTCTTCTACTGCAGACTCCTGCCAGAACCTTCTTGGAGCCTCTTCAGGCCATCATCTCTAGCCACGTTTGAAATAGCAGGGGCCAGGTGCTTGGCTGCGGAGATGCTAATGTCCCTGGCGGTGTGGACTCTGAATCAGCCTGGCCACATAAAGGGCCCCAGACCATGGCGCTCTCATGGGCCAGCAGGAGAATTACAGCATTTTACTTAGCACCTTTTTCTATACCTCTGGCTTGCTTAAAAAAATAAACAATAATGTTTATTTGAAAGGCGGAGTGACAGAGGGAGAGATGCAGGGAGAGATCTTCCATCTATTGGTACTTCCCATATGGCCCTAGCAGCCAGTGCTGGACCAGGCTGAAGCCAGGAATCAGGAACTCCATCTGAGTCTCCAGGGTAGGTGGCAGGGACCACCAGGCAGGGTCCCGGCACTCCCATATGGCATGTGAGCACATGGCTTCCCCTGCTGTGCCACAGCACCAGCCTCCATGCCTGACTGCTATGGAGGCCATTCAGGTGTAACAGAGCCCTTATTTATCTTGCTTCTTACCTTAAAGTGGTTCTGTGGGTCGTGAACCTGCTGCTTTCTTAGCCTGTGACAAGTGCTGCTATGTGTGTAGGGGGCCAGTCTCAGCAGCTGGCTCCTGCTGGCCTCACTGAGGCAAGAGAGGCTGCCAAGGTCCCTGGCAGAGTGGAGGTACTGGGCAGGGGCCCCTCTTCCTCGCCTTGGGGATTCTGTGGCCCTGGGGGTGTCACTGAGCTCGCTCACAGAGCTGCCACTACCTGCCGCAGCATCTTGTGCCTACCCATTATAGAGGACTGCCGAGTGTTTGGTTCCTAGAGGATGGTTACCCTGTATTGTGTGCTGTCTGGGGGCATTTTCTAATAATGGAAATAGTAAGAAAGAACCATCTAGAAACCTAGTATCAAAGGCTGTTCTACTGAGTGATAGCATGCTGCTTGTAGAAAATGGTGAGTTGTGTGGTGTTCTGGATGCCTAGTACCAAAAAGGGCAGCCCACAGCTGGGCTGCCCAGAGCCAGTCAGCCTGGGTAACTTTGAGGAGCAAGAAAAACAGCAGTCCTGGGCCCCTCACTGACACTGCCTAAGGCCTCAGTGGGTATAGGTGGTGGGCAGCCCCAGGCAAGCTCTGTGCCCTTGAGTTCTACGCCCTGGATGGAGCGCGAGGCGGTGGTAATGGGGGGAATGTGTGCTCTCTGCCCCAGAACTCTAGGTGGTGGGCTCATCCCACACAGAGTCTGTGCCCTGGAGATCTGGGCCTTAGTTCCCTAGGAGCAAACTGGGAAACATGAAACCTGCTATTTCACAGATTTTGTTTCTTTTCTTTTTTTACGGTTTGTCTATTTATTTGAAAGGTACAGTGAAGGGGGTGGAGTAGAGAGAAAGATCTTGTACCTGCTATTTCATTCCCCCAGATAAGCACAGCAGCCAGGGTAAGCCAGGATCTGTCAGGCCGAAGCTGAGAGCCAGGAATTCCTCCAGGTCTCCCAAGTCCCTGGGCTGCGCTCCACTGCTTACTCAGCTCCATGAGCAGCCGGGACTGGGACCACTGCTCTGATGCAGGTTCTGGATCAGAGGCAGCAGCTGAGCATGCTCAGCCCTGACGCCAGCCCCGTCTTACACTCCTGAGGCATACTGAGGGTACGGAAGGAATTTACTTACTTAGCATCATGCCAAGCCTGGCACCTGTCCTGTGTGCATCATTGCCGTTACGCTGGCTAGCCGGGGACACCAAGCCTAGCACGTGCCAGGGCAGGAGATAGGGCTATGGCCTTCCCAAGGGCCATGGTGTGGTTGTTGTGCGCCAGACAGGGAGTCTGTGCTGTGTTGGCGGGAGCCGTGCAGATAGGTGATAGGCTGAGGGTTCCTGTCCACTTCCTGCCCACTACTACCTGGAGACCACTGCATGTTAGCCTTCAGCTTGGACAAGGGAGGGGGCAGTGTGTTCTGCACTGCTCCCGTTGGTCTTCCTGAAGGCTGGCAGTTCTCCTTGTATGGATACAAGCATGTCACAGGGAACAGTGCAGTTGAAAGAGAAGACGTAGTACAGGAGGGGATCCTGCAAAGGGGAGGAGCTGCGGCCATGGTCCCTGGCCTGTGACTTCGTGGCGTCTGGTGTGCGGGGTGGCCGAGGGCATTTTGAGAGAGCCTTGCCGAGCACTGCTCCCCTCTGCCGCAGGACTGTGACTGTCCTAACCTGGTCTCACTCTTTCTCAGGCCTTATATTTATGGACCCACCTCCCAGGGGGAAAGGATGCAGATTCTGCAGAACTTCAAGCACAATCCCAAAATCAACACCATCTTCATATCCAAGGTCTGTGTGGCACACAGGTTAGGGGAGGCCTGGGGGCCGGACAGTGTGTTCAGATTTGTAGATTCCTCTGCCCGGCTGTATTGGTATTGCCACCTACCTGTCTTTGGGGGTGGGGGTGAGGATCTGCCGCTGTGTAGTAGAAGCAGCTGATTTAGGATTTGTGTGTCTGTTAAGGCTCTTTGCTGGCTTGGGTTTTCCCCACTTATTTTAGAGATTGAAGAATTTTAAATTGTATTTTCTTTCTTAAAAGATCAGAAGTTAACAAGAGTAGACATTGGTCTGAGATTGTCTACGTGGCACTGGCCGTGTCCACCCCAGCCCCAGAGGTGCCCAGGAGTGGGTGGCAGCATCAGCACACACTGTTGCAGACCTGGCTTAGGGTGGCACTGCCCTGCCTGCAGTGGTGGTGGGCCTGGAGCTTGAGATCAGTCTCCAGATTGAGATAGCCCTGAACTGAGACAGCCAGGCAGCTAGAGCCAGACACTCCCTCCCTGGCAGGGTCGCTGAGCACTGGCCACTGCCAGAGTCCACTTGTCCCACAGGGGCCACTGCTGCTCTCTGCCATCACGTCGGACAGTGGAGTACTCTGTGCACACCTGTTTCTATGTGCAGCCCTACCCACCAGCATGGTGGACTTCGCTGAGACAAGAAGTGCTGGGTCAGTGGTACCAGGTCTGCTTCCGGGTGGCCCAGAGAACTCCAGGTCCTCCTGAGGCCCCGTGCCTACCCTTGGCCTGCAGCAAAAGGCCCCGGGCCAGGACAGGAGGCGGGGCTGTAACTGCACCTGGCCTGCAGCAAAAGGCCCCGGGCCAGGACAGGAGGCGGGGCTGTAACTGCACCTGCAGGCCAGGCCACCTTCAGGCCTGGGCCAGCTGTGTCCTGTGTGAACGCCTGTCCACACTCACTGCTTTGTGCTTTCTGTAGGTGGGTGACACATCGTTTGACCTGCCAGAAGCCAACGTCCTCATCCAGATTTCCTCCCATGGGGGCTCCAGGCGGCAGGAGGCCCAGAGGCTTGGGAGGGTGCTCCGAGCTAAAAAAGGTAAAAGGCAGCTGGCTGCGGGTGAGCCGAGCCGGCCAATCCTCTGGGTGAGGAAGAGGGCTGAGCCTGGGTGGGCCTGACTGAGGAGACTCAGGAGAGAAGATGGGAGCCCCCAGCCCTCTGTGTGTCTCACGCGTGGGGAGTTCACACGTGAGTGTCTCCCTTGACTGTGCTCTCAGCTGGAAGGTGGTGCTGGGAGGAAGGGGCGGAGCTTGATGGTATAGACATGGGAGGGCTACCTGTGGAAGCAGGTGGCTAGGAGCCACCCGCAGAGGTGGGGTCAGGAGGAAGGGAAGTTTGACAGGAGTAGCCTGGGCAACAAGACAAGTAACAGCATCTCTCTGCTGTGGCTCCCTTGGTAGAACTGGCAGGCGGGCAGCAGGGCCCCCAAGGCTTGGGCTGAGGAGGGCAGCAGGGCCCATAAGGGTTGGGCTGAGGAGAGTCAGGCTTCCTGCACCCGGTAACTGTGGTAACAGGGTCTCAAGTGCCATTGTGGGGTACTCCAAGGACAGCGACTGATGTCGATGCCGGGGGTGATAGGCCACGGATGCAGGCTTATCTGAGACATCTGGATTGTGGGTGGTTGGAAATGGCGAGGTTAGTGGACCCCACCTTACTCGGGCATGTCCAGGAGGCAGTGGCAAGGCTGTCTGTGAAGTGGAGCAGGGCTTGGGTACCGATCAGCTGCGTGGCCTCAGACAAGTTGTTTGTTCCTCTAAACCTCAATTTTCACGTTGAAGTGGGGATGACCGTGTTATCAGCCTCACAGGGCTGTTGGAAAGGTGAGCTGTGTGGACCACAGCATCCTGCTGCTGTTAGAAACCACTCGCAGAGTGATTCTCTGCTTATTCCTTAGCCTTTATGAAAGAAACAAATCTGGGAAACTCTTGAATGTGGTGACAATTACATTTTCTTACTCAGATGTCTTTGAGATCAGTTGCCTAGTCCCTTCCTTTGCTGCTGTTGGCTCTGGGAAGCAGCTGGATCTAACCGCAGTGTGCACCTGCCTCGTGTCCTGACATCTGAGCTGGGACGCAAAGGGTTCAGGTTTTCCTGAAGGACTCGTATGCTCTGCCCTGGTTTCTGTAATAACTCTCCCTATTACGGAGGTTTTTTCCCCCAGCAGTTTTGTTGAGATAAAATTGAGTAGTATACAGTATACACCTGCTTTGCTTCAGGTGTGCAACTCAGTGGCTTTTAGAATGTTCACGAAGTGGAGCCATTATCCCAAGCATCAGGATCTTCCCGTCAGCCCCAGAGAGGAATCCTGCCCATCAGCAGTCGTGCCCAGCTTCCCTTGCTCCCGCCCGCAGGCCAAGGGGCCTGCCACCCGCTTTTGTGGCTGCCTGCCTGCTCTGGACCTGTCCTGAGGGGAGGCCATCTGTGACCGACTGCTCTGTCCAGCATCATGTCTTCAGAAGGACTCTCCGTTTTGTGTCAGTATCTCACTGGCATGCTTTTCTTATTTATTTGAGGGAAGGACAAAGAGAAAGAGCGCCTGTCTGCTGGTTCACTCCCCAGTGCCTGTGAAGGCTGGAGCCGGGCCAGGGCTGAACCCGGATGCTGGGAGTGTGGATGGCAGGAAGGATAGGTGCCACACCCCTCAGGGCATGCATCAGAAGGCCTAACAGGAGAGGTCAGCCTCGGGCACGGAGCCGGGCACCCTGCCGCGGGACACAGCATCAGAGCTGGCAGGCTCAACACCTGTAACAGACCACTGCATGGACCTACCACATTTTACCCCTTCATTTGTTGGTGAACAGTTAGATTGTTTGTACTTCTTGCTCTTAGAATAATGCAAACCCCTGTATGGATTTGTTTGTGGTTCTCATGGTTTTGCTTGAGTGAGTTTGCCTGGAGACCCCCTGCCCGCCTGGGCTGGCTAAGTACTTGAGGGCTCCCGGTGCATGTTGGTCCACATTGACTTCCGTGTGGGTCTGTGTGTCTGCCTGATGACATGGTGCTGAGTGTCCTGGGAGCTCCCTGGCCACTGGCTGTCATCTGGAGAAATGTCTGCTCATGCGCTCTGCCTGTTTTAGTTATTGGTCTCGTTGCTGAATCATGGTACTCGATTCAGGCTCTGCCTTGAACGGCGACTTGGCAAATACATTCTCATTCTGAGATTGTCCCTTTTCTGCCTTTACTGTGTGCTTAGCATGCAGGGTGATGATGAGCCATTGCCCATAGAACAGCCCATTTCAGCGCTCACCCCTGCATCTCGAGGCTCCTGGCACTCGTGACTGCCCCCCCCCCGGCAGTGCTGGGCCCTGTAGCTTGGGGCTCTTGGCCCTTGTGGCTGCCGCTGCTGCCCTGATTCCTCTCTCCTCCCCCCACAGGTATGGTCGCAGAGGAGTACAATGCTTTCTTCTACTCGCTGGTGTCTCAGGACACACAGGAAATGGCGTATTCGACCAAGCGGCAGAGGTTCCTGGTGGACCAAGGATATAGCTTCAAGGTTGGTCAAGCTAGGACCGGGTCTCTTTTGGTGCCCAGGAGTGGGAACCATCAACACTGACCTGGTTCACTGGAAGCCTCATGGGACACACGGGCTCCCAGGCCCTGGAGTTTGTGACCCTCTGTAGGCTGCTGCCTTGCCCGGTGCTGCCTTTGTATCTCTGTGGCTAGCCCTACACTGAGACACAGTTAAAGCCTCTCATGCGGGTGGAGGCCAGGACACCTGGGCTCTGAGCTTGCCTTGAAGGATACGCACCATGTAAAGCTGGGCTGGTCTCCCATCAGACCTTCCTCTGGGAGTTGTCCCTTCCCTAACATTCAAAGGAAGGCAGCTGAGCGGCAGGGGCAGGGTGCCGAGCGCCATCAGCCCAACTTTCTGCAGGGAGGCAGGTCTGACAGTGAGTTATCCCGCCGCAATGAAAGCCCAGTCCCCAGCATGCTGCCCCCATGCCCTTTTGGAGAATACCTGGTCGATGCATTCTGGCATGCAGATGCTGCCAGCCCTAGGTGCCCTCCAGTACCTGCTGCCTTTGCCTGGTGCAAGGTGGGGGCCTTGAGAGCCCCAGGACTCCTGCTTGGCTGTGCATGACCATCAGGGTCTGCATACTGGAGCAGGGTGCCTTGCGCAGCTGCCCTGGCACTGTTGGCCACCCTCCCGCCCGCCCGCCTGCGGGGGCTGAGGGACACAGGAAGGGGACACCTGTTGGCTTGGGCTTCACAGGTGATCACGAAGCTGGCGGGCATGGAAGAAGAGGAGTTGGCATTTTCCACCAAGGAGGAGCAGCAGCAGCTCTTACAGAAGGTCCTGGCTGCCAGTGACCTGGACGCCGAGGAGGAGGTGGTGGCGGGAGAGTTCGGAACCAAGTCCAGCCAGGTGAGTGAGGAGGCCCCAGTGGCAAGCTCCTGGGGGCAGGCTTTTCCCACTCACATGTGCACCCAAATGGAGGCTGGGGAGCCTGGCAGAGCAGGAAATAAGACACGGGCGCCCAGCGAGGGGCTGTTGTCCCTTCAGCCTGGAGGCCTGGTCCCCAGTGACACCCAGGGTGGCCTCCTGCTCTGACAAGTCCTGGGGTGACGGGTAGGCCCCTGCTCAGAGGCTGAGGAAGGCTTCATTTCAGCTGTCCCTGTGTAAGGGGCCCTGGCCATGCTCTGGGCTCAGCAGTGTGACCTTGAGGAGCACCTAACTGTCCACCCTGATCTCCTGGGGAGGGCCCGAGTGCTCCCCAGGACTTTACTGAGGTGCCTGCACAATGACCACGGAGGGACAGGAACTCCCTGGGATGGCTGAGCTGCCTGAGGTGCAGGCGCCGGGTGCTGCCCAGGACTTTCTGGAAATTGCTGAGTGTCAGAGAGGCAGAGTCGCATATGGTCACACCAAGGCTATCTTTTATCTTTGTCCTGTGTCCCACAGAGCAGGGATCTGAGACAACCTCCTCTTCCCCATGAGCCACAGCCCCTCTGGCAGATGAGGCTAGAGGAGGTCATACTGGTGCTTGGCACTCGTGGGCAGGCAGCGTGGCTGTGGGTCACGGAACCTGTTGAGTCCCCAGGGGTTTCCCAGACACTGCTGATCACTGCCCTTCCCACAGGCGTCTCGCCGTGTCGGCAGCATGAGCTCTATGTCCGGGGCTGATGACACCGTTTACATGGAGTACCACTCCTCGCGCAGCAAAGCCACCACCAAGCACGTGCACCCACTCTTCAAGCGTTTCCGGAAGTGATGCAGCGCGGCCCGAGCCTTTGGGGTTAAAGCAGTGGCAGGGACTCTGGCGTATGTACAGATATGTGGTATGTGAGGGATATTTATCTCCGTGTCCTGCGGAAGCATAAACAGTTTTTTTCCACTCACGTCTCTGGCCTGGCTTGTGTCCTGGTAACACTCACCCGGAGCTTCTGGGCAGACATGCCCCAAGGTGGAAGAGCTTAGATGGGACAGGCCTGAGATCCTGAGGGGCCGCCCAGCGGTTCAGCCCAGGCGTGCTGCAGTGCCCTGTGCCCACTCAGTGCTGCCCAGTTCAGGCCAAGCGTCTAGCCTTCACAGCCTGCTCTGTGGAAGACACCATGCCTTGCGCGGTATCCAGCAGCCCCAAGAGCATCCTTCCTTCAGAAGCTGCTTTGCTCCGGGCGCTGGAGGGTCCTCCCCCAATTCCTGCTCCCAACACGGTGTAGACACTGACAGGTGGCTGACCCTGTGTCCAGCAACAGTGTTCCTGGCTGGTCACTCTGTCCCACCCCTCCTTTTTCCTTTCTCTTTTGCTAAGAGTTCCCAGAGGTACACAGTGTCCTGGGACTGGGCTGATGTATCTCTCCTATAGGTGGCAGGAACCCAGGGTTTTTTTGTTGTCACTCTATCCCCAGAGGAGACATCAGCAGGGAGCTGGAGCTGGACACAACCTGGGCTGTCTGGCTGCATGACCTGGGACAACAGGCAGGGCTCCCGTGTGGGTGGCAGGAACCCAGTCACTTGAGCCATCACTGCTGCCCCCCAGGTCTGCACTGGCAGGCTGTTGGTGTCAGGAGCCAAGGCTGAGAACTGCCCAGGCACCTGATACAGACTGCGGGGTCCTCACCACTAGACTCAATGCCCATCCCTCCTCCACACTTCAAGATGCTTTGGGACTGGGGCCAGTGTTGTGGCACAGTGAGTTCAGCCACCACTTGTGATTCCAGCATTGCACTTGAGTATGAGTTCGAATCCCAGCTGCTCCACTGGTAATGTGTCTGGGAAAGCAGTGGAAGAGGACCAAAGTGGGTCCCTGCACCCACATGGGAGACCTGGCCAGGTCATCGCTGGCAGTTACAGCCATTTGAGAAGTGAACCAGCAGGTGGAAGATCTCATTCTCTCTTTCTGTTACTCTTGACTTTCAGATTTGGTTTGAGGGGTTTTTCTGTTGAGGACAAGATGGACGAAGGGAGATTGCTCCTTAAAAGCGGAGTATGCCCGAGGCCCAGACCTGAGGAAATGTGTACTCTGAGGAGTGGCTTGTTGCAATGGCATATTGTCACTTCCGTGGGCTCCAGATGGCCCTGGCCACCACTTGGCTGCAGTGTCCCACTGCCTGGGTCCTCTGTTGCCACACTGACTCCTGGCCTGAGAGGCAGCCATACACCCTGCCCGGAGAGGCCAGAGCTTCTCTGCAGGAGACAGCAAGAGCCACCCTGGCCATGTCCTCCTCCTCTGAGCTGGCTGCTGGGGACAAGCTGCCAGTCTGGTTGGCGATTGATGGCACAGCACACCCAGGAAGTGGCAGTGAGTCTCTGCTAGGAGGACCCGGTCTTGAGAGCCATGCCCAAGGCTGCGCCAACACCTGCAGGAGCCCCCTTCCCTGAGCTCCCCGTGGGCCCTGGCTGTTCCACCTGGAGGGCAGCCACCCCAGTGTTCAGTGCCACACACTTCTGGCCCCTTGTCTACAAAACAGGGCCATTTAAAGGAACCCATCCCCCTTACTGCAAATTCCTCCCTCCCTGTGCAAGACTTGCCCTCATGCCGTCACCCCACAAGCCCAACAGGTCTGCCCAGGCCCGTTCTGTGTTTCCGACACTGTGGTTCCGTTGCTTATCCATGGAAGCAAGTGCTTATGAGCCCAGCACTGGCTGAGACTCTCTTCCTGGGTTGGTCTCATCGCGTAGCAGGTTAGCCTGCTACCTGGGACACCCACATCCCTGCTTCCAAGTACCAGTTTGAGTTCTGGCTACTTGCTTACAATCCAGCTTCCTGCTGATGTGCCTGGAAAGCAGCAGATGCCAGCTCAAGGGCCTGTGTCCCTGCCACCCAGGTAGAGTTCCTGGCTTTTGGCCAAGACATTGGCGGTCATTTAGGGAGTGAACCAGCAGGTGAAGGTCTCTATCTAAATCACTCTACATTTCCCATAAATCCATCTTAAAAGATAAGCAACTCTGATCTTTCTGTATCTCCTTCACTTTGTATGTCTGCATTTCCAACTGAAAGATAAGTAAACATTAAAAAAAAAAAATAAAGGATTTGGTCAGCATGGTGGCACCTCTAAGTGCTGTCATCCTCTATGGGTGTCGGTTCTTATGCTGGCTGCTCCACTTCTGATCCAGCTCCCTGCTTATAGCCTGGGAAAGAAGCGGAGGATGCACCAAGTCCTTGGGCCTCTGCACCCACGTGCGATACCCAGAAGAAGTTTCTGGCTCCTGGCTTGAGATCGGTCCAGCTCCAGCCATTGCAGACATTGGAGGAGTGAACCAGCAGATGGAAGATCTCTCTGTCTGCTCTCAGTAAATCTGCCTTTCAAATAAAACTAAACCTTAAAAAAGGCCCCAGGCCTACTGTCTGTCTGCAGCCTTTTCTGAGAATAGATTGCACACAGAGTAAATCATGATGTGACTCACCCATGCAGCCATGACCCCCGTTCATCCCACTTCCTGTCATCGCCTCTCTGTGACAGGAACCCTGTGCCTGAGCCTCGGGGCAGGAAAGGGTCCCCAGAACACAGAGTCCACAGAGCTGTACTGTACCCCATCCTGGCCTTTCCGTCCAGGTGCCTTGTGCAAGTCTGGATCTGTTATTTAATGCCATGTAATGAATTCCCTCTCATCCCTTAAATTTCCAAGTGTTTATTGATAATACATTACGAAGTGTAATGGATTTTTATGTATTATGTTCTGCAGCCATTCTAAACTCACTGATTCCAGGTTTTTCTGTGGATTCCTAGAATAAGCAAATCACTCAAGACTTAAACACTTCCGTCAGCCAGCTTTACCCAATGAGAAAGAATTCAAATACAGCTCATTGGCCAAGATTGAACCAATGGAACAGCATATACAACAAGAACCTGTAAGTTTTAAAGTATTGAAGCCACATAACCTGTGTCCCATGATCGTAGTGAAATTAAACTAGAAGTCATTCAAAACATCTCCAGGAGACCCCTAACACTTGGGAAGCACAGTGGCCATCCTTGTGCATGACTGGGTTAAGGGGAACCCAGTCTGTTTTGTCAAGCAGAGGGTATTTACCCCAGGGAGGGACCAGGGAGCCTGCAGCCTGCCCAGTTTGCAGTTTGTAGCACATGTGCAGTGGGAGATTGACCTGCAATGGACCCTGCTTCATTACACGATCGTTGCAATACAATTAGCATTGTGGTCTGCAGCCCTAAATAAAAGCCCAAGCCATGTCTCGTTGGCCCATTCCTCTCTTGGAATGCACTTTTCATAGACTTTAGTAAATTTTGCTTTCCCATCTCTACTTTAGTTTCACTGAAAGGTAATTCACACATCCATTGGAGAAGAGAACCCAAAGTGGCTGCCATGCATGCTGTCCTATTTAGCATAGGAGTCTGCGCACTGGGTCTCCACCCTAACCTTGTGGGTGGGCATCAGCCTGTCCCCTGGGCAGGCACAGAGCAGTGAGATGCAGGGAGAGCACATGGCTCCCCCATCACCCAACATCCACACTCCAGCCTTCTGACTCAAGCCTGGGCATGGGCCGTGGGTTTCCTTGATTCCCAGGCCTTTGGCCTTGGACTGGAATTGTCCTGCTGGCTGATAGGCCTCCGTAGGCACGTGACCAACCCCATCGTACATCTGGATATCTGGCCTCTTGGTTCTGTTTGTCTGGGGAGCACTGGTACAGAAGTTAGCAAAGGGAAAGGAAAAATTAGGGAATATTTTGGATTGATTGAACTAAATTGTTAATTTTTAAAAAATTATCTGTATCTTTTAAGTTTTGGCCCCTTAAACTCCTGTTGATTGACACCAGACTGCTCCTCCTGAATCTAGTCAAGGACCCAACTTTTGATCCACACAGCAATGTGTATGTTTACCCAAAGCACCCGGGAAGTAGAATTCCCCTGCCTTAATCATGCCAGAGGCACCTTTGTTGTGACACAGTGCATTAAACTGTTGCCTGTGGAAATACCAGCATCCTGTAAGGGCACTGGTTCAAGTCCTGGCTTCTCCACTTTAGATCCAGCTCCCTGCAAATGTACTTGGGAAAGCAGTGGAAGATGAAGCAAGTGCTTGGGTACCTGCACCATGTGGGAGACCTGGAAGAAGCTCCTGGCTCCTGGCTTTAGCCTGGCCCATCCCTGGCCATCGTGCCCATTAGGGGGAGTGAACCAGTGGATGGAAGATCTCTCTCTGCCTCTCTGTAAACTCTGCTTTTCAAATTAATAAATAAATAAGATATATGTTTGTACACACACACAAAAATTCCATGCCAGGGCCAGATGTCAGCCAGCTGGGGTCATCTACAGCTGACAGCCTGGTGATACTTTTCAAAGCAGCCAATCCTGACACGTTTCTCCTGGCCTGCCTTACTGTTTCCAAGGAAACTGTATGCTCTCCTAGGCTGTCTCGCTTGTTCCTGCTTCTATCTACTGACCTCCCAGAAGTGGCCTCTTGTGGGCCCCTGTCTCTGCCTGGTGGGCAATGCCCTCTGTTTCTAAAATCCTGAGAATCACACATGTGTTTCCCTGAGCCTCTCCCATGTGGCCACATGTGACGCGATCACACAGAACACAACCTGTATGTCAACATTTGAGAGATGTGGGCCCTGTGCAGTGGCCTAGCAGCTAAAGTCCTCGCCTTGAATGCGCTGGGATCCCAAATGGACACTGGCTCTAATCTTGGTGGCCCCACTTCCCATCCAGCTCCCTGCTTGTGGCCTGGGAAAGCAGTCCAGGAAGGCCCAAAGCCTTGGGACCCTGCACCTGCATGGGAGACCTGGAGAAAGTTCCTGGCTCCTGGGTTTGGTTTGGCTCAGCACCGGCTGTTGCAGTCACTTGGGGGTGAATCATCGGACAGAAGATCTTCCTCTCTGTCTCTCCTCCTCTCTGTATATCTGACTTTCCATAAAAATAAATAAATCTTAAAAAAAATTTTTGAGAGATGCAACCAGTGTGATATTTAAAGAGAAATGTATAGTCTTAAGCTCTGTTAGATGACGGATCTCAATGACTTCAGTTCTGTAGCTTGACAGAGAACACAAACAGCAAGTGAAGAGAAAAGGTGATCAAAAAGAAGCAAGATAGAAATCCAGTGAGACTAAAAACTGAACTTCTTAATAAATTGATAAACATTTAGCTATGAACAGATAAAAGAGGCAAGATACAAATGGCCCATTTTAGGATTGACAGGAGTGGCATTACTGCAGATTAGCAGATGCTGAAAAGGTAAGTGAACATTATGAATGCCAAACAAGATGCTGATGGAAGGCCTGGAGGTGAAATTCAACAAAAGTGCCAAAGTCCTTGCAGCACTGGGGCCTTTTAAAAAAAATTATTTTGTTTATTTGAAAGGTAGAGTTGTAGACAGAGATTACCCATATACCAACTCACTTCTAGGCCAAAGCCAGAAACCAGGAAGGCCCTCTGGGTGCCCAGGCCCAAGCACTTGGGTTATCCTCCCAAGTGCTTTCCTTGCTACACTAGCAGGGAGCTGGACCAGAAATGGAGCAGCCAGGAATCAAACCAGCATTCACAGGGGATGCCAGCATCATAGCAATGTGGTTAACCTACTGCCCAACACGTTATCTTGATTATTGTAGCTGTGAGGTGAGGTTTGAAATGAACACGCACGAGTCCTTCAACCTTGTTTAGTTCCAGGGCCGTTTTGTCTATTCTGGATCCCATGTAGGTTTTAGAATCAGGTTGTCAATTTCTGAAGAAAGCGCAGCTGGATATCCGCTCGGATTTATGTTGAGTCAGTAGATCAATGTAGTGAGTACTGCTATTGGAATCATACTGCGTCTCCCAATGCATGTAGACGCGATGCCTTTCCAATAATGATGTCAGGGTGGGAAGGATTGAGGTTTAGGGAAAATTGGGTGAATTCATTGCTTCCAAATTTGCTATTTCTTCTTGTTCCTGGGGGAAGGGGAAAGACAAAGGGGGAAACCACTCACAACTTCCCACACATCCCAGTGCCCAGGGATGAGAAACCGCCACCTCATCAACCCAGAGTCTCAATGTGCACATATTCCGAGGGTTCTGTCCAAGTGGTTTGGATAGTTCTGAAATGCTGTGAATTTCGCTGATCTGAGGATGATGTCACTCTTCCAATGTCCGTTGGTTTACCTAGATTTTTTGCTGTCATCGTTTGTTTGGGGTAGTTGTCCAGTTAGTTCTGTTCTTATGCTACAGCACCAAATGTGCTGCCATATTCTCCTTTTACAACAGGGCCTGTGTCTACTGCTCCACCTTTTTCATTAAGTAGGACATGTTCTTCCAAGTCTAAGGACCCAGGCCAGGTGCCCCAAGCATCACCAGATCCTCCACCCCTGGGGCTCATGGACCCGACATCCACCTAGTAGATGGGGCACAGGGCCCAAGACAGGAGACCCAAGCCCCGCTGAATACCCTACTCCTGGGGTTCATGAACCTGGCACCCACCTAGGAGGTGGGCCCTGGGACCTGGGCCAGGAGACCCAAGTCCCGCCAGATCCCCAACCCCCCGGGGTTTACTAAACCAACACCCACCTGGAAAGCAGACCCCAGGATATGGGCCAATCAACCCACACCCCACTGGTTCCCCTGTGCCCAGGGCTCAGGAAGCCATCCCCCACCACACAGGGGAGTCCCATAACCTGAGCCAAACTACCCGAGCCCTGTCAGATATCCATGGGATTCATGTACCCGGTCCCCGCTGGGCCCAGGCTGGCATGACTCGCCTCACTTCAGCATCCGCAGTCTTACTGCACAGCCTGGCACAGTCTAGTCTGCCCCCTGTTCCAGTTCCTGCTGTGGGTGCTACAGCCTATCCCAGCCCAGTCTGATTGCTGTCCTGGTCCTAACGTGAACTGGCTGGTGTTGCGGCCTGATCTGGCTCCTCCTGTCCCCTGCCCTGGTTCTCAGATCTGCCAGTGGGTGTTATGTGCTGGCCCAGACTGGCCTGTCCCCAGACCTGACCCACATGTATGCCTGTGGGTACTGTAACCTGGCATGGTCTGGGCTGTTCCTTGCCTTGCTTCTCGCGCTCACCTGCAGGGACTGCGTCCCAATGAAGGAGTTTCCCAAGCTCCTCCATTGAGTCTCCTCCCAGTGGCAGTTGTTGCACATACCAGTGGCTCATTGGCCCAGGTTGACGTTGTCCACCTGTCCTGACAAGAACAGTGGCCTTGCTCACCTGGCCACACCCATTCTGGTTTTTGCTGTTGGGTGTTGCAGCCCAGTGATACCTGATCTGTGCCCAGACACAGTTTTCACGTAGTTCAGCGGGAGTCAAGACCTAGGCTGGCTTGTTCTACACCCAAACTGGCTCTCATGAGTTACCAGTGGGAACAGGAGTCAAGCCCAATCTGTCCACTGACCCAGTGCACACCCGTGCCAGTGCAGTCTAGCCATGTACAGCCATGCCTGCTGCCCTCAATCCTACTCTTGGCCTCACCAGTGGGAACCCCAACCCAGCTGAGGCGCCCCCTTAGCTCCCCAGCAAGGCCTGACCCCATCTGCAGTTCTTGGGCGAGCCAGCAGCGATTGCGGTTCCACAGGGGTGAGCCCACAGTGCTCCCACAGATTCTGCTCTCAGACCCACTTCTCTCACTCTTGTTCTGCCCTCCAAACTACTTTGGTGTCGGTTCCCTACGTGTATACACATGCCATGGACTTAGCCGTGGAAGTCCCTCAGGTGTAATTCCTAACCTGGGCATGAAAACCGCAGGTCATCTCAGAGTGCCACCTGTGTGATCCCATCATCCCCCTGTACCCTCTAACCGTGAGGGTATGCCCCCGGGCAGCCTGAGGGGCTTCATTCAGCACCTTTGGCACCTGGGCCACCCAGCTATAGACACCCCTGCAGGTCAAAAAAACCTAACCTCCAAGATGGGGTGGTCCAGGAGGCCTGCTGACCTTCCCTCCCCCCAGGGATCCAGTGTGCTCAGCTCTACATATCTGCGCTGGGTTCAAAGAGCCTCCAAGCAGGGGATCTTGAAGGCCCACCCACAGGGCAGCACACAGCCTGCTACAGCACCTGGGCGGGTTAAAAAAAAAATAACCTCCAGGATGGGATGGTCCTGGAGGCCTCCCGAGCTCCCCTCCCCACAGGGATCCAGGTCGTGTACTTCTTTCAACAATGCTTCATAGTTTATTTAGAAATGAAATCTCAGGGCCCGGCACAGTAGCCTAGTGGCTAAAGTCCCTGCCTTGCACGTCTGAGATCCCATACAGGTACCAGTTTGTATCCTAGCTACTCCACTTCCCATCCAGCTCTCTGCTTGTGGCCTGGGAAAGCAGTTGAGGACGGCTCAAAGCCTTGGGACCCTGCACCCACATGGGAGACCCGGAAGAAGCTCCCAGTTTTAGATCGGCTCAGCTCTAGCTGTTGCGGTTACTTGAGGAGTGAATCATCAGATGGAAGATCTTCCTCTCTGTCTCTCCTCCTCTCTGTATATATGCCTTTGCAATAAAAATAAATAAATCCTTTTTTAAAAAAGTAAATAAATCTTTAAAAAGTAAAAAGAAATGAAATCACATCCCATGCTATAACTTCCTGAGATGATGTTCTTAAAGTAGCAAGCCCTGAATGAATGGTTAAGCAACATAGAAACCATTAAGTGGGAAATGTATAAGTTACTTAACCTATGGAGGACTTTATTCCCTGTCTGTCTCAAAGGAATTAATTTGATCCACCAAAATATGTTGCTCTCTATACAGCCTGTGTCCTGCTGGCTACGGCATGGGAGCCGTGTGGATCCCCCTGGGGCAGCTGGGAGCTGGCCAGCCGGGCTCCCCAGGCCTGGGGTTGGGGCAGGAGTCCTCTTGGCTCCTGGCTGCACCTGGCAAAACCCACATCATGTCTGTCACAGCTGGAGCGTCTGTGTCCTGAGAAAATTCACACTCAGGGAAACCCTAAACCCCAAGGTGGCCTCGACATTGGCAGGCGGGGCCTTTGGGGGTGATTAGATGGGGGGTGAAACCTCAGCTTGCTTGCCAGCCCCCCACACGAGGACACAGGCAGAGGGCGGGCGGCAGTGGCTGCTTGGCAGCGTTCCCTCTCCCAAACCCAGCCACACTGGCATCCAAACCAAGCCCACGCCTCCAACCTGCAGAGCTGGGAGGATGTTTCTGTGGTGGGGTAGCCAGGGAGAGCACGCCCACACTTAAGTTGGGGAGGACCGTAAAGTCACAAGTGAGTGTTAAGCACCAGGAAGAGATTTGGCCAAAGTCCAAGCCGGCGTAGAAAATTTTCCACTTAGCAAGCAGGCGCTCTGTGATTTATTTGCTCTAGGTGGAGGGAGCCTGGCTTGTTTTACTTTGCTGACTGAAGCAAAAAATCGCTCTTAAATATTTTTGAGAATCTCTGCATGCCAGCTCCGTGTGAGTCAGACACAGTCCCAGCCCCTCCCAAGGCTGGTTCCTCTAAGCTCAGGCTGAAGAGCTACTGCGTCAACTTAAACAGATCCTGGCCCTCAGGCAGCCTCACATTGTCCCTGGGAGGACAACCGGCAGGGCCACTGTAGGAGGACATTGTGACCGTAGAAGGTCAGTGAGCACAGGATTACAGCTGTTTGGATATTTGGAGGAGAATATACCTGATGAGATATCATTTGCATAAGAACAGTTGAGTGGACAGTATGTATATGAGAACACCTGGTAGAATATACAAGACAAAAGAGTTCCAAACAAAAGCATTGATGGTTTTGTTGATGAGCTCAATACTTCCTCCCTTATCCTGTATGGCCCTCAGTGTATAAAGTTTGATGCCACTAATAAACTACGGCTTTTGACCATCAGTCAGGGTCCACGTGTGTTATTATCAGCTCCGTGCACCAAGTCCATCGCTGCGGGACAGCGACAGGCCACGTCCAGCTGCATAGGGTCAGAACCCTTCCTGTGGATCATGCAAGGCCCCAAGCATTCAACGGCCAAAGTTGATTGTTCAGAACTCAATCTGTGGGGCTGCATTTACCCAGATCCGTGCCAGAGACTTGGATGGAAGTGTGGCTGAACTCCTGGAGGCACCACAGGATAAGCCCGGGGTGAGGGCTCTGGGTGTGGCAGGGTCCTCTGGATTGCAGTTCTCACTGATCACTGATCACCCTGGCACAAGTCCCCAGGAGGATGCTGACTACGTATGGGTCGGATGTCCCTGGCAGCCAGTCCCCTGCTGAGCATGGGGCCACGCAGCTAGTGAGGGAATGGGGGAGCGTGGTGAGCACATAGGACCCTGTGCACACCTTCATTCAGAATCCACTGCAACTTCCCCTTCTTTGTCGCATTGTTCAGTGGTTGGAGATGTCAGATTCCGGCAAGTGCGTATCTGCTTATGGCCGCAGAAGTTGGTCATGTCTTACGCTGAGCAGGTGCAGCGTGTGCCCCGCCCAACTTGGCATGACCATTAACTTTGCCTCTCCTAACTTGAGTTGTTCCAGCAAGACTCTAACTTGTTTTTTCACAAATGAGGGAGGAATAGGGTTTGCCCAGGTCACAGGGGAGTTGTGGGATGGGGGCAGAAGTGGGATGCAGAAGGGCCCAGGGCACTCAGAAAGTTGTTAAAATGTCAACCATGAAATTATTCAGAGAGATCACACAGGGCTAACCTGCTGCCTGCAGTGGTTCAAGTCCCATTGCTTCACGTCTGCCCCAGCTCCCTAAAGTAGCAGAGGATGGCCCAAATGCTTGGGTCCCTGCACCCCCACGGGAGACCTGGCAGAAGCTCCTGTCTCCTGGCTTTGGACTGGCCCAGCCCTGGCCAATGCAGATGCTTAGGGAGTGAACCAGTGGACAGTAGGTCTCTCTCTCTACTCTTTAAATACAGAAGTAAATACAACTTTTTAAGAAGTTAAACAGCTACAAAGCAGTGCCTTGGCTGTGCACGAGGGGTGCAGTGCTCAGCAGGCTGAGGCTTAGCCTGTTAAGTGCTGGCCCCCCAGACATGTCCCGTGAGCCACTGGAAGCCTCGTGTGCTTTGAGAAGCCTTGCTGTTTGCTTCATGGCTGTGCATTCTTGTTCTGTGTCCTGGAAACTGCCCTGTGAGCTGTGGAGCTGCAGTTCTGGGAAGGCTTAGGGACGCTTACAGCTGTAGGCTACCACGTAGGGTGCTGACTCAGTTCATGTAGCAGTGACCCATTTCCCTTCTGTGCTGGACACAAGCAACTCAGTGTTTCCATGGGCACTGCCAACATCTGGAGCCCTGGCTTGGGTCCCGGTGGGTATTAACGGCGCTGCCGTGGCTCCTGGCACCAGAGGCTTCCCTCTGTTTTTCTTGCTTAGGGGAGGAGAACAAAATGAATCAGTGTACACTATTACCCTATTCTTTAAAAAAATATTTATTTTTACTTGGAAGGCAGAATTAGAAAGAAACAGAGAGAGAGAGAGAGAGAATGAATCTTCCACCTCACTGGTTCACTCCCCAAATTGCAACTACAAGCCAGAGATGGACCAGGAGCCAGGGGCTTCTTACATACCTCCCACATGAGTGCAGGGGCCCAAGGCTTTGGGCCGTCCTCGACTGCTTTCCCAGGCCACAAGCAGGGAGCTGGATGGGAGATGGAGCAACCAGGACTCGAACTGGTGCCCATATGGGATCCCAGCATGGCAAGTGGAAGATTAGTGTGTTATACCACCATGCAGCCCCATCCTGTTTTTTTTTTTTTTAAGATTTCTTTTATTTTTTAAAAATTTATTTATCTGTCTGAAAAGCACAGTTACGACAGATCTCTCTGCTGGCTCACTCCCCAGATGGCTTCAGTGTTAGGCTGGGCCAGGCTGAAGCCAGGAGCCCAGAACTCCATCCAGGTTTTCCATGTGGGCAACAGGGACCCACGTACATGAGCCATCAGCTGCTGTTTCCCAGGATACATTACCTAGAGGCTGGACACGGGGACCAGGCACTTGGCAGGGGTGTGTGTGTGTGTGTGTGTGTAAGTGTCCCAAAGGACAGTTTAGCCCTCTACATTACAACATCTGCTCTCAAAACATATTTTAAAAGTGTGTTTATTCCCATTTCATATTAAAAGGAAAGAGAGATTAGGTCAAAGCCAGAAGCCCAGAACTCATCTGGGCCTCCCACACGGGCGGCAGGGGCCACCCGGGGGCATCTCAGCCTGAGCTGGAGTGAGCAGTGGAGCCAGGCCTCCAGCCCAGGCATCTCACAGGGTCCGTGGGCAGCCCCGTGGCACCTTCACTGCTGTGCCCAGCTCCGGCCTCTGCTCAGCACGTGCGATGAGTGAATGCACGCAGTTGGTCTGTGTAGCGTCACTCACCAGTCTGGTTCCTTCTCCGAGTCTGCAGATGCAAGATCTTTTTATAAGATCTACTTTGTTTTTTTCCCTTGCAAGCTCAGGAAGGGAGGAAGCTGCGGTAGGAGGTAGGGCACATATGGATCCTTGGCACCAGTGAACGGTGGCTCCGGCTTGAACTCGGTGTGTTGCGGCTGTCGTGTCAGTGGGAACCCAGCGAGGAAGGAGGCGTTTCTGAGCGTGAAGCTCCTGCCCCGTCTGGCCTCACGGCTGTCCTCTCTGGGGGCACTCAGTCCTGACAGCCGCAAGCCACCACGCCCATCCTGCTGGCTGCTTCTCGCTGAGCGGACCCAGTGAGCAGGAAGCAGTGAGTGTGTCCAACGTGTGAAAAACATCCCGAGTGTGGCAGCTGAAGCCTCATCCTGGCGCTGGGAGCCTCGGTGGGCCCGGCAAACGGAAACCGCATTCCCCGCTTCTCGCCCAGGGGGACCACTCCGGCATCCGTTACACAGGTGTTCGAGCGAGGTGGACATGGAGGTGACATCTCATCCCTACCCCCCAGGTGAGCACCTGCAGGAAGTAGCTGCAGCCCAGGCCTGGAGAACAACGCGGCATCACCAAGAGCCCGGGTGCTGGAGGTCAAGCCGCCTGTGCTGGCGCTAGGGTCTCTGCTGGTGCCCAGTGTCCAGCATGCCCAGCCATGGGGAGCTGGAGACTTCTGCACTCCGTACCCTCAGGGGTGCCCAGGCAGCTAGGAACAGGCAGTCCTGCACCTCCAGCTCACAGTCTCTAAGGACCTCGGGCGGCAAGGGCATCTGGGAAATGCACGGCTGACCCCAGGCCAGCGCAGGCACAGCCATGGCTTGGAGGTCCAGCTGCGGGGAGAAGGTGGCCTCGTGTGCCAGGGGCTCTGCTGGGAGCTGGCCCTTCAGCTCTTGCTGGAATCCTTGCAAGTGCTGGGCTTTGTCCCAGCACCGCTGAGAGCCGCCCCATCCCGGCCACCTGGCAGAGGAGAACTTGCCCCATCCCCACCTCCCAGCTCCTCAGGCAGCAGGGCATGCTTAGCTCACTATGCCACAAGGCCACACCTCTTTTACTCTTTCCTTGTTTCCACTGTTTCCTGTAGTGTTTCTTTAATTGATCTCATCGGTGTTCTGTTTTGATGCCTGGCTGACCCACTTCCAAAGAGTTCCCTGCTAATGCACCTAGCAAAGCAGCAGAGGATGGCCAAAGTGCTTGGGCCCCTGCAACCCAAGTGGAAGACCCAGGATAGGCTCCAAGTTCCTGGTTTCAGATCTGCTTAGCTCTGGCTGTGGTGGCCCCTTGGGGAGTGAACCAGCGGATGGAAGATTTCTGTATTTCAAATGAATAATTTTTTTTTCTTTAAGTTTTCTTCGTTGCTTTCCACTGCAGAACATCCTTAAGTGTTAGGGTTTTCGAAGGCGCTCGGCCGGTCTCCCTCGGCTTCCTCTGCGCAGCCCGGAGCTGGACGTGCGCCTCTCTCTGCGCACCTGCGCGCACACCGGTGCTCACTTCTGGGCGCCGGGGCCAGCGGCTCGGGGACGCAGGGCGGGCCCTCTTCCAGCGAAGCACCCCCGGAGCCTGCCATCGGCCACTCCGCGCACCCTTCTGGGAAATCGAGGTGCACTCAGAGCCCTGTCCTTTTGGGGTCTGAAACTAGCAGTGCGACTCGCGACCGCCAAAGGGCTGTTCCCAGGGCCGAAGCCCGCGGGGCGCACCGCCTTCCCCCCACCTTCCGCGGCCGTGCCCGGGGAAAGCAGTCGAGTTTCCAGTCGCAGCCGACTCCGCGTGGTTTGTCTGGTCTTGTTGTTTTTGGCGCCGGTTGCAAGTGGGGAGGACTTCTAACTTTGCGGTCTCGCAGGCGCTCGCGCGGCGCGAAGAGCGAACCGCCGCCTTCGCTGGCAGTCCAGCCGCGCGCGCGGGCTCTCCTTCAGCCTCGGGGGTGGAGGGAGTCTCTCTCCCGGGCCGGGCGGCATGAGCGCCCGGCGGTAGCGCCGCCGCCACGCCCGCGCCCATGGCTCTGCTGGCGCCCATCCTCGGAGCCCGCGTGCGGCCGGCGCCAGGGCGGCCTGGGCTGCTGCGCGCTCGGCCGCCGCCGGTGGGGGTGCGGGCCCGGGACAAAGGAGCCGGGCGGCCCGAGGGGCCCCGCAGCCTCGCCGCCATGCCGGGGCCGCGCACGCTCGCCAACCTGGTGGAGTTCTTCTGCCGGGACGGCTTCAGCCGCATCCACGAGATCCAGGTAGCGCTGGGGGCCCCGGGCGCGGGGGTGGGGGGTGGGCTGCGCAGGAGGAGGAAGAGGAGGGACCAGGTCGGGGGGGGGAGTCCCTTGGGGGAGCCGGGACGTGACACCGGGGAGGGGTCTTCTCTTGGCGTTCGGGTGCAGTCTGCGATGGGAGAAGCAGGGAGGGTGTCGCGGGAGCCGCGGAGCAGCTTGGGGCCCTCCCGTGCGATCACTCACTCTGCTCTAAGTGCAGAACTCAGCGGTCCGCTGAGACCTTGGGCAGTGGGAGCCCCTTCGTGGGCCTGGCCACTCCTACCCAGCTTGGAGAAGCAGCGATCTGGCTCCCAGTAGTCAACCAAGAGCAGTTTTCATCCCCTTGGGAGCCCCCCCGCGGGTCGTTACTTCGCCATCTCCCCCTCTTCCCTCCCACCCCCGACCTGCCTGCCCTCCTGGGATGCCAACCGAACGTCCCAGATAAGGTGAAGCTGCTTTATTAGCATGCTTCTTGGTGAGTCTCCTGTTATCCATTCCTCAGAACTGAACTTTATTTTGCATCTGTTTCTTGCGCTGCAGACTCGGGCTCTGTGGGCACAGTTCCCTGGCCAGGTAGACTGCAGGCAAGGCCCGGTCTCAGCTCCACTCCGTGTCTTCTTTCCATCTGGTTCGCCTTCAGTCAGTGTTCTGAACTAATGCTCCGGGTGCTGGGTGCTCAGACTTGTTCCCGCCACACCCACGGCCTGGGGCTTACTCATGGGGTGCTTTACGTGGCACCCAGGACCCCAGCTGCTTCCTCTTTGTGGGCTCACCTCTCCTCTAGTCTTGGGACAGCTCTGTTGGAGCCCTCCCAGGCAGCACTGTGAGGTCCCCAGGGGGCATGTGGTCGCCCTGGCCTATCCCAGTACCCTGGGGTGGATATAGTCTGTGGTGAGACTCCCTCCCTCTGCTCTCTGGGTGAGGTACAATTCAGGGGAAAGGCATGACAGATTGACCAGGCCTAATCCAGAAACCTGAAATCCAGACACTGAGTACCGACATGATGCCACAAGTGAAAAATTCTACACCTGGCCTCGTAGGACGGATCAGGGTGAAAATGCAAGCTCAGTAAACATGTTGTATAAACTTCTTTGCAGGCTGTTGTGTAAGGCCGAGATAGGAGCTAAGGTGAATCTCAGCCTAGAGAGCTGAGTGTCTTCCTTAAAGAAGCTCATTATGTATGTGCAGATATTAAAAAAAAAATCCAGGCTCTGGTCCCAAGCCTTTTGGATAAGGGACACTTAGTCTGTAATTCTCTGGCTTGGCTTGCCCTGTAATCACAGCACTCACTTTTTTCAGTTTATGGTAGAGACCTAAAATGTTAGCCAGGTGGCTTGCTTGTGGTCTCGGTGGCAGAGTGGACGTGACCAGGGTTCCTGCACACTGTGTAAGTGGGCCACGGGTGACTGCAGGTGGCTTACACTCTGCAGCTGCATGTGGGGACTGGGCTGGTCACTTCTGTGGGCCTCAGCTCCCTCGTCTCCTGGATGGTTGGCGGGGGGGGGGGGGGGAGGGGGGTTATCTCAGGAGATTAGGGCTGTGAAGGTGTGGAAAGCAGTAACAGAGCACAGTTGTGAGTCCCTGTCTGGGAGATGTTATCTCTCCATTTTGCAGGTCACCCAGCCAGTAAGTGATGGGCTGGTACTCCAGTTCCATGATCTGTGTGCATTGTGTGTCTAAGTCAGCTTTGAAAGCTGTGGGTGACCACACTGCACTGCGTCCACCCCCAGGAGGTGCTGTGGGCCCTCCGTGTGATGTCCAGCACCAGCTTCTTATGCTGGTCAGCTCCTTCAGTAGCAAGACTTATCTGAGAAGTGACTCATTTTCTGGTCACCGTTTTAGTGGTTTCCTTCAGAGATCTGACCTCTTTGGGGTCACTCATTCACTGGACAGAAGTGACCTCTGGAGACTGGCTCATCCCAGTGGAATCTGAATGTTTTTATCTGATGGGCAGGTGGATTTGATCCAGGTCCAGCTTCCACCTCAGGGTGGAGGAGTGGAGAGGCAGCAATTTCTCTGGCCTGCCAGTTTGCTGACTGAGTTGGAGTGCAAAGGATTGGCAGATGCCAATCAGAATCCGAGTAAGAAAGATCGGCAGGTGCCAGGAAGAGCCCTCATTGTTTTTCTGAGTCATGTCTAAGCTGTGTTGGAGTTGCTCATCCCATCACCTTGGTTTTTTTAATCCATTTATATTTATTGTGGTTTCTGTCTTTGTACAGTGTCATTGAGATATCATTCACTTACTGTACAGCTTACTCATTTGAAGTGTAGAATCAACCAGTTTTAAAGCATCTTAATCCCCTCAGTTGTACCTTTCAGCTGGGAAAGCTTTGTCCCCCAGCTCCTCTATTCCCTGACAAGCAAATATTTACTTTTTTTTTTTTTGGTCTCTGTAGAGTGGCTTATTGTGGCTGCTTCCTTGGACTTGCTATAATGTTATTGAAGTGTGGCTGTGCTATAGCTGTGCAAGTACCTAATTTCTTTGTGGATATGAATGATATACAGTGTGTGGATCTGCCACATTTTGCCTCTCTATTCCTCAGCTGATGTGCACTATGTTGCTGGGAACATCTGTGTGCAGGTTTTTGTGTAAGGCAGGTGTCTCCATTCGCAAGTGGAACTGGCAGCTCAGGCTCTCGTGGAGATCCTGCCAGGGTGTCCTGGTCATCACTTTTTCACGCTGTTTGGATCATGACCCTCCTAGTAGGTGTGAGCTGCCGACTCGTGTGTCTGATTTGTGCACTTGGGCATCATCTTGGGCATCATCTGGAGAGAAATGTTCAGTTGTTAGTTGACTTATTTGCTTTTCTACTATTGAATTGCAAGGATTGTCTTGCACATCTTGGATCCCAGTCTCTTAACAGATTCATGCTTTGCAAATGTTTTCTTTCTTCCCGGAGAAATACCTTTTTCACTTTCTCAAGAGTGTTGCTTGAAGCACAAAAGTTTTAAATTTTGAAGGCGTCTGATGAACTATTCTGTTGTTCCTATGCTTTTGGTGTCGTGTCTTAAGACCTTACACTGATCCCAACGTCATGAAAATGGACCCCATGCAAAGTCAGGCTCCCCCCTCTCTGCCCCACCCCACCCACCCTCCCCATTTCTGCTCCTCCCCGACCTGGGACCAGTCAAGTTCAAGGTGTGTCACCTCTGTGTCTTTCTCCTTTTTTCGCTTTCTCCATGATATTGCAGCAGCAGCACACATGGGAATATGGAAAAATCTTCAAGTCTCACTTTGGTCCTCAGTTTGTAGTATCTGTTGCAGACCGAGACATGGTGGCTCAGGTGCTGCGGGCGGAGGGGATCGCGCCCCAGAGAGCCAACATGGAGTCCTGGCAGGAATACCGAGACCTGCGGGGCAGAGCCACCGGGCTCATCTCAGCGTGAGTACGCGGGGTTTGGGGAGAAATGTGTGTGTCGTGGTGCCAAGTGGCCCCTCGGTGTGGCTGCCTGAAAGTAGCAGCCTCATCAGGCTGTCAGGGTCCCACTGGCCGAGTGAGGAGCAGGTGCCCTTTGAGAGCAATGCTTGTAGCTGGAGGTGCCTGCGTGGGGCAGGTGAGGGCCTGGGAGCACAGGTGCTAGATGCCTGCATGGTGACCTCTCTACTCTCCGCAGGCTGGACTTGAACAGGCTCCCTGACACCTCTGAGTGTCCGGGGAGGCTGTGGGCCAGCTGCCAGGCTGGGGAGGAGATTTTGGTGTGGCCGCAGGGGCTCTGGCCGGGTGCCCTGCAGTTTAGGGTTCCATTGGCAACCAGCTGGCTTGTGCATTTATTGTAATGTTGTTTCAAGGGCTTCCAGGGGGAATCTTACTGCCTCTACTGACTGATTCCCGGAGGTACACCCCACCCACAACCCTGCCCCACATAGAGAATGCACCCGGGGTCAGGGCTTAAGCTCTCCAGGCTCCAGCATTCCATACATGGATTCGTCTGCCCAAGCGAGGGTCTTTGCTCTCTTTGGATCCATCTGGAATGTGGATCCCGTTCCTTCTCTGCGGCTGGGAGATCTTTCTGAGGTGTCTCAGGTCACTTGGGACTCCCCTTGTTCCTGCAGGGAAGGCGAGCAGTGGCTCAAGATGAGGAGAGTATTGAGACAGAGAATCCTGAAGCCTAAAGACGTGGCTGTGTTCTCTGGAGAAGTCAACCAAGTGATTGCTGACTTAATCCAGAGGATCTATGCGCTCAGGAGCCAGGCGGACGATGGGGAAACTGTAGCCAATGTCAATGACCTTTTCTTCCGGTACTCCATGGAAGGTGAGGTGGAGTCGCAAGTGTGGGGAGGGGCGGACAGGACCGTGTTGGGGATTTTGCTTCCCGAGTCCCCAGTGCTGGCTGCCCTGTATGCCAGGCTGCAGAGAAAGGCCGTGGTGATAGCCCTGAGAGCCCCTACTGCTGTTCCAGCAAGGTGCAGCCTGTTGCTACTGGCAACTGTAAGTGAAGCTGGGGTCCTCACCCCTCTTTCCTGCGCAGGGGTGGCCACCATCCTCTTCGAGAGCCGGCTGGGCTGCCTGGAGCGCCAGGTCCCGCAGACAACGGTGGAGTACATCCAGGCGCTGGAACTCATGTTCAGCATGTTCAAGACCTCCATGTATGCGGGTGCCATCCCCCGCTGGCTCCGGCCCCTCGTGCCCAAGCCCTGGCAGGAGTTCTGCAGGTCCTGGGATGGACTCTTCAAATTCAGTAAGAGATGGCCGAAGGCAGGCCCCGTCCCCTGTGTGCACCGCCTCCAACTCCCATGCGTCCGTCCCACCTGTACTCCCAGGGACCCCGCTGCCCGGTGGGCTCATAGTTTTCTGATGTGTTTCTCAGACTAGCCAAAAGCACGTGATCTGTGACAACAAATAATGTTTCCGATCTTTCTTTCTTTCTTTCTTCCTTTCTTTCTTTCTTTCTTTCTTTCTTTCTTTCTATTTGAAAGAATTACAGAGAGAGAGAGATCTTGCATTCACTGGATCAGTCCCAGGTGGCTGCAGCTGGGTTGGCCTGGGCCATGTCAAAGCCAGGCGCTCCATCCAGGTCTCCCCCATGCAGGCAGGAGCCCCAGCACTTGGGTCATCTTCCCAGTTTTTCCTAAGCCGTTAACAGGGAGCTGGGTTGGAAGTGGGACAGCCAGAACACAAACTGACGCACGTGTAGGATACCAGTGTCCCAGGAGGTATGTGAGCCACAGTGCTGGCTCACTCCTCAAATGGCTGCAGTGTCCAGGGCTGAGCCAGGCCGGCACCCAGGGGCCAAGGGTTTCTTCAAGTCTCCCATGTGGGTGGAAGGGGCCCAAGCACTTGGATTATCTTCTGCCACTTTTTTTCAGACTGTTGGCAGGGAGCTAGAGTGGAAACAGAGGAGTTGGGACCTGTTCGGAATGCTGGCATCAAAAGCGGTGCCTTAACTTGGTGTGCCACAGCACCAGCCTCCTTGCTTCTTGATTCAATTTTCTTTTCTGGAAACTTTGTAGGGGAAAAAAATACAGAGTGTACCCTTGTTCCCCGCATGATAGAAATATTGGTTTTGGTTATTGGGTTGGTACAGGCAACATCTGCAAATATCTTGCCAAGGATTTCAAAAAAGGGAGATATGCTTAGCTTGACTTTAACTTAAAAAAAGAGATCTATTCATTCATTGCTTTTTAAAAGATCAATTTATTTTTATTGGAAAGGCAGATTTATAGAGAGGAGAGACAGAGAGATCTTCTATCCACTGGTTCTCTCCCCAAATGGTCTCAATGGCCAGAGCTGAGCTGATCTGAAGCCAGGAGCCAGGAGCTTCCGTGTCTCCCACACAAGTGCAGGGTGCCACAACTTTGGGCTGTCCTCTGCTGCTTTCCCAGGCCACAAGCAGGGAGTTAGATGGGAAGTGGAGCTGCTGGCTTATATAGGATACTGGCACTTGAAGCGGGGAGGATTAGCCAGTTGTGCCATTGAGCCGGAGGAGTTTAATTTTTCATCACATGGCGTGAGCATGTCTGTGTGTGAAGGTCAAGTGCAGCAGGCCATCCATCTGGGTTTCCTTGGACTCTTCCACTGGCTGTGTCTCAGTCCACTCCCTGGAAGGACGCGGGGGGACCTCAAGAATGAGAACGTGGTTCTCCACTCACGTGTCTCTCCGCCAGGCCAGATCCACGTCGACAGGAGGCTGAGGAGCATCCAGTGCCAGGTGGAGCGGGGCGAGCAGGTGCGAGGGGGCCTCCTCACCTACCTGGTCCTCAGCCAGGCGCTGACGCTCGAGGAGATCTACGCCAATGTGACCGAGATGCTGCTGGCCGGCGTCGATACGGTGAGTCGGGGGGCCAAAGGGCTCCCGTCCTCCCACCCCCATGGGGACTGTTGGCTACTTTTGGCTTACTATTTATTTGTTTGAAAGAGAGTCACACAGAGAGAGAGGGAGAAAGGGAGAGAGAGAGAGAAAGAGCTCTTCCCATGTACTGGTTCACTCCCTGAAATGGCCAGAGCAGCCAGGGCTGGGCCAGGAGCCCGGCACTTAAGCATCTCCCATCTGTACCATCCTTCACTGCTTTCCCAGTTCATAAGCAGGATGCTAGATTGGAAGTGGAGCAACCAGGACACAAACTGGTGCTCCGTGGGATGCTGGCACTGCACGCAGAGGCTTAGCTTGCTACGTTACCATGCTGACGCCTGGCTGTGTACAGATCTCCTCCTCGTTATTGCTGACCTAGTATTTACACTATCTTAGGAGTTGCAAGGGAACTCGGGATGACCGCATGTGCATTGATCGATTGTGCATGTTCTGTGTGGCCTGGACCTCAAAAGCGACTGTCTTGTGTTTCCTTCAGGGAAGCACGTGGCTTGGCCCCTTTACACCTGTGTGTGTGTTTGCGATTGCCTGGTGGACGCAGAGGGTGGAGGCAGGCGCATGCTCACCTGCTGTCAGATGGTACTTGGCTGAGGGTGTGGTGCTGTGGGCCAAGGGGTGCACAGCCAAGTTCCTTCCAAAAACCTATGCCAGGTGATGCATTCTGTCACCCCTGAGCGTGTGTGTGGTATGGTGCAGAGCGGGTTCTGTTTTCTGGGAGGAAGTGGAGGGGGCAGGCTGGAGCAGGCTGGTGCTCTCTGCAAATGCTGAAAGGGACATCAGCTGCGTGGACCTTGTACAGGGACCTGGGCAAGTGCTGGGTGGAGTGGCCCGGAAGGCAAGAGTGCAGACGGATGGCAGGGGTGTGGACAATGAACGGTTAGCAGGGTGTGAACGGATGGCAGGGGTACGGACAGATGGCAGGATGTGGATGGATGGCCGAGTGTGGATGAATGGACAGCAGGGGTATGGATGGATGGCAGAGGTGCGGATGGACGGCAGGGGTGTGGATGGACGGCAGGGGTGTGAATGGATGGCCAGGCATGGATGGACGGACGGCAGAGGTCTCCTGCTCTCCTTCTGCATGGGTGGCTTTCCCCGGGGTGAGGTTCACGGCTTCACTTAGCAGTAGGGAGATCTCAGTACCCATGTGTGAGAACTCCGAAATTTTTTTTGACGCCAGGGCTTTCTGGCTTTAAATGGAGCACACACCTCCTCTTCAAGAAAAAGGTTATTTATTTTCTTTGAATGACAGAGAGATGGAGAGAGAGAATATCTTCCATTCAGTAGCTCACTTCCCAAATGACAGCAATGGCTGTGGCTGGGCCAGGCTGAAGCCAGGAGCCAGAAGCTCCATCCAAATTTCATATGTATATATTAAGTCACGTAAATGTGAAAAGGCAAAAAACAATATGATAAACTCCTCTTTCTTATGGATCTTTACAACAATCAAACATAAAATATAGATTAAGAACAAACTACATAGTGCTGTCAATGGAAATCTTAGCCACGTGAGTGTGCAGGGTGGTGTGAATTTGCTTGAAGCAGTGGACCAGCCTGAAATGGTCTTCCCAGCCGCTGTGTCACGCGGGCCTCCTGCCCCCTGGTGGTAACTAGGAGCATCGCAATGAGGTGGAGTTGAGAAGGACCTGAACAGCGAGACAAATTGTTACAGCACCACAGTCCATTGAAAAATAAAATGAAATAAAATTAACTTTATGGCAGTCTAACACATATGCAAGAAACCAGTTTCAGTTGAGCTAGGCAATTTAATACAGACTATTGATGGATGTGGTCACTGCTAAAACTCCTACAACATTGGTGAATGGGTCCGGCACAGTGGCTCAGTTGACTAGCCCTCTGCCTCCAGTGTCAGGACCCCTGTGGGCAGTGGTTCGTGTCTCCACTTCCCATCCAGCTCCCTGCTTGTGGCCTGTTGAAGCAAGCAGTGGATTATGGCCAAAAGCCTTGGGGCTCTGCACCAGCATGGAGACCCAGAAGAAGCTCCTGGCTCCTAGCTTTGGATCGACTCGGCTCCGGCTGTTGTGGCTTTTTGAGGAGTGAACCAGGAGATGGAAAATCCTTCTCTCTGTAAATCTGCATTTCCAATAAGAATACATAAATTTTTTTTTTTAAAGATTTATTTTATTACAAAGTCAGATATACAGAGAGGAGGAGAGACAGAGAGGAAGATCTTCCATCCAATGATTCACTCCCCAAGTGAGCCCCAACGGCCGGTGCACGCCGATCCGATGCCGGGAACCAGGAACCTCTTCCGGGTCTCCCACACGGGTGCAGGGTCCCAATGCATTGGGCCGTCCTCGACTGCTTTCCCAGGCCACAAGCAGGGAGCTGGATGGGAAGTGGAGCAGCCGGGATTAGAACCGGTGCCCATATGGGATCCCGGGGCGTTCAAAGTGAGAACTTTAGCCGCTAGGCCACGCCGCCGGGCCCAAGAATACATAAATCTTAAGAAAAAAAAACTGATAAACGGAACTGTAGACTGTGTGCTTTGTATCCGCTTCTTTCAGCCAGTGAAATGACAGTGAAACTTATTCACGAAGTGGCATCCAACAGCAGGCAAGCATGTGGCTGACCCACGTTGGTGGTCCCCATGAGTGTGAGCTCAACAGGAGCCTTCTGTCCCCGATAGGAACCAGCCACACCGTCTCTGTATAAGGAAGAGTGTGCACATTGTGGAATCAAGTTAAACTTCCTTGTGGTGCAAAGAGCCTTTTTTTTTTTAAGACAAAAGATTTATTTAACACTTTGCAAAGCAGAATGACCGTGAGAGATCTTCCACCTGCTGCTTTGCTCCCCGGGTGGTCCCTACAGTCAGATCTTGGCCAGGCTGAAGTCAGGAGCCCAGAACTCCATCCTGGCTCCCACTTAGATGGCAGGGGTCCGAGTGCTTTGTCCATCTTCTCCTACTCTTCCCAGGAAGGGTAGGTGGGATTTGGACCAGTACTGCAACATAGGATGCCAGCGTTACAAGTGGCTGTTTCATCAGTTGTGCCACAGTGCTGGTCCCTGTCGTGGCTCCAACATGTTGGAGTGCAAAGTTTCTTCATAACACATGTGCCTCATGAACAGTCTAAAGACTCCTCATATGTTATATGTTTCAGTAGAGACTGCTCCCTATGGAAATCTGGGGTTCTGGAAGGACAAGGTGGGCTTAACTTTCAGTGACGGAAATGCCATTCCTCAGCGTGAGAAGTGGTGCAGGACAGTGATGCTGCTAGTGATGCTACTATGTTAGTTGGCATAGTAACCAGGGGGCCACTTGGATGTCCCACACCCTACCCCCTAACTCCTGAGCCCGGGAGGAAGCAGGCTGTCGCTCAAGGTCCCCACTGCCCATGTGGAAGACCTAGGTGGAGCTTCCAGCTCCTGGCTTTGACCTGGCACAACTCTAGCATTGCGGGCATCTGGGAAGTGAACCAGTGATTGGAGCGGTCTGTCTCTCTCTGGGCCACTGACTTCACTTGGTAAACACCCAGAAACTGGACAGACCGCTAATCCGCAGCCACTCCCAGGTTTTTGGGTTAGTGTGGCCAGGGCATGGGGAATGGTGGGAGGTTACAGGAGTCTAGGGCCCTGAGGGCAGCCTCAGGTGACCCCCGCAAAGGCTGTCCCGTGAGATGCCACGTGGTACTGTCATTGTCCTCTGTATCTTGCCGGCTCCCTGGAAGTGATTCAGAAAGTCTGTTCCCAAAGCAAGCAGACGCTAGAGTTGGTGTGACATCCCTTTGGTCTCCACAGCCTTTTCCTGGCACGAGTGACAGAGAGAGTCCTGGGGCTTGTCCGGCTCTGCACCTGTGCGGGTTCACCCCCGACACTGGGGTTGCCCCCCCATGGCGCTCAGCCCACCCCCGTGCCTGCTGCTTTGTCTTGCCAGACGTCCTTCACCCTGTCTTGGGCGGTGTACCTGCTGGCGAGGCACCCGGAGGTGCAGCAGACCATATACCAGCAGATCGTCCGGAACTTGGGAGAAAGGCACGTGCCGATGGCTGCGGATGTCCCCAAGGTTCCGCTGGTCAGGGCGCTGCTTAAGGAGACCCTCAGGTGAGCAGAGCTCGCGCCGCTGGACACTGTCCCTTCCCTCTCTAATTCTCTGATTTGTTTTAGGAAGGTTTATCTTGTTTGTTTAAAAAGCTGAGTTGCAGAGAGGGGGAGAGACAGGGAGAAAGAAGCCTTCCATCCACTGGTTTTCTCCTCAAATAGCTGCAGTGGCTGGGCCTGGGTCATACTGAGGCCAGGAGCCTGGAGCTCCATCCGGGTCTCCCACATGGATGGTAGAAACTCAGGCACTTGGGCCATCCTCTGTTGATTTCCCAGGTACACTAGCAGGGAGCTGGATCGGAAGTGGAGCAGGTGGGATGGGAATGGGGTGGGTGGAATTCCAAAAGACAGCTCATCTTGTGACAGTGCATGCGCAGCTGGCGTGTTGTGTAAGCTCTGGCTGCTGCCCTTTCGGCACAATATTAACATCAGGAACCCAGCCGTGATCTTTGAGATTCATTTTTCTCTAAAATCACGGCTGTGTTCCTGTCCCTGTTGTCCCCCCACTCCAGACTGTTTCCGGTGCTACCGGGAAATGGCCGGGTAACCCAAGAAGACCTGGTGATTGGCGGGTATCTGATTCCCAAAGGCGTGAGTGTGGTGGCCCCGGGGGTGGGGCTGGGCGGGTCCGGAGCGGCCAAGTCAGGGCTCTGCAGGAGCCTTGGTCAAGTCCTTGTTCCTGAGTGGAGGTCCCTAGGGGTTGTTCCTGGTGATTTACCTGCGTGGAGGGTCTGAAGGATACAAGCCCCCTTCTTGGTAGCTGCTGTGATGTTTGGGGTGGGATGTGGAGCTGTGTCCTGGGCCTTCAATGGCCATGTGTGGAAGGAGCGGTGCTGGCTGGGGCTGCGACCTCGGTGTGTGGTCCCCTGCCAGCCCGTCTCTCCCCTTCCCTGTGGTCCGCTGGCCCCCTCAGACACAGCTGGCCCTCTGCCACTATGCCACGTCCTATGAGGAGGAAAACTTCCCCCGGGCCCGGGAGTTCCGTCCGGAGCGCTGGCTGCGGGAGGGCGGCCTGGGCAGAGTGGACAACTTCGGATCCATCCCCTTCGGTTATGGCGTCCGCAGCTGCATCGGGCGGAGGATCGCGGAGCTGGAGATCCACCTGCTCATGATCCAGGTAGGGCATGTGGCTGTGGGGTGGGTGTTAGGGGCCCAGCACCAAGAGCTTTATGAAAGGCTCAGCTCTGCATGAAATCTCCTTGGTTTTGTTAAGATGCCACCCCTGGCATTGGCAACGCCAGGGTCACTTGGCCCATTTCTCTCCTCCTGGCATTTTGTGGGCAGAGGGTGGAGAAGCTGGGGCCTGAAGACTCGGGGTGGGAGCTCTCCAAGGGGGTAGGAGGGGACCCCAGGGTCTGCTGCCCTCACATGGGGAATGCCAGAGAGAGGCCAAAGCAGAGGGAAGCACGTGGTGATTACCTAAATGCTAGCTTAGGTCTACTTTTTAAAAATGTATTTATATATTTATTTGGAAGGCAGAATGACAGAGAAAGGGGACTGAGACAGATAGACACACACACACACACACACACACACACACATATCTTCCGTCCATCTACTGCTTAATACTCCAAAGGGCCACAGCAGTCAGGCCCGGGTCAGGCTGAGGCCAGCAGCTCCCTCTGGGGCTCCCACGTGGGTGAGCAGCCATCTCCCAGTAGGGAGCTGGATCAGAAGCAGCGTCCCCAGGACTCTGTAAGGCACCCCAGGTGGCATGCAGTTTAACCTGCTGGGCCATAACAGTGCACCCTGAGCTAGCCAATGGAAATGGTGAATAAAACCTGTTGTCCTGCAAGGACCCAGTGCCGTGTCACAGGGGCGGGCTCTCCAGGGGCTACCACACTGGCCATGTGTATTCCTGCGGCCTCTGCTGCTGCAGGGAGCCCTGCGAACGCCCTGCCATCCTGACACTGAATCCTTCTCTCTCTTTCTCTCTCTCTCTCTCTCTCTCCCTCTTTCTTGCTCAGCTGCTTCAGCACTTCGAGATCAAAACATCGCCTCGCACCACAGCTGTTCACGCCAAGACGCACGGGCTGCTGGCACCAGGGGAGCCCATCCACGTGCGTTTTGTCAACAGGAAATGACCTGGGATCTGTTGCCTGGGCTGAGGGAGCAGAGCCAGCCAGCTCCATACCCAGGACGTGCTCCCACAAGCCCCACGGAGGGGCCACCCCATCCTCGCCACGCTGTCTGGGATGGAAGGTGGCTGGTTTGCCTTGAAAGCTCCAGAAGTTGTCCTTGGAGGACAGCTGGCCCTGTTTTCGTGTGTCAGAGGCAGTGCTGTGCTCAACAGTCGATGGCTGGTGGGATCTACATGTCTGTGCAAGAGGTGGTTGGAGACAATGATGGCAAGCGACTTCTGCTTGCTTCCGATCCGAACGGGGAGAAGGCCTCTGGGTACCGCAATCTGCAAGAGACGGCGTTTTATCTGAAGCAGCAATTCGAGATCCCATACCCAGGCGAGAAGGGCTACCATCCTCCTTTTTCTCTCCAAACCATTGCTTGTGTTTCTGATGGCAGCTCCCAGGGCCAGCGGGGTGTTGCTGCTGAGTCGGAACACCACAGGAACATCAGACTCTTGCGGAAACCAAGCAGCGCCAGCTTCAGGAATGCGATTGCAATGCAAGGAGAGGTCCAAGAACGGGAAGTACAAACCTCCGTAACGCTTTGTGGACAGAAAGGGCCGAAGCACGCACCGTGGAAGACAGTGTAGCTTCAAGACAATTTTCTCTCGAGGAAAAGTAGATTACAAACCACGCAGGCCATGGCTAGAGTAGTGTTTGTGCCTTCTGCTGCTACTGCCAGCGTCCAAATTGGAAGCGAGCTGCACCTGCTAGTACTTGTGAGGTAGGGAGGGGAGGAGTGGCTCTCAGGCAGGTGCAGGTACGGTCAGTTCTGCTGCTTTCCATGTCGCCTATTGGCCACTAAGAAGGAGACTGGGATTCTATCACATTCTCTGGCTGTCACACCCCCGACACTTCACTGTCTAATTCTTAGCCACAAATTGCTTTGCTACTCATCTATTCCACGCAGCTTTCTTCTTCCTTTTGAAAGGCATTCTGCGAAACAGCCCTTCAGTAGAATAGAAATAATATCCATGTCAAACACCGTTTTGGTTAACCTGTAGCACAATGGTGTGCTCTGATGCTGGAGTGCTCTCGTGGGGATTCTGTAAAATCAAAGATGAAGTTACAGAGGCTGGTATTGTGACATGGCAAATGAAACCACAGCCTTTGGGTGCTGGGTCTTGTCCTGGCTGCTTTGCTCCAATCCAGCTTGCTGCCAATGCGCCTGGGAAAGCATCAGGGGATGGCCCTACTGCTTGGGCTCCTGCCACCCGTGTGGGAGACCGTGTCACCCAGGCCTGGCTCTTGGCTTGGCCTGTGCCAGTGATGGCTGTTGTGGTCCCCTGGGGAGTGAACCGGCAAATGGAAAATCTCTCTGTAACCCTGCCTTTCAAATGGAAAATAGTAATATCTTTAAAAAAAAAGACTTATTTTTTTATTGGCAAGGCAGATATACAGAAAAGGAGATACAGAGAGAAAGATCTTCCATCCACTGCTTCATTCTCAGTGTGGCTGCAACAGCCAAAGCCAAGCCAATCTGAAGCCAGGAGCCAGGAGCTTCTTCTGGGTCTCCCACATGGGTTCAGGGTTCCGAGGCTTTGGGCCGTCCTCTACTGCTTTGCCAGGCCACAGGTAGGGAGTCGGATGGAAAGTGGAGCAGCCGGGACACAAACCAGTGCCCATATGAGATCCCAGTGCATGCAAGGCGAGGATTTAGCCTCTAGCCTATCACATTGGGCCCCTAAATAACCTTTTTTTTTTTAGTTGAAATTATGTCCTGGTCGGGCCCGGCGGCGTGGCCTAGCAGCTAAAGTCCTCGCCTTGAAGGCCCCGGGATCCCATATGGGCGCCGGTTCTAATCCCGGCAGCTCCACTTCCCATCCAGCTCCCTGCTTGTGGCCTGGGAAAGCAGTTGAGGACGGCCCAATGCATTGGGACACTGCACCCGCGTGGGAGACCCTGAGGAGGTTCCAGGTTCCTGGCTTCGGATCGGCGCGCATCGGCCCGTTGGGGCTCACTTGGGGAGTGAGTCATCGGACGGAGGATCTTCCTCTCTGTCTCTCCTCTGTATATATCTGGCTGTAATAAAATGAATAAATCTTTAAAAAAAAAAAAAAAGAAAAAAAAAAAAAAGAAATTATGTCCTGGTCACAGCCCAAGTGTTGGATGATGTGCTGACTGTACAAAGTAAATGAGCTTGGATTGCATTTGAGACTGAAATCAAGAATCACTGGAAACGATGACTAAAGTGACATCAGTGACCTGTGACTCCAGGGGCGTTCACTGCGACCCTCGGGGTCAGTGTGGACCCTCCAGCAGCAGGGGAGCAACAACATCACAAGAGCAGGGTAGGGACGCCACGTTCCTGCTGCTGTCCCAGGAGAGTGACAGGTGGACCTGCGGACCCTCCCCACCCTGCCTGAGGCAGCCTGGCTGGAGGCAGTGCCGTTGAACTGGACTGAAGTAGAATTCAGGGCAGAGAGGGACAGGTCAGAACAATCCAGAATACAGATGGAGCAGACTGACCGTGGCCGGGCTCAGAACGCTCCGATGTGGCGATGGTGTGACAGTGACATGCAGGGAGCAGCTCCGGCCCCAGGGGACTGCGCTTGGATCTGCTCCTGCTTCCGGTGTGGGACACCAGTGGGTGCTGGGATCCTGCCGGGGGGCAAGACAGGTGCTGCAGCAGGGTCAGCGGAGTCGCTCCTGCTGTTTTGAATCTATTCAAGCTCAGGATCTGGATGACGAAAGCAATGGAGTAGATAGCTCGGGTTTTTCAACGAATCAATGGCAAGAAAAAAAAAAAGCAAAGGAGAGCTGTTGCAGAGTAAGAGGGATTTATGGAACATGTTAGCCAAGTGCGATGCTTGGCTCACTTTGACTCAGCAGCGTCCAATCCACTACTTGTCAAGAGACATTGGAAAGAGTACTGTAAAAATGAAGGCAAGAAGATGGATTCTTCCAATATGTGGAAAGATAAACAGAGAACTGGGGAGACTTCAACACTGTGTATTCAACAGCATGGAGGGGTTCCAGCCAGTGGGTGTTTTATGGCTGTGATAAAGGTAGTTACAGAGAGAGCTTCCCTATGGATATAGCTGTTAGCACTGTAAGTGTGTACAGGTGTCAGGCTGGGCTCTCTGGGGTTTGCTTGCTGTGAGGGTGCAAAGGCGGGGAGAGCTAGAGAAGGAGCTATGAACCCAGCCTGGTCCAAGAGGGTGAGGGGCTCCCAGCTGCCGGCTCATGTTTCCATTTGGTGGACGTGTGAATGCCCCCATAAAAAAGATTGGTTACGGTTTGTCTGTGTGTCCTCGTGTTAACGGAGATGGGTGGGACAGATCCTCACTTTCATGCAAGAAGGAGGATGGGATACAGCGGTGGTCAGCAAGGCAGTGAGAGGTTCAGGGCAGACATGCCTGGCAGAGCAGATGGATGGCTCAGGTAAGAACTGAGAGTGGGGTACAGGGTTAGGGTTGAGTTAAGGTTAGGGTGAGGGTAGTGCTTAGATGTTAGCAGGTTAGTGGGTTGTGTTAAGGGTACATTGTTAGGGTTAGGGAGCCCAATCGGGTTGGGCCACCATGACACAAGTGAAAAGGAGCTTAGGAGAGGGTGCTGGCCAAACTCTGGCACCCTCAGGCCCCATGCTCCGTGATTTCTGAGCAGCCACTTTTCTGCTTCTAAGTTTACAAGTTACAGCACAGTGGCTTGGTTGGGCATGTGAGTGACAGGCATGTTGACCAACAAAAATGGAGATAAGGCTGTACTAGCCAATCACAGCTCTTTGAGGGGCTAGTCCAGCAGTATCTGGGCGGCGTGGGTTTCAGTGCCGCCAAAAGGAGACACTGGCTGTATTTGCCAGTCGCCTCTGGAGTTGTCACCTGGGACACACCTGCACACCAGGGTCGGTGCCCACCACACATCTAGAAACCCACTGAAAAACGAGCCTGTGCACTGTGGGCACCCAGTTCTGACCACTGCTGTGAAGTGGAAGCTGCCTCACTGGGGATCCCTTTCTGGGATTCTCCCAAACGTGGTAGTCCCCAGCCGAAATGTCAACAAGCAGCTGGTGCGCCTTCTGGAAGCTTCCTTCTTCCTTCTTTCTCTTGCTTTTCTTCCTCCTCTATTTCATGTTCCTCCTATGACAGTCTCTCTCTCTCTCTCGCTCTTGCTCTCTCTCTCTCTCTCTCTCACACACACACACACACTCTTTAACCCTCCAACCCTGATTCCTACACATGTCAGTATGTGCAGCAGGCCAGGCCAGTCAGTGACATACCCCAATCAGGTTCTTATATACACTTATGGATGCTGCAGCTTAGCTCAGCTCACCCCACACCATGAACTAGTCCACACGTATGACAACGGTGCTGCCAGCCTGGCCAGCCTGGCCACTCCAGCCCTGGCTCTCAGGCACACCAGCAGAGGAGTGCCCACTGTCTCCCTACTAGGCCTAGTCCCAGTCCCAGATCTTGCACTTTCCAGAGACTACTGCGATGCAGTCTAACATGACTTGCAGCCTGCCCCAGCACTTGCTGGTGAATGCAGCAGCCTGGCCTAGCCCAGCCCTCCCCTAAACCCAGCTCACATGCAGGCTGCTGTTGGTTGCAGTCTTGCCTGGGTTCTGTTGCAGCCTGGTCTGCCCCTAGGCCCAGCTCTCATGCTCATCAGTGGGAGTGGTGGCCCAGCAGGGGAGCTCCCACAGCTCCAATGCCAGGATTGCTCCCTCCTGCAGGAGACTCGGGTGTGCTAGTGGATGCTGCAGCCCAGTGTGGTATAACCTGCCTCACCTCGGCATTTGCCGGCAGGTGCTGTAGCCTGGTTTGACCGGCTTACCTGAGTTCCAGCTCATACTGGTGGGTGTGCTATAGCCTGGCCCAGCCCAACCAGCCCCCAGTGTAAGCCCTACTGTGAACCTGCAGGTGTTGTGTCTCAACTTGGCCTGGCCTACACCCCATCCTGAGTCTCACCCCTGCCAGTGAGTGTCACAGACTAGCCCAGCTTGGCCTGCCCCCGAACCTGACCCACATGTATGCCCAATGGGTACAGTAACCTGGCCTGGCTGCTCCCAGCTTCGGTTGTTGAGCTCACCAGCTGGGACTGTCCCATCAGGAGAGTTCCCCAAGCTCCCCATCAGACCAGCTTCCACTCACTGATCTCACGCACACTGCTGGGTGTGTGGCTCAGCCTGATTGGCCAAACTCAAGTCTTGACCTTCACTGGCAATTACTGTGGCCTTGTCAGAGCAGCCAACACCCATTCTGGCTCTCTGCAGTGGGTGCCACAACACAGACCTACCTGGCCCACCCCCAGACCCTGCTCTCCTGTGCATCAGCAGGTGCTACAACTTATCCCAGCTTGTCACACATCCACTCTGGCTCTCGTGAGCACCAGCAGATACTGGAGCCTAGCCCAGTCTGGCACATGCCCAGACCTGGCTCACATGCACACCAAGAGGTGTTCTAGCCGTGCTCAGCCAGGTCCATGGCCATTTCCGGCTGTTGCTCTCACCAGTGGGAACTGCATTAGAGCCTGGGTGTCCCCTCAGCTGCCCTACTATGTTGCTCCCAACCACAGATCTTGTACATGCTGGTTGCACTGACTTAGCTTGGCATGGCCTAATCCCCATCTTGGTCCTTGCCGTTGGATGCTGTGGGCTGTCACAGCCTGGCCAGCCCCCAGTCCCAACTCTTGCTGGTGGGTACTGCAACCTCAGCCTGCCCAGTCTGTCCACCCACAGCTCTCATGCAAACCAGTGGGTGTGATAGCCTAGCCCAACATGACCCACACCCTGTCCTGGATCCTCTGCATGCCAGTGTGCTGAGTTTGGTCCATTCTTGCCCAGTCCACACCCCGAGCCAGCCTACATACCTGCTGACAAGTGGATCAGCCTTACCTGGTCTGGCCCCCACCCAGCCCTGACTCTATGCTCTATACTGGGCTGTAGGAGTTACAGCCCAGTAGAGGAGGTCCCCAAGTTCCCCCACCCTGCCCATTCCCAGACCCAGATCTCATGTGTGTCAGTGGGTGCTAGGACCCTACCAGCATAGTCTGTCCCTCAGTATTGGCCTTTGTGTGTTGGTGGATGTTGCAGCCCAGCCTACTTCACACCCAGTTCCTGGGTGGGCCTGTGGATGCTGCAGTCTGGAGCAGTCCAGGCTGGTCTCAACCCCAGTTCTCCTAAGTGTTGGTGAGTTCATGGCCATGCCTAGCTCAGCCCACCACCACCAGCAGCTCTGGAGCGCACCAGCGTGTCATGCAGTTCCACCGGGGTAAGCCCACAAAGCCTCCACAGACTCTGCCCCCGGACCTGGTTCTCTCATGAGTCAGTTAGTGTCTTGGCCCAGCCTAACACGGCTCACCCCCATCCTGACACTCCTGGGTGGGTACTGCCAGGCATGCCCCCAGCCCTAGTTTTTACATGCACTGGTGAGCGGTGGTTGATACCAACTAGGCCAGCTCAGGTCTCCCATGTGAGTGGGTACATTGGTTTGACCTGGAAAGGTGCTCTGGTTTCCCTCGTCCAAACCACCCAGTCTCAGCCCCCTCATGCTGCTGCCAGTGCAGTAGCCTGGTTGCTGGAAGGCCCCAGGAGTCATTCCTCACCTGCAACTTACTCCCTCAGAAGTCCTCCTTCCCAAACTCCTCCACACCCCTTTCCCTGGGCAACCCACAGCCCCCAGGCCTACAAGCGCATGGGTCCCAGAGCCCAGTCTTCTGGCTGTGTGGCATGTCTGCCTGGGGCCCTGCCTGCTTATCCAGGGCCCAAAGACACTCGTATGCTGGTCTCCAGACCTCATCTGCGGGGTGTTGGTGTTCTGTTCTCTGTTCCACACATATCTTTCTTTCTTTTTTTTTTTTTTCCAAAGAGTAGACTAGACTAGAGCAGGTAACTCTGCTGGCTCCCTGGCAGAGTTAATACAGAGCTGGCAGATGTGGCCCAGGGTGCCCGCCAGCTGCCAGCTGCTCTTCTCCAGCTGTGCAGCGCTTGCCTAGGAACAAGGGAACCTGTCATCGTCTGCAGCTGGGTGTGGCTTGTGTCTATTGACTGAATTCATCTGAACTGAACACCACATGCTACGGCCTTGTACTTAATAACTCAGCTTATCTCTAAAACATAGGGATTTACGAAATAACCATAATGCTGTAACACCCAAACACTGAGCAGTGATTTTCATCTTATTCGTGTTCAAGCTTTCAATCGTCACATCAATATGTATATGCATATTTTAAAGATTGATTTGTTTTTTTTTAAAGATTTATTCATTTTATTACAGCCAGATATACACAGAGGAGGAGAGATAGAGAGGAAGATCTTCTGTCTGATGATTCACTCCCCAAGTGAACGCAACGGGCCGATGCGCGCCGATCCGAAGCTTGGAACCTGGAACCTCTTCCGGGTCTCCCACACGGGTGCAGTGTCCCAATGCATTGGGCCGTCCTCAACTGCTTTCCCAGGCCACAAGCAGGGAGCTGGATGGGAAGTGGAGCTGCCGGGATTAGAACCTGCGCCCATATGGGATCCCGGCGCGTTCAAGGCAAGGACTTTAGCCACTAGGCCACGCCGCCGGGCCCAAGATTGATTGATTCATTTGTATTTGAAAGGTAAAACTATATACAGAGAGAAGGAGAGACAGAAGGAGAGAGATCTTCCAGCCACTGCTTCACTCCCCCAGTGGTTGTAACAGGCAGAGCTGCCCTGGTTCAGAGCCAGAAGCCAGGAGCTTCTTCTGGGTCTCCCATAGGGGTCCAGAGGCCCAAAGACCTGAGTTATCCTCCACATACTATGCAGTGGTGGTGGCCACTCATAAATACATATTTTTAACTTTTAGTAATTTGAAAAGGAAGGAAAGGGTATATAGAGAAAGAAATAGGAGGAGGAGGGAAGGAGCGATATCTCCCATCCACTGTCTCCTCCCCCAGCAGCCCCAAAAGCTTGGACTGGGCCAGGCTGAAGCCAGGAGCCCAAAAACTCCCTTTGGTCACCTGTGTGGTGGCTGGGCGCAATCACTTGGGCTCTCTTCTGCTGCGTTCCCAGGTGCCTCAGCAGGGAGGGAGACAGGAAGTGGAGCAGCCAGGACTCGAACCAGCACTCATTTGGGAGCCAACACAGCAAGAGATGGCTTCACTCCCTGCTAGTCCCAACACCAGCCCTATAACTGTTAGGTAGTTTGAATCAGTTCAAATCACATTCATTGCAGTGTACTGATTTGTCTCTTGTGTTAGGGTTCTCTCTCCCCTCCCTCTACCTCTGCTTCACTCTGCCAAAAAATTTTCCATGCAACTTATTTGCTAGCAAGACTAAACTATTGTCTTGTGGCGTTTCCTGGTGTGGTGTCACTTAGTGTGCCCCTCTGTCCCTGCCATCCCTGGATTTGCAGCTCGACCTCCAGGCCACCCTCCTTCCTGGCTGACCTCGTTGGGCACAGAGCTGGCTGCCTCCTCTGCTCATCTCCAGGCTACTTCCCCACTGCCTTTGGGGCTGGGTTGCTGCTGTTGAGCAGTCTCAGGTCAGTTTCTTCCTACTCTTCAGGTAATCCATCCTTTGCCCTTGTCTCGGCGTTTTCTCATTTTTATTTTCCTGGTTTGCAAACAACGCCCTGGGGAGCGTCCTGTTCTTCATCTGGTCTGGAATATTGCTTTTCTTCAGCTGCTTCCTGTCCTCCTTCCGGAGTTACTGCTAAACATTTTGGGCATTCTCATTCTGCATTCCGCATCTCACTTCTTTCAAAATGTGTCTCTCTTTGCTGTGATTTGCATTCCGGAATATTTCTTCCACATCTCTCCAGTTTGCTTAGGAAATCCTCTCCGCAGCTCAGGCAGCCCAGACTGCCCAGGCTTACAAGTTTGTTATGCAACATCGCCATCTAGTGTCCAGAGCCCATAATGCCCCGAATTCCATGGCAGGGGCCATTGGGATTGCAGGTGAAGTTGGGGCTGCTGACCAGTGGACTTTAAGACTGGCTGACTGCGCTGCTGGCCCCATAGAGGCCTGTGCAGGTGGAAGAGAAGGAGGCAAAGAGGCTCACAGGGGCTCCCGGTGAGAGCGGGCGGAAACGCGAAGTGGCTGGCTTGGAAGATGGAGGAAGGCTTTGGAGATGGGTTCTCGCCTGGGAAATGCAGTCCAGTGTGGCTGGCACTGGACTCTTGTCCTTTGAAGTGGTCAGATAATTTGCTTATGCCTCTTTAATTCCCTGAACTTGTGATAATTTTTGATGGTAACAATGCAAAATCCTGTACCTTTCAAAATGTCTGGGCCTCAATCCTTTTTTTTTTTTTTATACTTTTTTTTGGGAAACTCAGACATGTATTTTTCTTAAACAATTCTATTTCCTTTATTTTGAAGGGAGAGAGAGAGACAGAGATATTTTCTATCCACTGGTTCACTCCCTAGCTGGATACAACAGCTGGAGCTGGCCAGGCAGAAGGCAGAGCTGAAGCCCCACCCTGGTCTCCCATATGTGTGGCAGGGTCTTGAGCCGTCTTTCTTTCTTTCTTTTTTTTTTTTTTTTATTTTTATTGCAAAGTCAGATATATAGACAGGAGGAGAGACAGAGAAGATCTTCCGTCCGATGATTCACTCCCCAAGTGAGCGCAACGGCCGGTGCTCTACCGATCCAGAGCCGATCTGAAGCCAGGAACTTCTTTTTGGGTCTCCCATGCAGGTGCAGGGTCCCAAGGCTTTGGCCCATTTCTACTGCTTTCCCAGGCCACAAGCAGGTTGCTGGATGGGGAGTGAAGCAGTCAGGACTTGAACCAACATCCACACGGAGTGTCGGCGCTGCAGGCAGAGGCTTTGCTAACTACTTAACTGCTATGCCATGACATCAGCCCCTCTTTTCCAGATTTATTTGTTTGAAAGACAGAATGGAAGTGAGAGAGAGAGCTAGGTAAAGAGAGGATTTTTCATCCTTTGGTTCATTCTCTAAATGGCCACAACAGTGGGGTTAGGGCCAGGCTGGAGCCAGGAGCTAGCAGCTCCATCAGGTCTCCCACATGGGTGGCAGGGGTCGTCCTCCACCTCCTCAGTGCACCAACAGGGGCTGGTTCAGGAGCAGAGTAGTTGGGACTTGAACTGCCACTCCAGACTGGGATAGCAGTGTTGTGAAGGGTGGCTTAACTTGCTGTGCCACCATGCCAGATCCTGTCATACCCTTGCATTCGACCTGGCGTTTCCAGGGGCTCTGTGGAGGGAAGGTTTTCTTTGTTTTTTTTTTTTTTTTTAAAAAAATTATTTATTTTTATTACAAAGTCAGATATACAGAGAGGAGGAGAGACAGAGAGGAAGATCTTCCATCTGATAATTCACTCCCCAAGTGAACCGCAACAGCCAGAGCTGTGCCAATCCGAAGCTGGGAACCAGGAACCTCTTCCAGGTCTCCCACACGGGTGCAGGGTCCCAAAGCCTTGGGCCGTCCTCGACTGCTTTCCCAGGCCACAAGCAGGGAGCTGGATGGGAAGTGGAGCTGCTGGGATTAGAACCGGCGCCCATATGGGATCCCGGGGTGTTCAAGGCGAGGACTTTAGCCACTAGGGCACTCCGCTGGCCCCCCCCCCTTTTTTTTTAAAGATTTATTTATTTTTATTACAAAGTCAAATATACAGAGAGGAGGAGGGACAGAGAGGAAGAGGGAAGGTTTTCACACCCCAGTCTTGCATATTGTTGCCCATAACTTGCAGCGATCCAGTGGCTTCATTCCCCAGCCATCCTTGTCAGGGTTCCCTCCGCCTGTCTGGTGGTGTCAGGAGTGAGGCCAATACACGGGGCAGAATCACGCCGCGATGCTCTGAGGGGTGATGAACGTGAGGGATCGCGGGGTCAGGGTAGCCCAGGGAGACCCTGAGTGTGTCAGGCCTGGAGGGAGGGCTGTGTCCCTCTAGATGCTTTCGCTTGGACGGAGGCGGTGGCTGAGCACTCAGCTCTATGTGTGATAAAATCCTTGCCCAAGGACTCTGCTGAAGAGCCCGTTCCCTGCGTGGAGGCGGATGTGGGATGGATTTCCTTCTGCACAGAGAGCACCTGTTGCCGTGTGAGCAAGTGTTGGCAATCGGGGAGAGTGGGGCAGGTGCCATGAGTGCTGCCCAGGCACGCGGCGTGGGTGTGAGTTGGCAGCTGCGTGGTGGGTGGTTGTGTCAATGTCCCCACGTATGGGTTTTAGATTACAAAGCTAGGATTGCCACATCACTCCCTGGGACCATCCTGGGTCCCCCCCGGGTTTGAGTCATGACAGAACGTGGGACTGGAGCAGCAGTGGAGGGTGGGGATCAGGGGCCGTCCCCCACCCCTACCCAAAGATGTTTGAAGTTGCTTCCTGTGCAAGAACAAACACAGCCAGAACACGTGGCATCTACAGCCAAGAGGCGCAGAGAGGGAAGTGCCATCCCCTCCTCCAGGGCGTGGACGTGGGTTCCATTGAGAGATGATTCCCGGGGAGCTCGGGGTTCCTGGATAAGTGCATTAGAGTAGTGCCACCCCAGGGTGGCTGGGCAGGAGGCATGAGCCAAGCACGGCTGTCCCGGCAGCCCGTCTCCTCTATCGAGCTGGGGACGCACCCAGGAGTTTGGCCTCTGTCTTGGCCTGGATGTTTCCCAGCCTTTGGCCTCAGCAAGCCCCCAAGGACCCTGAGGTTTTTATGGGAAAGCCAGGACAGTTACAGCATGCCAGAGATAATCAGAAAGTTCCTAGAAAAATGTTTCTTGTGAGCCCGGTGTGATGGCTCAATGGCTAAATCTTTGCCTTGCTGGGATCCCATAAGGACACTGGTTTGTATCCCAGCTGCTCCGCTTCCCATTCACCTTCCTGCTTGTGGCCTGGGAAAGCAGTAGAGAATGGCTCAAAGCTTTGAGACTCTGCACCCATGTGGCAGACCCAGTAGAAGCTCCTGGCTCCTGGCTTCAGTCTGGCCCAGCTGCAGCCATTTGGGGGAGAGAACCACTGAATGGAAGATCTTTCTCCTCTCCTTCCGTCTCTCCCTCTCATGCTCTCTGTAACTCTGCCTTTCAGTTAAATCTTTATTTTTTAAAGAAAATATATGCATGGATTTAATCTTATTTTTCTTATTTTGCAGTAAAATAAGTGTTTCATTTCTTTCTTTTTCCAGGGGTTTTGTGACTATCCTTTGAATGGTGCCTGATAAGGGTTAAATAAGACAGTGCATACAAGGTTCTTGCATGTGTCTGGATCTCAGCAAAAGGTCCCCAAGGTGCCTCTGATTACATTTGCACCAAATAACTGTTCAGTGCCGCTTGCAGAGAATTAAATGCATGGATCAGGACACTAGGTACAGTGATGCCTGGAAGCCACAAGGCAGCTGTGGCCAGAAGCCAATCACCTCATTAAGATGGGCCACAGGCAGTCGGACCACTACAGGTCATGACTCAGCACACGGCATAGAAGGCAGGCTCAGGCACTGGAAGTTTGGGCTTGACTCGCCGCTGGCTTGCTGGCCTGAGCTCTCATGCCCATCTGAGACCACACCCTGAAGCAGCCAGTGCGCCCAGCTGTGGTGCAGTGGGGACCTGAGCCTGATGGGATTGCACACTATCCCCACCTTACCATTGCGTTTTAGTTTCCATGAGGTTGCAGTTGTAGAAGGCTCTAGAAGATGGGTGGCCTAGAAGACCCAGGGAGATGGACTATAAGCCCAGCTCCCTTAGGCTGAAGACAAGGATAGAACTGTGAGGTGAAATTTTACTATTTGCTTCTTTTTCCCCCTCAATGTGAATTTAATTCCGAAAATATCCCAGTTCTACAGGAACGCTGAGAGCAGACTACGGGAGGCACCCTTTATTGATTTACCAAGAGCTTGTGCTATTTGCTAATGTTTGGCTGCATGTGTGTGCATGCGTGAGTACCATCAGAGTGCACACGTGAGCTGGTGTGATGGCTCAACTGGCTAATCCTCTGCTGCAAGCACCAGCATCCCATATGGGCGCTGGTTCAGGTCCTGGCTGCTCCACTTTAGATTCAGCTCCCTGCTTGTGGCCTGAAGAAGCAGTCGAGGATGGCCCAAAGCCTTGGGACCCTGCACCCACGTGGGAGACCCAGAAGAGACTCCTGGCTCCTGGCTTCGGATTGGCGCAGCTGTAGCCGTTGTGGCCACTTGGGAAGTGAGCCAACAGATGGAAGATCTTTCTTTCTCTCTATAAATCTGCCTTTCCAATAAGAATAAATAAATCTTAAAAAGCAAAAACAAAACCAAAACTATCCACACACAGCACAGCACTCTGCCCGCTCCCCCATCCCAAACATATGGACATTCTCCCACGCAACTGCCCCTCCCTTCTTTGTGATATCACTCTAAGAAATAAGAACGGAAGAGAAAATGTGCTTGCTTTTGGCTCCAGCCCCTGGAAGGCCTCCAGTGAGGTCCGCTTGCCAAGAGTGACAGCGTGAGGAAGCCAGCCTGAGCGGGCTTGGAGAGCCGTGCTGGGCCTACGCTGCACTCCCACCGTGACTTCACAGTCCCTGGTTTGTGTCTCCAGTGAGTCATCCGCCTGGAGAAGGTCTGCTGTGCCCTAGGGAGTGGTGACAAGGCAGGAGCTGTCCCTCAGGTGGGCAGCTTTGACCCCTGGTGATGACAGAGCCTCCCCTCTGACCCCTGTCAGATGGGCAGCTTTGACCCGTGGTGATGACAGAGCCTCCCCTCCGACCCCCGCCAGGTGCAGAGTGCCACGAGGGAATGAACCGTGACCTCAGCCTGGTTCTGGGGCTTCTGCCTCTCACAGCGGTGGCAGCTGGCTGGGATCCAGCTGTTCCTCTGGCAGCCCTGGCACTGTCAGGGCACAAGACCGCCACCTCCACTGTTTGAGCTCCCTGCTGCCCTCAGGGGACAATCTAAACCTGTGACTTCACAGCCTCTGACAGCCAGGCCCCGTAGCCTGTTTTTCCGCTTCTCCGCCCGCCCACTGCCGCCGGGCCCTGTGCCGGGCACCTGCGATGGACCTTTGTTGTCCCTTCAGCCAGGAATGGCCTCAGCTTCGCTCTCATCCACAGCCACTGACTCTCTCCTATTTTGTTTGGGGTTTGAATTTAAATAGTGCCTCCTCAAGGGATGCTTTCCATGACCCAGATGTCCCCACAGACCCCCAAGATGGTTTAATTCTATCTGTGAAAACAACCCTCATACCAGAAGACTCAAGGATTCCAGTAGCCAGGGTGAGCTACCTGTAGCGACGGCCTCCCACGTGAGCACATGTCCTAGTCCTGGCTGCTCCATTTCTGATCTAACTCCCTGTTGATGGCCTGGGAAAGAGGTGAAGGATGGCCCAAGTGCTTGGGACCCTGCACTCATGTGGGAGACCTGGAGGAAGCTTCTGACTCCTGGCTTCGGCCTGGCCCAGCTCTGGCCTTTGCAGTCATTTGGGGAGTGAACCAACATATGGAAGACCCCCCCTTCCCCCATACTCTGTGTGTGTGTGTGTGTGTGTGTGTGTGTGTGTGTGACTCAAATAAATCTTAGGAAAAAAATGAAGGCAGGCCAACTTTCTTTGGTGTCTTTTAAAAAATATGTATTTTTATTTGAATGGCAGATTTACAGAGAGAATGAGAGAGAGAAAGATCCTTCATTCTCTTGTTCACTGCCTAAATGGCCACAATGGCTGGAACTGAGCCAGTCTGAAGCCAGGAGCTTTTGCTGGGTTTCCCATGTGGGTGCAGGGTCCCAAGGACTTGGGTCATCCTTCACTGTTTTCCCAGACTACAAGCAGAGAGCTGGATGGAAAGTGGAGCACTCAGGACATGAACAGCATCCATACGGGATGCTGGTGCTTGCAGGTGGAGGATTATCCAGTTGTACCACTGCACCACCCCATCCCCCTGCCGCCTCTCTTATCGCTTTATTCCTACTGTAATAAATGCACTGTTATAATGCAGATCAGAAACTAGTGTGGAAGAGGAAAAGGTTTAGTTGGGATGGATAGCTGATCTTCAAACATGTGTGGGATTTTGGCTAAATGTGATGACTACAGATGAGGGCCAGGATTCAGCACACAGCCACGCCACATCAGGTGGAGGGACTTTGAACACAGATAGTCCTGAAGCCACTATCTCGGATTTCTTGATGCATTGAGAAGGATGAGGGTGACATCATTTCTGCATTGTTCAGGGTTGAGGCAAACAGCAGCGCATCGCGGTACCTCCCGATGAATCAGTAACACCTTGTGTCCATGCTCCTGCATCCCAGGGACCAGCTGCCTTCCTAGCCAGAGGCCAAGGGTCAGTGCCAACATTTCTTAAAATGTACATCCCAGATCCCTGCCCAAACATCACATCTCTTCCAAGTAACAATGGTGTCTATTTTGATCCTGGCTGGGACAACTAAGAATAACATTGATTAATTATCAACTTCATTAAAAATTATTTACTTATTTATTTGAAAAGCAGAGCTACAGAGAGAGGGAGAGAGAGAGAGCAAGGGAGAGAGAATTCCCTCTGCTGGTTCACTTCCCAAAAGGCCACAATAAGGCAGGGCTGGGTGCCGCTGAAGCCGGGAGCTTGGCCTCCATCCGGGATTCCTGTGCGGGTGACAGGAGGCCATTGTGGCAATCTCTCTGCAGACTTAGAGATTGTCAAAAGTCAATGCTGTGACTGTTGTGACCTCACAGGAACAGGATAAACGCTTTCCAAAACAATTTCCCACACACGGCAGAGTTTGTTCAGCAAAGGCCATGAACAAGTCCTGCACGAGTTGGAGAAGGGAAGGTATACAGCCCCCTGAGGGTGAGCCAGGTGCCAGCCCCCGACCAAGTCACGTGTAGGGTGACATCACTGTGACCTGGCAATTCTGTCCTCCTCCCTGCCTTTCTTCAGTTTTTTAAAAGACTTATTTATTTTATTACAAAGCCGGATATACAGAGAGGAGGAGAGACAGAGAGGAAGATCTTTCGTTCAATGATTCACTCCCCAAGTGACCACAACGGCCGGTACTGCGCCGATCCGAAGCCGGGAACAAGGATCCTCTTCTGGGTCTCCCACGCGGGTGCAAGGTCCCAAGGCATTGGGCCATCCTCAACTGCTTTCCCAGGCCACAAGCAGGGAGCTGGATCAGAAGTGGAGCAGCCGGGACATGAACTGATGCCCATCTGGGATGCTGGCACTCCAGGCAAAGGATTAATGTGCTTTGCCACCACACCAGCCCCATTTATGGGTTCCATAAATAAATAGCTACAGACCTACAGATATATCCACCTGCATGTAACTATTTTTCAGTCTCTTTCTGTGTATCATCTCTATAATCTGTGTATCTACTTACCAACCCATACCTATTTCTTCACTTCTCTTACTGGTTCTATAGATAGAAAGACTTAGGTCTTCAGATGCAGCTCTGTCTGCCTATTTATATCAGTCCTAATCATGGACTGAGATGCAAATTGTGAGGTGCTGGCTGGCCGGCTCACAAAGGATGAGAAGTCACAGCATCTATTCCCTGTGAACTCGAAATCCAGCAAAGCTGGTGCTGTAATTGAGTCTGAGTTCAAAGGCAAGCGCACAGGACCTGCCAGGTGTGACTCCCACACGAGGGCAGGAGAGGAGGCAAGGAGAAGGCCTGGTTCACGCCGTGCGGCCTTTTATCCTATTGCGGCCCTTCTCAGATTGGACAAAGCCATGCATCGGGAGGGGACCACCCATGGCAGTGGGTCCACTTGATCCATTGTTGATCAGGAAGCATCCTGGCAGACCCCCGGGTGGTGCCTGAGTGCTGGCTGTGAGGGACACAGTCATCCAGCCACCTAATCATGGCCCCTCCTGGCCTTGAACTCCTTAGCTGTGTCTGACCCCGCTTCAGTGCTTAGCCCTTGCTGTTGTGTTTGGTGTAAGCTCAGTGCCCAACGAGCAGCTGGGCACGTGCCCACTGGCCTAGCAGATTAAGGTTGGTGTCAAAGCTTGGGTCTGGACAATCTTGGTCCCAGAATCCCTTTCTAATCGAAAATTCTTGAGGACACCAGGGAGTTTTTGTTCAAATGAGCATCTGCAGGTACTTTCCTTGTTTGAAACTGAGAGGTTTAGATTCTTATTTATTGCTTCATTAAAAAATAGTTATGCAGAGCCCAGTGTGGTAGCCTAGTGGCTAAAGTTCTTGCCTTGCATGCACTGGGATCCCATATGGGTGCTGATTCCTATCTTGGCAGTCTCGCTTCCCATCCATCTCCCTGTTTGTGGCCTGGGAAAGCAATAGTGGACGGCCCAAAGCCTTGGACCCTGCATTCGTGTGGGAGACTTGGAGGAAGCTTCTGGCTCCTGGCTTCAGATAGGCTCAGCTCCTGCCATTGCGGCCACTTGGGGATGGATGGAAGATCTTCCTCTCTGTCCCTCCTCCCCTCTGTATATCTGCCTTTCCAATAAAAATAAATTTAAAAATAGTTAAGGCATGTGAACATACGTTACATATTTTATGAGACAGAATCACTCTGAGCTTCAAAAGTAATCTAAGTGGGACCTAGCATGATGGCTCAGTTGGCTAAAATCCTTACCTAGGAAACACTGGGCTCCCATGTGGGAGCCAGTTCGTGTTCTGGCTGCTCCACTTCCCATCCACTCCCTGCTTGTGGCCTGGGAAAGCAGTCAAGGACGGCCCAAAGACTTGGGACCCTACACTGGCATGGGAGACCTAGAGGAAGCTCCTGACTCCTAGCTTCAGATCAGCTTAGCTCCAGCCATTATGGCCAGCTGGGGAGTGAACTAGTGGGTGGAAGATCATGCCATCTGCCTTTCCAATAAAAGTACATAAATCTTTAATTTAAAAAATGAACCTGAGTGAGAAGAGTTTTCTTATGTTTCTGGAAGTTTCCAGAGTATCTGTGCACTGAGGGACAGCTGTTGCCTCATGTTTGCTGTGGTGTTGAATATGTTGCAGTATATCGTTTTTGTTTTAATAATAGTATTATGAGAGAGCGAATTCCTGTCCATTGGTTTGTTCCGCCAAAGCCCCCCAAAGTTAGGGGTAGGCATGTCAAAGCAGGGAAACAGGATCTCCACCAAGGTGCCCAGCTACTGAGTCCCTGCCTGCTATCTCCTAGGGTGGCAGTGGTGGGCAGCTGGACTCAGGAGCTGCACCTGAGTGTTGAACGCTGGCATTCTGGTGTGCCCAGGAACATCCAAACACCCTGGCACCAGGAGACACTCAAGCTTCTGGGCTCGGGCTGTCTGTTGAGCCCACAGCTCTCTCAGCCTGCAGCTGGGATCTTGATAGGTCATGTGGAACCATTTGAAACTCAGCAAACCTGGAATTATAGCCACAAAAGAAAGAGCACCCATGTGCTGTTTGAAGTTGACAATGAAGAAATATGTAGCCTGAACAGGAAGTGCGTTTCCTTTCCTTGTGTTTGTGTGGATCTGCCCTTTCCACAGCCCTAACCTAACATGCAGCTTCTTATCAACCGCAAAGTTGGTGGAGCCTAAAGCCATTGACTCTTATTTATTGATTGATTTTGGAAAGTCAGAGAGAGAGAGAGAGAGAGAGAGAGAGAGACATCTTCCATCTGCTGGTTTACTTTTCAAATGGCTGCAATGTGCAGAGCTGGGTCAGTCTGGAACCAGGAACCAGCAGCGTTTTGCAGTTCTCCCGCATGGGTGCAGGGGCCCAAGGCTTTGGGCTCTGTTGCTTTTCCAGTCTATAGGCAGGGAACTGGTTGGGAAGTAGAGCAGCTGGAACATGAACTGGCACCTAGATGGAATGCTGATGTTGCCATGGAAGCTTTATTGCTATGTCACAATGCTGTCAAACACCCCTCCCCCCGCCGCCATCATTCTAGAGGCAGAGACAGAACAAGTGAGCAAGCCACAGTCGCTGGCTGGGTGGCGGAAGCCAGGAGCTGAACATTCTGTGGGGAGTGGCAGGGATCCGTCACCTGCTAACTCCCATGGGGACCACTGGCAGAAAGTGAGTATGAAGAGCTGGAGCCAGAGCCCCAAGACCGACTGCACCATAGTGTGTCAGTTTCACAACTGGAAGGATGAAAAAGAACATGCTTTGTACACAAAGATCACAATGGAGAACACCTCTGTGTGTTCGTTCTCTATGGCTGCATGGAAAAGGAGGCCACCCCCTGCCTGGTGTCAGTGTCTCCGGCTGGGACTCTTGATAAGGCTGAGTCCCCACAGCACAGCCAGCAGATAGGACATGCTGACCTTGTGGGATGAGTCCCTGCTAAGTTCATCTCTTCTCTGCGAGTGTCTCGCACCTCCTTCTGGCCTTCTGGTTGCTCAGGCAGCCAGGCTCCCAGCCCTTATGCTGAGACAAGGACAAAGGACGGATTGCCTGAAGAGTAGGAAGAAACTGACCTGAGACTGCTCAGCAGCAGCAACCCAGCCCCAAAGGCAGTGCGGAAGTAGCCTGGAGATGAGCAGAGGAGGCAGCCAGCTCTGTGCCCAACGAGGTCAGCCAGGAGAGAGGGTGGCCTGGAGGTCGAGCTGCAAATCCAGGAATGGCAAGGACAGAGGGGCACACTAAGTGACACCACACCAGGAAACGCCACAAGACAATAGTTTAGTCTTGCTAGCAAATAAGTTGCATGGAAAATTTTTTGGCAGAGTGAAGCAGAGGTAGAGGGAGGGGAGAGAGAACCCTAACACAAGAGACAAATCAGTACACTGCAATGAATGTGATTTGAACTGATTCAAACTACCTAACAGTTATAGGGCTGGTGTTGGGACTAGCAGGGAGTGAAGCCATCTCTTGCTGCGTTGGCTCCCAAATGAGTGCTGGTTCGAGTCCTGGCTGCTCCACTTCCTGTCTCCCTCCCTGCTGAGGCACCCGGGAAGGCAGCAGAAGAGAGCCCAAGTGATTGCGCCCAGCCACCACACAGGTGACTAAAGGGAGTTTTTGGGGTCCTGGCTTCAGCCTGGCCCAGTCCAAGCTTTTGGGGCTGCTGGGAGAGGAGACAGTGGATGGGAGATATCGCTCCTTCCCTCCTCCTCCTATTTCTTTCTCTATATAACCTTTCCTTCCTTTTCAAATTACTAAAAGTTAAAAATATGTATTTATGAGTGGCCAGCATCACGGCATAGTATGTGGAGGATAACTCAGGTCTTTGGGCCTCTGGTCCCCTATGGGAAACCCAGAAGAAGCTCCTGGCTTCTGGCTCTGAACCAGGGCAGCTCTGCCTGTTACAACCACTGGGGGAGTGAAGCAGTGGCTGGAAGATTTCTCTCCTTCTGTCTCTCCTTCTCTCTGTATATAGTTTTACCTTTCAAATACAAATGAATCAATCTTTAAAATATGCATATACATATTGATGTGACGATTGAAAGCTTGAACACGAATAAGATGAAAATCACTGCTCAGTGTTTAGGTGTTACAGCATTATGGTTATTTTTTAAATCCCTATGTTTTAGAGATAAGCTGAGTTATTAAGTACAAGGCCGTAGCATGTGGTGTTCAGTTCAGATGAATTCAGTCAATAGACACAAGCCACACCCAGCTGCAGACGATGACAGGTTCCCTTGTTCCTAGGCAAGCGCTGCACAGCTGGAGAAGAGCAGCTGGCAGCTGGCGGGCACCCTGGGCCACATCTGCCAGCTCTGTATTAACTCTGCCAGGGAGCCAGCAGAGTTACCTGCTCTAGTCTAGTCTACTCTTTGGGAAAAAAAAAAAAAGAAAGATATGTGTGGAACAGAGAGCAGAACACCAACACCCCGCAGATGAGGTCTGGAGACCAGCATACGAATGTCTTTGGGCCCTGGATAAGCAGGCAGGGCCCCAGGCAGACATGCCACACAGCCAGAAGACTGGGCTCTGGGACCCATGTGCTTGTAGGCCTGGGGGCTGTGGGTTGCCCAGGGAAAGGGGTGTGGAGGAGTTTGGGAAGGAGGACTTCTGAGGGAGTAAGTTGCAGGTGAGGAATGACTCCTGGGGCCTTCCAGCAACCAGGCTACTGCACTGGCAGCAGCATGAGGGGGCTGAGACTGGGTGGTTTGGATGAGGGAAACCAGAGCACCTTTCCAGGTCAAACCAATGTACCCACCCACATGGGAGACCTGAGCTGGCCTAGTTGGTATCAACCACTGCCCACCAGTGCATGTAAAAACTAGGGCTGGGGGCATGCCTGGCAGTACCCACCCAGGAGTGTCAGGATGGGGGTGAGCCGTGTTAGGCTGGGCCAAGACACTAACTGACTCATGAGAGAACCAGGTCTGGGGCAGAGTCTGTGGAGGCTTTGTGGGCTTACCCCGGTGGAACTGCATGACACGCTGGTGCGCTCCAGAGCTGCTGGTGGTGGTGGGCTGAGCTAGGCATGGCCATGAACTCACCAACACTTAGGAGAACTGGGGTTGAGACCAGCCTGGACTGCTCCAGACTGCAGCATCCACAGGCCCACCCAGGAACTGGGTGTGAAGTAGGCTGGGCTGCAACATCCACCAACACACAAAGGCCAATACTGAGGGACAGACTATGCTGGTAGGGTCCTAGCACCCACTGACACACATGAGATCTGGGTCTGGGAATGGGCAGGGTGGGGGAACTTGGGGACCTCCCCTACTGGGCTGTAACTCCTACAGCCCAGTATAGAGCAGAGTCAGGGCTGGGTGGGGGCCAGACCAGGTAAGGCTGATCCACTTGTCAGCAGGTATGTAGGCTGGCCTGGGGTGTGGACTGGGCAAGAATGGGCCAAACTCAGCACACTGGCATGCAGAGGATCCAGGACAGGGTGTGGGTCATGTTGGGCTAGGCTATCACACCCACTGGTTTGCATGAGAGCTGTGGGTAGACAGACTGGGCAGGCTGAGGTTGCAGTACCCACCAGCAAGAGTTGGGACTGGGGGCTGGCCAGGCTGTGACAGCCCACAGCATCCAACGGCAAGGACCAAGATGGGGATTAGGCCATGCCAAGCTGAGTCAGTGCAACCAGCATGTACAAGATCTGTGGTTGGGAGCAACATAGTAGGGCAGCTGAGGGGACACCCAGGCTCTGATGCAGTTCCCACTGGTGAGAGCAACAGCCGGGAATGGCCATGAACCTGGCTGAGCACGGCTAGAACACCTCTTGGTGTGCATGTGAGCCAGGTCTGGGCATGTGCCAGACTGGGCTAGGCTCCAGTATCTGCTGGTGCTCACGAGAGCCAGAGTGGATGTGTGACAAGCTGGGATAAGTTGTAGCACCTGCTGATGCACAGGAGAGCAGGGTCTGGGGGTGGGCCAGGTAGGTCTGTGTTGTGGCACCCACTGGAGAGAGCCAGAATGGGTGTTGGCTGCTCTGACAAGGCCACAGTAATTGCCAGTGAAGGTCAGGACTTGAGTTTGGCCAATCAGGCTGAGTCAAACACCCACTAGTGTGCGTGAGATCAGTGAGTGGAAGCTGGTCTGATGGGGAGCTTGGGGAACTCTCCTGATGGGACAGTCCCAGCTGGTGAGCTCAACAACCGAAGCTGGGAGCAGGCCAGGCCAGGTTACTGTACCCATTGGGCATACATGTGGGTCAGGTTCGGGGGCAGGCCAAGCTGGGCTAGTCTGTGACACTCACTGGCAGGGGTGAGACTCAGGATGGGGTGTAGGCCAGGCCAGGTTGAGACACAACACCTGCAGGTTCACAGTAGGGCTTGCACTGGGGGCTGGTTGGGCTGGGCCAGGCTATAGCACCCACCAGTATGAGCTGGAACTCAGGTAAGCCGGTCAAACCAGGCTACAGCACCTGCCGGCAAATGCCGAGGTGAGGCAGGTTATACCACACTGGGCTGCAGCATCCACTAGCACACCCGAGTCTCCTGCAGGAGGGAGCAATCCTGGCATTGGAGCTGTGGGAGCTCCCCTGCTGGGCCACCACTCCCACTGATGAGCATGAGAGCTGGGCCTAGGGGCAGACCAGGCTGCAACAGAACCCAGGCAAGACTGCAACCAACAGCAGCCTGCATGTGAGCTGGGTTTAGGGGAGGGCTGGGCTAGGCCAGGCTGCTGCATTCACCAGCAAGTGCTGGGGCCGGCTGCAAGTCGTGTTAGACTGCATCGCAGTAGTCTCTGGAAAGTGCAAGATCTGGGACTGGGACTAGGCCTAGTAGGGAGACAGTGGGCACTCCTCTGCTGGTATGCCTGAGAGCCAGGGCTGGAGTGGCCAGGCTGGCCAGGCTGGCAGCACTGTTGTCATACGTGTGGACTAGTTCATGGTGTGGGGTGAGCTGAGCTAAGCTGCAGCATCCATAAGTGTATATGAGAACCTGATTGGGGTATGTCACTGACTGGCCTGGCCTGCTGCACATACTGACGTGTAGGAATCAGGGTTGGAGGGTTAAAGAGTGTGTGTGTGTGTGTGTGTGTGTGAGAGAGAGAGAGAGAGAGCGAGAGAGAGACAGAACGAGCAATCTTTCCAAGGAGGAACATGATGAAGAAGCAAGAAGGAGGAAAAAAAATAAGAGGAAGGGAAAGGAACAAGGAAGCTTCCAGAAGGCGCACCAGCTGCTTGTTGACATTTCGGCTGGGGACTACCACGTTTGGGAGAATCCCAGAAAGGGATCCCCAGTGAGGCAGCTTCCACTTCGCAGCAGCGGTCAGAACTGGGTGCCCACAGTGCACAGGCTACTTTTTTGCATGGGTTTCTAGATGTGTGGTGGGCACCGACCCTGGTGTGCAGGTGTGTCCCAGGTGGCGACCCCAGAGGCATTTGGCAGGTAGCAAGTCTCCTTGCAGGTGGCACAGACACCCACTGACACTGCTGGACCTGCCCCTAAAGGAGTTGTGATTGGCCTGCTCATCCTCCTCTCCGTTTCTATTGGCAAAGACCCCTGTCATTCACAGGCCCGACCAATGTAATGCCCCATGACTTGTAAACTTGGAGGCTTCGGAGAGGTGACTGTTCAGAAACCCTGTGTCATGGCGCCCACCTGGGGCCCGTGTGGGATTGTTCCTGCATCCTCCTGAAAGGTTCGTTTACTTGTATCTTGGTTGCGTGTACCAATGGAGCCCAGTAACCCTAACCCTAACACTAACCCTAGTCCTAGCCCTCACTGTGTGCACACCCTAGCTAAGGGCCTTTTTACTTGTGTCCCTGTTGCCTATTTTGACGGTGCACCCTAACCGAGAAATATATGACGCAATCCACTCCTTTCAGCAACCTTTAAAAAAAGGGGTCAGAAGTCTCAGGGAGTGGGGAATGAAATGGGACAGGCAAATAGCAAGCTTGTAGTCCTGAACTGGCTGCCCTTAACAGTGCCAAGAGAGGCTTGTGGGGGCCAGCCCGAGTTTTCAGAAGGGTTGACTCGCTGGTGTATGTGTCCTTTCCGGGTGTGTAGGGGACGCGTGGGCAAGATGCACTCACACTCCCTGCGTTGACACTCTTAGGAGTTGCTTTTTGGAGACCCTGGGCTCGGATGCCCGGCTGCAATGTAAGTTCTGATGAGCCTGGCTAGCTGGGAACAGAGCCTGACAGCACAGCTGAGGGGCCGGCCAGCTCGTCTTTCTGTAGGACGTGCAGCCACAGGGATCCTGAGTTTTCCTGCCGCGTGGTGAGCTGCTGCGTATAGCCGCGTGGTATAGCTCCTGCGTATGTGTGCCTTTTGGGCCTTGCTGTTAGACCTGCAGCGGAGGGGTCTTTAGCTTGTTGGGGACTACCTTGTGGCCCCTAATGCCCATCCCCCAGGGAGCAGGGCTGCATGCCCCAATCCCCTGTGGCTGGGTGTCTCAGTGGACGGAAATTGAATGTGGCTGATGAACAGAGAGTTGGAGTTTCAGCTTGTTCTCGATTCCAGCTTCTTGCCACTCTGCACTTGGGGAGGCGGAAGGTGATGGCTCAGGTGTTTGGGTCCCTGCCTTCTACAAAGGAGACCCAGATCGAGTCCTTGGCCTCCTGTCTCAGCCTGGTCCAGCTTCAGCTGTTGTGGGTATTTGGGAAGCGAATCAGTGGGTGGGAGGTTCCTGCCTGTCCCTAGTGGTCTGTTTCTGGCTCTCTGGTTTTTAAAAAGAAGAGTGTGTGTGTGTGTGTGTGTGTGTGTGTTCTCCATGACATACCAACTCTCTTTGCACACTGAAGGGTATGGTAATAGAAATTTTCATTCATCTAATGCATGTGCTTGATACCTTCTGGGCTGACCTGGGTCAGGTGTTGGTTCTCACCCATGTACCGAGGCAGGGAGGTTCTGTCCAGGATGGGGAGGGGAAGGACAGATCCTGCAGAGGAGGGGGAAACTACAGAGCAAAGAACGGGGGGGTTTCTGCTCCCTGCTGTCTACCAAATTCCTCGTTGCTGATGCTCTCCAAGGTGAGCTGCCAGATGGAAAGTGACATCCGCTGTTTGTCACTTGTCTAACATCCCCCTTGCCCATCACCGCAACCCCAGTTTCCTTTGGGGACCACCATGTTCCAGTGCTTAGATGGGACCACACCCCAGCCTGGGAGTGGAGCACTTGATCCCAGCTGGCCAGCTGGCACAGCGACAGCTCCCAGGAGGCAGAGAAGCTGGAGGGCAGGGGACACCTGTCGCTCAGAGCTGGGGTTGCCTGCTGTGGCGGCTTCCAGATGTGGACGAGCTCACAAACACCTAGGCCCCTTCCCAGTGGGGAGCGTCATCAGCTGCCCATGTCTGGGCTGGGTCTGGGTAATTTATTTTTATTTTAAACATTTATTTATTCAAAATGAAGAACTAGAGAGGGACACACACACACACGCATTTCTGTCTCCTGGTTTACTAACCAAGTATTCTCCAAAGCCAGAGCTGGGCCATGTCAAATCCAGGAGCAGAAACTTGAATGAGGCTCTTTTGCGTGGGATGTTGGTATCCCAACTAATGGTCTAACCTGCTGTGCCATGATGCTCACCTCAGCATTGGCATTTTTCATCACCATCTTAGGAAATACGGATGATCAAGTTTGGAAATTGTTGCTCTGTCTTATTCTTTTATGATTAACATAAAAGATTATAGTGATGGTACAACAGGGTCTTGGAGCTACCAGCACCTGCTGATTGCATCCTGGGGTGGTTCTGTCACTCTGGGTGGTGATGGGGGATCCTCCCTGCTGATGCCTCCCAACCCAGGAGCTGGCAGCAGTCCTGAGGGCTGGGACACTTGAGAAGACAGCCGGTTTGTAACGGGCACACCTCATTTGTTCCAATCAGGTCAGCTCAGGATGACTCAGAATGTCAAGGCCTTCTAGAGTTACTCACAGCCGCATCCAGAGTCAGCTTTCCCCTCAAAGTCCACCAGCCCTTGTGCCTGCTGGGCGGGGGGCCCAGGATGTTGAGGAGCCAGGCCTGGGCTGTCTGCAGCCAGCAGCACTTTGGTGCTTGTCTGAATGTACCCTGGCTTGCGGCAGTTTTCCTTCTGCTTCTCATTTTTCAAAAAAAATTCCTTTCCCTTCTAACAGCATGCAAAGGCTATTTTTATGACCAGGAGTTTCATTTCTCCAAAGGAGAATGACAGGGGGTAGATATTTTAGTTCAGTGTCCTGAGTACTTATTAATGGAAGCTGGGTGCAGATCTGATCCAAAGAATTCAGGGCCTCCTCTTCCCACCCCATGTGAGGTTTTAATTTTTGCTCTTCTGATTAAAATGATCAAACGACATTGCTGTGTTTCAGTAATTGTTGCAAATTCTTACCCAGGGAGAAACTCTGATGCATTTCCTTTTGATGTGTTGCGACAAATTCCTACAGTCCCTTGGATTTTCTTCTTTTGTTTTGCTAACATGAAGACAGCAGACTTCAAGCACTCCATAGATGCAGTTCCAATAAGACAGCACAACCCCCTTGCTCTTCTGCTATGCCCAATCTCTCTCCCTCTTGTTTCTTTCTTCAGCAGTATTTTCCCTGACACAAATTTAATCCACTCTGTATACCCAGGCTTAATTTGCCACCAATTGTAATATTCAACAAGTCAAGACTAAGAAAACTGCAAGACCACATTTCCACTAGAGTATTAAACATGAGCTAGACACAGCAGTCACGTCCCAAAGGGATCCTTTCATTCCTACTGATTTTTTTTGTATTCTATATTAACTACCACCTATCAGAGAAAACATATGATATTTGCATTTTGGACACTAGCTTATTTCACCAAACATAACAGTTTCCAGTTGCACCCATGCTGTTGCAAAAGTCAGGATTTCATATTGTTCTGAGTAGTGTTCCACAGTGCATATATATTACGTTTGCTTTATTCAGTCATTCATTGATAGACTTTTGGGTTGACTCCATATCTTAACTATTAGGAATTGAGCTACAATAAGCATGGGGGCACAGATAGCTCTCTCATATGATGATTTTATTTTGTTTGGGTAAAATAAAAATGCCTAATTTGAACGTGGGCACTGTGGTAAGCCACTATGTAAGACCTATTATTCCGTATCAGAATGCCTTACTGCCTTGCTTTCCACCCAGCTTCCTGCGAATATTCTTGGAAGACATCAAACGGTGGCTCTAGTACTTGGGTCCTTGCTACCCATGTTGGAGACCCACATGGGTTTCTCAGGTCCTGGCTTTGCTCTGCCCCACCCTTGGCTGTTGTGGCCATTTGGGGACTGAAGTAGCAGCTAGGACAGCCCTGTCTTGCTTTGTTTGGCCTTTTAAATAGATGAAAACAAACATTTCAAGAATGCATAATTTGCAAAAACAGAAACATGTGATTTCATGAAGTGTTTGGTTTCTTTGTGACATATTTCCTAGAGGGAAGAAATCAGATATTTGCAATCTCAACATCAGTGCCTTTTTTGGACTGTCATTCTGTCTCATAATACATTGTTAGATCATATTATAAACCTTCAGGAAGACCATTAGAGTTTAAAAAAAAAAAAGCAAACCCATTAGCGCTTTGATGCAGTAAATGCAATGAAGATAATTTCTTCCAAAGCAAAATTTCCCACACTCTGAATTTTAGTGTTTCAGAAGTTTTTTTTTTATGTTAACTTTGGACTGAAATTAAATATCTAACAGTTGATTTATTAGGTTCAATAACTTGAATATTTTTGTCCTAGGAATCTAGTAGTTGCTTAAAAATGGATGGTAGATAAATTTTATTTTGCAACTGATTATTTAAGCTTTTTTTTTTTTGAAATGCAGAGTAACACATATACACAGGAAGAGAGAGGGAGAGAAAGAGAGGGAGAGAGAGAGGGAGAGAGGGGGAGAGAGAGAGAGAGAGAGAGAGAGAGAGAGAGAGAGAGAGAGATAAATGGGGATCTTCCATCCGTGGGTTCACTCTCCAAGTGGCCACAATATCCAGGCCCGGGTTAGGTCAAAGTCAGGATCCTGGAGCTTCTTCTGGGTCTCCCACATGGATGCAGGGGCCCAAGCTCTTGGGTCATCATGGGCATATGGGATGCTGACATCAAAGGTGGCACTGAATTGTTTTTTTTTTTTTATTCAGATTTAAGTGACATTTGACTGCAAAGGGGAGGTGACAGGCAATGCATTCACATTCTGAGGGACCCTGGTTTGCTGTGCATTCCCCCAGGTTGTGCCAGCACCTACCCAGGGTTTGCCTTAGGCTAGCCGTTTAAAGACACTGTGCTGAATAAATGAGTGAGTGGACATATGGTTGGATGGATGGATGGATGATTTCTTTAAAAGGATAATTTATTGAAAAGGCAGTTTTATAGCGAGGATCACCCCCCATCCCCTTCCCTCACACACACCTCCCACTTGTTACTTCCCTCTCCAAACAGGCCAGGCCGCAGTGAAGCCCCGGGAGCTCCTTTCAACTGGGGCCCAAACACTGCAGCATCTTCTGCCGCCTCCCCTGGTGCATTAACAGGGAGTTGGATCTAACTGGTGCTCGTATGGGCTGCCAGTGTTACGGTCAGTGACCCTAACCCTCTGTGACCCTGTGCTAGCCCCCAAATGAGCAACGTTTTAGGAGCTGCCATCCTTCCTGATTTTTCTTCCAAGTCCCTGGAAGGAAGGGAAGATCTGCCTCTGAAGGCTGAGCCTTAGAAAGGTCTGTCCCAAGGTTGGCGGTGCGGGGTGGACAGACAGCCCAGGAACTCACTGTGCGGCCAGAGCTAGGACTGGGGGCAGGAGGAGTTTGAATCTGGTGTCACAGGGACTCCAGCCGTACTGTCAGATTCAGTCCCAGGAATAACATCTGGCAGAACAGGACTGAATAAGGAGCCTGGTCTCCTGGTGGGGGGTGGTGAACGGATTGGCATGGCTCCTAGCTTGGGATGGGCACTCCACAATGCCAGCCGGTAATGCCATCTAACGTGAGGATCATATCCCAAGTCACCACGAGGGTTGGGATAACCCCTTGGGCGGGGGGGGGGGGGCACGTTGTGGGGGCATGCTTTTCATGCTGCTCAGGCCTTAGCCCAAGTGTTGGGGTGGTGGGAGTGAGGGAGACTGACAGGCTCCCTTCTGGGAGTGCCTGTCTTCCTCTGTTTTCTCTCCCACCCCTCCTGCTTTCCACTCCAAAGAGGAACAGGAAGTGAAAGCAGTAAAAGTAGAAAAAGAAAGAGGCCATGTCTCAGATCATTTTCTGTCTCTGAGATTGAATAATTTAGAAGGGAGGGCTTTTCTTGCAAACAGTGCTGAGGCTCTCAGGTCCAAGTTCGAGGGCTGGCTGTGCCCGGCAAAGGCCTCCTTGGGGGTGGGGGTCTCTGCAGCGTCCTGGGGATACCCAAGGAACCCTAGGGTGGTGGGGGGCTCACGAGACTCCAGAAGAACTGCCGCTGAGGAAGCAGAATTGGCAGTGCTGACAGATCACACATTGGGGAGAAGCCTACTTGTCTTCAGAGTTACTCCAAGGGCCAGTGTTGAAGCCAGCGACACCATATCCCACATTGGCACAGTTTTGAGTCCTGGCTATTCCACTTCCTATTTGCTCTCTACTAACACTTTTAGGAAAAACAATGAAGATGCCCAAGTGCTTGGGCCCCTGCCACCCACGTGGGAGAATCTGGATGGAACTCCTGGCTCTTGGTTTCAGGCTGGCCCAGCCCTGGCCATGATGCTCATTTGAGGAGTGAACCAGTGGGTGGAAGATCTCTCTCCCTCTCTGTTTCTCTCCCTCTTGATCTGTAACTTCGTCTTGCAAACAAATAAATATCTTAAAGAACAAAGTTATTCTGGGAAAATAAAATATTTGCGATCTTAGAAATAAAAACGCCAGGACCTGGCATTGTAGTGTAATAGGAAGCTAGATCCGAAGTGGAACAGCTGGAACTCAAACCTGCCTCCTTGTGGAATGCCAGCACTAGGTGGTAGCTTTACTTGCTGTGCTGCAGCACTGGCCCTGATTCAGGAACTCGACATTGGAGAGAAAGGGGTATTATTATTATTACTGTTAAAGATGTATTTATTTAAAGGCAGAATGATAGAGGTAGGAGCACACACAGAAACACACACACACACAGAGATCTATTGGTTCACTCCTCAAATGGCAGCAACTTCTGGGCCTGGTCCAGGAGCCTGGAACTCCATCTGGGTCTCCCACGAGGGTGCAGGGGTCCAAACACTTGGTCCATCTTTCTGCTGCTTTCCCAGGCACATCAGCAGGGAGCTGGGTTGGAAGCAGAACAACTGGAACTCGAACTGGCACCTGTGTGGAGCGTTGACTTCCTAAGTGGTAGCTAAATGTGCTGCACCACAATGCTGGCTCCAACAGAGGTATCGTTATTATTATTATTATTACTTGTATATATCATGAATGATTACTGGGACAACTCAATATCAGAAACTGCAGCTAATGATGGGTGCATTCGGTATGTGTGGCTTTTAGTGTCTTCTCCACACCCCTAGTGTCTGCAGCCAGGGTTCAACCAACCTTGGATTGAAAGTGGAAAAAAACATTGCTTCTGTGCCGAGCATGTCCAGACTTTCATTACTTGTCATTAGTCCATGAATAATAGAACGTAACACCTTCCTAGCTGGCCGTCACCCTGTGTTAAGCTTTACACAGAATTTAGACCTGATTATGAGCTCACAAGAGGATATGTGTAGGGGTGCCCACATACCAGACCCTTGTAATAAAGAACTCAAGCACCCACAGGTTTTGGCATCTGGGGAGAGTCCTTGGTGATGGCATACAAAGTTAATACACAGAACTAAGTAAGTTCTAGGCATTTACATGAACAGCAACCATTAGACATGCTAGAACAAACAAAAGTGAGGCAAAAGGTGAGATGCTGATGTGTGTCTAGGAGAAGAGCCTGAGGTTGCCAGCAGGAGTCATTTGGAGTGAATGAATAGAGGGGAATGGTGTGTCTGGGCTGAGCTGTTTGTTGGCCTCCACTGAGCTCTGTGGCTGGGCAGTGCTGGGTGGACACCATCAACCTCCTCCTCCTCTTTCTTGCTGCTGAGATGCTGTTTGGCTGAGTGCGCTCTGCCCCGCTCCCTTGCCTGCATGTCCTGGCAGCGAGGGACAGCCTGGATTCTAGCAGAGACATGGCTGGGGCAGCACAGGCTCAGCAGCCATCTGCCCTCGGCTTTTTCCATGCTGCGGATGAGGACGTGAGGCCTGTGGTGGAGTAGCATCCTTTTTTTTCTCATTTTTAAAAATTTTATTATTATTTTTTGGGGTAAGACAATTAGTTCCATATTGTTTCCTTCATATATCTGAGATAAAAGGGGGTTTTTAAGGGAGAAGTCCCACTCAGTCTCCCACCTGCCCCAGGTCCCGTATGTAGCGCATGCTCCGAGGGTCTTGCTCAAGTGGTTTTGATAGTTCAACAGTTATGAATTGCTGCCAGTCTTGCTGTTCCAAGCACGATGAGGTCGTTGAAGAATCCACTGATTGACATAGTCTGTCTTAGAGTCTCCATTTGCCCAGTATTTCGCTGCCAACATATAGCTGAGGTGGTTAATTGACTTGTTCTGTCTTTTCATGGTTAGGGTTCTGAGTCCGGCAGTTCAATTGGGGGAATTTCCAAAGAAACTTTGTCTGAGGTGTTTCCTGACCAGATTCTTATATGTACTAGCAAGCACAGGGCCCGGCACAGTCCATCGCCCCGATCAGCTGGTGGTTGCAATTGCTGGGTTGGCCCTGTCTCCAGCCCTGTCTTCCACTGGAACCAATGGGTGTTACAGTCCAGCCTGGTTCTGCCCAACACACACTCGTCCCTCACACAAACCAGTGTGAGCTGCAGCCTGGTCAAAGCGACCCACAATAACCCCCACCAGACCCGCCCCCTGCCCTGGTTTGCCAGTATGTGCATCAGACTAGTCCAGACTGTCCCACATCCCCTTCTGCTCTCATACATGTCAATGGGTATTAAAGCCTAGTTCCATCTAACCAGCTCAACTATGCAGCCCTCACGGATGTTGTTGGGTGTCTCTCTGTCCAGCCACCTCAGCCCCTGTCCTAGTTTTCATGCCCTCCTGTGGGGGTGGAGTAGCCTCCTTGAGACCAGGAGGATCAACCCACGTGTCTGGGGTGGCAGGGCTTGCTTGGGTTCTGGGTTCCTCTCCCTCTCCTACCAGAGGAAAACCAGCTTCCCTCTTCGTGACATCATTGTGGTTAAGTGTGGGTTCCGCACAACCAGAGGCAACCTCTGAATAATACCACACTCAGCTGAAATGCTGGAAGTTGACTTTGAGAAATACATGAAGCTCACAAGAAAAAGGAAAAAGGGGAGGGAGGGAGGAAACCCAGGAAAAAAAAAGAATAGTGAGTTCTTGAAACGCATTGCAAAGCTGCACGAACAGTGCGGACAGTGCAGTCTTTGCACGTGGAGAGATAGTTTGTTTAAAGGAAGAAAAGTAAAAGTCTAGAAACAGACCCAAACACACATGGGGACGCTCCCAGAGGTCTGAGTGAGGAGGATGCGGACTACCTAACATCAGGGTTTGTAAATGTGCAGCCTGCTACACAAAGTGAGACTGCACCTGCCCTGCATATATCATGTTCTAGTAGATGGGAAGTAGACCCCGCCCTTAGTTTGGAAAATGAAACTGTATGACAGCGTGCTTTTACACCCTTGGAGTAGAAAAGGTATTTTTTTAAAAATAAGTGTGGCGCAAATCTAGATAAAATGAGAGAAAAGTTGGTTAGTTTTATTTTTGAAAGATTTATTTTTTTTATTTTCCTTAATAGTGAACAGATTTCTTATATTTCATAGCTACAATTCTAAGAAAATACCATACTTCCCTCCTTCCCCTCCTCCTCTCTCAATCCTCCAATTCATTTATGTATTTGGAAGGCAGAGCTACGGAAGGAGGGAGAGAGGGGGGAGACCTCTCTGTTGGTTCACTCCCCAGATGACTGCAAGAGCCAGAGCTGGGCCACACCAAAGCCGGAAGTCAGGAACTCCATCTGGTTCTCCCACAAGGGAAGCAGGTGTCCACGGACCTGGGCATCTTCTGCCGACTTCTGCTGACTTCCCAGGTGTGGTAGCAGAAAGCTGGATTGGAAGCGGAGCAGCCGGGAGCTTGAACCAATGCTCTGACATGGGACGTCGGTGTCCCAGGCAGTGACTTGCTTCACCGTGTCATAATGCTAGTTCCAAGATGACTAAATTTAGCTACGGAAAAAGAAAAAAACAAAGTCTTGTGTGTATTATTATTTATGTCCATGTCAAAATTTCTGTGACTTAAAGCAGTAATTTAGTGACTTAAATTTAGTGACTTAAAGCAATAATGATCACTCGCAGATCGTGTGGGCCGGGAGTGCAGACGGGTACAGGTTAGGCTTACCCGCCTCTGCAGGATCTGAGGCCTCAGCTGGAAGGCCAGGAGGTACAGCTGGGGTCACCGGAAGCCTTGTTCACTCACCTTTCTGCTGGTTAATGCTAAGCCTTTGTCGGGTGGCTTTTCAGGGCTGCTGGCTAGGACCCCTCTTCTGCGGTCTCTCCCTGTGCCATGTGCCAAGGGCAGCTGTCCCACGACAAAGATGCCAAGCAGAAGCTGGATTGTTTTTTATACCCAACAGTTGAAAATGTCACTTCTGTGACATTCTGTTGGTTGAGGCGGAAGACACAGGCTGCCTCAAGTTCTAGTGGAAGGAACCTGCCAATGGAGAGCTCTCACATCACCCGGATGGAAGGTCTTATTGTTGGGGTGGGGGATACGTCGGCTCTGCCAGCTTGGAACTATTGTCTGTCACTTGTGGCCAGTAAATAAATATACTAAAAACACAGGACAAAGCCCACGAGCAGTCAAAAAACCATGAGTACACTGTCTTATGACTCCCATGACAGGCTCATTTCCTTAATCTATAAAGAGCTCTAATCAATCAGCAAGAACGAGGTCAGAAGCCCAGTGATAGTGAAATGAGAAACAGCTCTTACACATGTGAGAGGTGCTGAGGTTTAACTGTGATGATGGAGAGCTCAGTAGAATGCCAGCTGAATGCCACAGCACGACGGGGTCACACACCACAGGTGATGGGCATCTGACTGTGGAATACAAGGATGGCTTAACATAGGACAGACAATTCAAAGCAAGGCATTACACAAACAGGATGATCATGATTATCTCAGCTCAGACTGACTCCGTGGCTCAACAGACTGATCCTCCACCTTCAAGTACTGGCATCCCATAGGAGTGCTGGTTCGTGTCCGGACTGCTCCACTTCCCACCCAGCTCCCTGCTTAAGGCCTGGAAAAGCAGTGGAGGATGGTTCAAGTCCTTGGGCGCCTGTACCCATGTGGGAGACCCAGAAGAAGTTTCTGGTTCTTGTCTCTAGTTCGGCTTAGCTCTGGCCAGTGCAGCCTTTGGGGGAGTGAACCAGCAGATAGAAGCTCTTTTTTTCTCTGTATCTCCTTCTCTCTGCAAATCTGCCTTTCAAATGAAAATAAATCTTAAAAGAAAACCACATTACGTCAATCCTAATAGCTGAACAAGTAGATAAGAAAAATAAATAAATGCATCCAAATTAGGATGAAGAAAATGGGCTAGTCTCTACTCACAGATGACGAACCTTGTATCTAGAAAATCCTAACAATTCCGTAGAAAACACATCCAGTTGGTGTTGTGGCACATGGGGTTAAGCTGCTGTTTGCAATCTCAGCATCCCATATGGGTGCTGGCTCAATGTCCTGGCTGCTTCATACTTCACATCCAGCTCTCTGCTAAATGGCCTAGGAAAGCAGTGGAGGATGGCCCGAGTGTCTGGGCCCCTGCCCCATGTGGGAGACCCAGTGGAGTTCTAGAGCACAGGATGGCTTTTACAAATGCAGGAACTAACAGTTTGAACCCTGTGTACTGGTGGCAGGAATGTAAACAGTGCTCCTGTGATAGCAAACAATCCCCCCCAAATCATCATCATCATCATCATCATGCGGATTCAGCAGTTCCACTTCTGAGTCCATAGTCTCCAAAATTGAAAGTAGAGTCTGGGGCCCAGTGCAGTAGCCTAGTGGCTAAATCCTCACCTTGCATGTTCTGGGACCCCATATGGGCGCTGGTTCTAATCCTGGCAGCTCCACTTCCCATCCAGCTCCCTATTTGAGTCCTGGGAAAGCAGTTGAGGACGGCTCAAAGCCTTGGGACCCTGTACCTCTGTGGGAGACCTGGAAGAGTTTCCTGGCTCCTGGCCTTGGCTTGGCGCAACTCTGGCCATTGCGGCTGCTTGGGAAGTGAATCAATGGATGCAAGATCTTCCTCTTTGTTTCTCTTCCTTTCTGTATATCTGACTTTCCAATAAAAATAAAATCTTAAAAAAAAAGAAAGTAGAGTCCAGAAGACACATTTGTACTCCCGTGTTCCCAGCAGCATCACTGTCAGTGACTGAAGGGTGGACGCAGCTCTCTGTCCACCGAGGGCTGAATGGATCGACAAAATACCACATACACGTACAATGAGAAGGCAGGGAATCCTGACGATGCTGTGGCTTAAATGAACTTTGAGGACCAACTTGAGAAGCAGAGAAAGACAGAGAGCTCCCATTCAGTGGTTCACTTTTCAAATACCCACATAGGCCAGAGGCCAAGGTCTCGCAGGTTGAGTGTCAAGAGCCCAAGCACTCGAGCCACGGCCGTTATTGCAGGGCATGCATCTATAGGCGGCTGGAGCCAGGGCGCTGGAGCTGGGCCCCAAGCCCAGAGGATCAGATGTGGGATGGAGGTGCCTTCCCTGTTAAACTAAACGGCCGCTCCCTTGAGGACATGAAGCAAAGTGAAATCAGACGGTCACCCATGGACACATATTTGGGAGATCCTAGGTCAGATTCACAGCATCACCATAGTGTGGTTTCCAGGGGCTGGGCAGGGGGAGATGGGGAGTGACGGAATGGGTGGTTTTCAATTTGTCAAATCTAAGTCCTGGAGAGAAGAATGGGGTTGCCTTTAACACATTGACCTTGGAGTTGGCTATGCTGGCAAAATGGATGCTTCATGGAACTGACAAGAGCTGAAATGAAAATGACAAAATAAATTACAATTAAAATTGCAAAAAAATCACAGTGGAGTACTGTCTCACCTACTGTACCAGCAAAACCCAGAGAACATGGATGTGCTCCTGGGCGTGAATACGGGAGCAGTCGCTCCTCTTGCCAGCCCAGTCACTTGTTTCATTGGTGCAGTTTGATAACACCGATCAGACCCAGCCATCCTCCAAACAGGAAAGGATATGGGTGAGCATTTGTGTTGTTTAAACAGGCATTGGGCCACCTTAAGAATGGTGCATCCTTACCACGGACTACTGTGCAGCTAAAAGAACGTACAGGAAAACTTGACCTGGCTATATGTGGGATAGTGGGAGAGGCTCATGATTCTGGCAGCTTAAGCACATGACTATGGTGATTGTAGCTCTTGTGCTACACACTAGGCCTGTGCCCTACCCCTACAAGCCAAGCAGAGCTCCAGGGAGACCTTGACCAGAGCGAATCTACAGGATCCTGAGGCTGGATCACAAACATCCACGGGGGCTCCTGCCCAGCTCACTGTGATGTTGGAGACAGGAGGCACCCATACTGGAAGGAAGTCCAAAGCTCCTGGACAGACTGCAAGTGGCACATCTGGCCAACCATCCCAATGGAGCACAGCACTGAGGTCATCCTAGCACGGGGTCGGGCTTGGGAGTAGAGAATCCCCCAGGTTACCCCTCTCCAGCCTCTGAGGCCTCTGTGGCTGAGTTCCTGGGCACGGCTGGAGCAGAGGTGGACTGAGGAATCCCACAACCCAAATTTGTATCTAAAACCAGTGGTTGTGGTGCTTTGTTGCCTATGACAGAGACCTGGAGGGCACACAGTGGGAGCTTTGCTGCCCACAACGGAGACCTTGGGGTACACACAGTGGGTGCTTTGCTTCCCACAATTAAGACCCAGAGGGAACACACAGTGAGTCTCCATCTTGCACAGCATTGGGGCAGGAGGGAGCTCACAAGAACCCTGCTAACATGGCTACTCCCAGGGAAGGGAACTGGGCGCCTGGGGCTCATATGAGGAATGGCATTGCCCATCCTCTATTGAACCTGGGCTGTCTCCTAACATGGACCTCCCTTACCCAAAAAGAAATAAAAAGCCTAGACCGGAATGGGCTGAAACCATACCTAGTAACAGAACAGCCCTCTACCAAGATAGCCCAAGAGAGTTATTTGGAAAATGACTAAGATCTGTAAAGAACTCAGAAGGCCAGTCAGATTATATAATGGCAGCCAGCTAAGCTAGGCCTCTCCTACCGCCAAGAAATAGTTGAGTAGAAAATGCTACTACCCCATTGGCGCCACTGTTGTGTGTTGTTCCAGAAAGTCCTCATAAAGCCCCTGACATCTCTGGAATGGGGGCAGTGGAGGGTGAACCCAGGGGAAATGGACAGAGACAGGGTAGCACCAAGGGCAACCATGGCCTTCTTTTGCGTTGTCCTCACCCTTGCAGAGTTCCTGTTTAGGGCAGCACCAAAATGCAGGCAGCTCACAGGTGCACTGGCTAGTAGGAAGAGGTCAAGGAAAAGAAGGGAAAGGAAGAGGTAAGATGGTGGGTGAGGGCCTCCATGGTGGGGGCAGGCTATGGGTGACTTGGCAAGGGGGTTGTGTCTTCCAGCCAGCCTGGCCCCCAGTTCACAGGGCACTTCGGACTCAAAGTCCGAGTCGTGGAGGGAACATTCCAGCAGCAGGGTTAATGCCTAAGTGTACCCTTCTCAGTCCTGGCCAGCAGACAAGTCAGTGGGGGTGGGTGCCATGAACGCCCATGCCTCAGGAAGAGGTTGGCAGTGGGTCAGTCAGCAGGTTCCGGTGGCTGCAGGGGCAGGTGCCAGGCCCTGGGAAGCTGAGTTGTTGGCTGATTGTGAGCGTCCTGGTGTCCAGCTGTTGCCCTGGGCCTGACTGACAGTAGGACCTTGTTTGGCTGCTGCCTTGGGAAGCACACACTGACCCTGAGCTGACTTTGGCAGGACTTCTGCTCTGGAGAATGTGGCAGTTTTGGCCCTTGAGGGGAGGTGGGGAACAGGTGGGAACCTGTCTTGGGGGCAGCAGAATAGCTTGGGCCTGGTTCTGCAGCAAGGTGCTGTGAACGCACTGGGACTCCAATGGCTATAGGCAAGATTCCCACCGGCCTAATGGCCAGTGCCCCTTGCAGATCGGGACTGGCAGGCATTAGGGGACATTGAACATGGGCTCCTAGCCACTGCTCACACTGCTGTCCTGGCCTTCAGATGAAGAGCAGTTCAAAGTGGTCCCAGGCTTGCCTCTCTCCCCTTCCCTGCCCTGCCTGCGGGTGCCAGCTCCCCACCACAGCCCCTCTACACTGCCCAAGCAGCGTCCTTCCTGCCCAAATCTTTCTTCCAGTAGGTATTGGCCTTCCTCCCTGTCTGGGATGCGGCCATGTCGGTGACCTTTGTGTCCACTTACAGACTTTCTCTGGCCTACAGTGCAGAAGTACGCATCAGACCCACCCTGATCCTTGCGTGCCTCCTCCCTCCCAGGTGGAAATGGAGGCAAAGCTGGCAGCGTTCATTGCACTCCAGTTCCCCTCAGGCCTTGCTTACACTCCTGCACATCTTCTTCATGGCTCAACCAACCTTGCAGTGCCACCTGCTCTCCATCTTTCCTTGTCTTCAACACCAACTTCTTCTCTGCTCACCTGTGCATGGGCCTCTCCTGTTTTGACCGGTGCCAGTCTCTGGGCCCACGTAGCATTGTCCTGCATAGCCTAACACCCACTGTTCCCTGTCTCCCTGCCATGCCCTGATGCCTTTGCAGCTTGACCTTGTATTACATCCTGCCTTCTCCTGGCCCAGCAATGCTCCCACAGGGGTTGCTGCATGAAGGGTGAGTTACCTGTGGAGCCGGGGACTCTGAGAACTCAGGTCTCAGGGGACGGAGATTATAGCCAAGCTGGCAGGCAAGGACAGACATCCTGGAGCATGATGGGGGCTTGGTGACTTGCTGATAGGTGCTGGGTCATGTATAGATACTTCCTGGGGAGGCAGTGGAGCTATAGTGGGTCATTTCTGCTTTCCCACTCTTCCTTCTCTTTCTTCCCTCCTTCCTTCCATCCATTCCTTCATCTGTGTGTCCATCTATGCAGCCATGTTTCCATCCATCCATCCATCCACCCATCCGCTACCAAAAGCTTGCAATGGTGCCAAATATAAAAACAGCGACCAGGTCTGAGGGTAAAAGAAAGAGGAAGTTTGCTCTGTCGACACGTGAGAACAGCAGGAGAACAATAACAGATAATCAATGTCAAGCATGGCCATCCTCCCTAGTGAGGACTGTCTGTGATTTTTTCTAGAAAAACAGAGTTAGGAGAGAGAGAGAGAGAGAGATCCTATCTGCTGGTTCACTCCCCAGATGGCTGCAACGGCCACAGCTGGGCTGATCCAAAGCCAGGAGACAGGAGCATCCTCCAGGTTTGCCACATGGGTGCAGGGACCAAGAACTTTGGCCATTTTTTACTGCTTTCCCAGGCCATTTTCAGGGAATTGTATTGGAAGTGGAGCAACTGGGACTCAAACTGGTGCCCATATGGATGCAGGCACAGCAGTCCGTGGCTTTGCACATTACGCACAGCACCCACTCCAGTCTGTGATTTTTAATGAAGCTACATAGAATGGAGACTGGTTTCGCAGAAAATGCAGAAGGAAAAACAAATATTTGGGGTGACTGTGATAAAGGCCAAAACTAGTCAGTCAGGCACCTGCCACTCTGTCCTTGAGAAGACCTGCAGGTGGAGAGATTAACTCCACCTCCACTGAGTGGCTCTGGCTGCCTGGAAGAGAAGAGGCTACAGAATCCCCAGGGCACGATGAAAGGGTAAGGCAGTGATTTAACCTGGGAGCATAACATAACCTATGCTTTGCGCAAGTGGCCTGAAAAATGTCATGTAGCTGCAGTCAGAATACATTTGGGCACTGTGGCAATTTGCAGCCTTGATTGTGTGAAGAACCAACTCCTGTAATTTTGTTACTCTGTACTTAGTTACAGTTCTATCCATCCATCCATCCATCCATCCATCCCTCTCTCCATCCCTCCACCAAATTTATCCGTTCATCTATCCATCCTCTGCTTGTCTATTCACCTGTCCTTCCAGCCTCCACCTATCCACCTGTTTGTAATCCATTCACCCTTTTGTCCATCCAGGTATAGTGTTTGTCTATTCATTAGTCTGTCATCTGTTTGCCCAGTTACCTGTCCATCCACCCTCCCATCCATCCATCCACCCATCCACCCACACACACATCTTTCCATCCATCCATCCTTTCTTCCATCCATCCACCCACCCATCCATCCATTCATCCACCCATCCATCCATCCATTCATCCATCCATCCTTCCATCCATCCATCCATTGGTTTGTAAATCCACCCATTCATCCATTTACCCTTTTTTCCATTCATGCATCCCCCAACCTCCCATTCCCCCATGTGTCAATAAAGCAGCTGCAGGCTCACAAACTCCTTTGTTCTCATTCCACATGGACACCATGAGTAAGTGGAGTGGACCAGGAGGATAATGGCGTTTGACTCCTGTCTAGGGTGTTGAAGGTGCACTAAGAAGTAGATAGAAAAGACTGCTGGCCAGGGACCAGCTGCTCCTCAGCATAGCTGATGGTTTCTGGCAGGAGCTGTTTTTCCAGAAAATACAGAAAAGTAAGTTTTACATGATCTCTCCTGCTTGCTGAATGTTGACAATCAAATTCTTTTTTTAATCTCCTTTATTTTATTAATTACATTGCATTACGTGACACAGTGTTATAGGCACTGGGATTTCCCCCACCTCTCCCCAAACCCTCCCCCCATAATGGATTTCTCCACCTTGTTGCATAACCACAGTTCAGATTCAGTTGATATTCTTTCGAAAATCCAATTCTTTTTAAAGAAAGATTTATTTATTTTTATTGCAGAGTCAGATATACAGAGAGGAGGAGAGACAGAGAGGAAGATCTTTCATCTGATGATTCACTCCCGAAGCGGCCACAATGACCAGTGCTGCGCTGAACTGAAGCAGGGAACCAGGAACTTCTCCCAGGTCTCCCACACAGGTGCAGGGTTCCAAAGCTTTGGGCCATCCTCTTCTGCTTTCCCAGGCCATAAGCAGGGAGCTGGATGGGAAGCGGGGCTGCCGGGATTAGAACCGGAGCCCATATGGGATCCTGGCGCATTCAAGGCGAGGACTTTAGCTGCTAAGCCACTGCACCGGGCTCATGAAATCAAATTCTCATTTAAAATTTTTTAAAATTTAAATTTTAATATTGTTTACATAGATGGGGAGGATGCATGCTCATGTAGGCCTCTGATTAGGATGGGAGAGTCAAAGTATGGAGGAAGGTGGGTGGGACAAATGTTTCAGTTTACTTATTTTTCTTTTTTTCTCCTGTGTCTGCAGGGAGGGAAGGAGAGAGGGCTGCTCCATGCTATGAAATCACATCAGCATTTGGGATGGGAGACAATTATTTGATGATGCCTTAGAGACCCATATGTGGGGAAGACTGTTCAAAGGGTGATACTTGAATGGTTTTGATAGTTCTGAGGCATCATTAGCTTTACTGCTCCAGGACTGAGAAAATCTTGGCTAAGTCCATCTTAATACAGCCACAGACCCAGATTCTTGCTGCAAAGCTTGGCTGGAAGAGTTGTCTAACCTGTTCTGCTATCAATGATCCCAATAACCCCCACCAGGCCTGCCCCCAGCCCTGTGTTTCACAAGTGTCAACACGTGCTATGACAGCCTGGCCTGGCCCACATCCCATCAAGTCCTTGTGCACACTTATAGGGTACTGCAGCTTAGCTCGGCTCACCCAGATCCAGCCTACACATATGCCAACAGGTGCTCATGCCTTCTCCAGCCCAGCCTGTCCCCAATCCTGGATCTTGTGCTTACCAGCAAGAGCTGCAGCCTAGCAGGAGAGTGCCTACAGTTCCCCTACCAGGCCAACTCCCAGCCTTGGATCCTGTGTTTGCATGGGTAGCTTCGATCCAGCCTACTATGACTCACACTCAGTCCTGGTACTTGCCAGCAGGTGCTGCTTCATAGCCTGGCTGGCCTTTACCCATCCTGTTCTAATGTACGTGCAGCTAATTCCTGCAGTAACTCCTCTTTTAGCGATAAGTTTACCACAAGCCAAAATGCCAGACATAGTGAGATGCTTAATTCTTTATTCCAACAAGGTAGGAATGGGAAGGAGGTTGGAGGGGGAGAGAACAAGAAGGGAAACATCTCATACCACGGTGGCAGGATAGGGGCTGCCAGGGCAGGGGAAGGGGGCAAGATGGAGGAGGAGAGGACTGGGGAGAGAGAAGGAAAAAGGATGGGGACACACATGGAGGCTCATTTTATACAACCTAGGTGAGCCTGGAGGTGTGGGGGGTATGGGGAACTGGGAGGGGCTGTGGGTAGGCCTCAAGGGTTTGGTGACTGAGATGATCTGAATCACAGGTAGGTAGATGGGTGGGGACTAAGGGGAGGTGCTGCAAGAGATCGTTGGGTGAGGTTTTCAGGTAGGACACCGTGAGGTTATATCTTGTTGGTGGATAATCAGAACTGTGCAAATTTTGTGAGTCCTGTGAAGGGGAAGCAGGAAGTAGTTCTAGGTCAAAAATGAGATGTTTGAATCACTCCTCACATGGCTCACTTCTAAACACAGCCTGCATACCAAGCCCTGCTCAGACTGGCCTGACCTCAGTCCCAGCTCTCACGTTCACCAGTAGAAGCAGTGTCCTAGCAGGAGAGTTCCTGAAGTTCTCCCTCCAGGCCCATTCCCAGCTCTGGGACTTGGGTCTGCATCCATTCTGGCTCTTGAAAGTACCAGTGAATGCTGGGGCCTAGCCCAGTCTGGCCTGCCCCCAGACCCAGCACACATGCATTCTAATAGGTGCTGTAGAGTTGCTGACCCTTGCTCACCCCAGCTACAGCTCTTGTGTCCATCAATGGGAGCTATAGCCTAGAGAAGGAGTCCACAAAATTCCTCTACCAGGCTCACCCTCAACCCTAGATCTCACATGTGCTGGCAGGTGCCATGGTCCCACTTGGCATGGTCTGCTTTCAGTCTCAGCCTTTGCACGTGCTAGCAAGTGCTGCAGCCTGGCCTAGCCTGGCCTCCTCTACGTCCTGGCTTCTGAGAGTTTTGGTGATTTTTGTGGTCTAGCCTGGCTTGGCCAGTCACTGTCCCCAGCTCTTGTGCAAACTGGCAGGTGCTACAGTCTTAAAGAAGCAAGCCCACAAGTCCCTTACAGAATCTGCCCCGATCCAGTTCTCTTGCCTTCTAATGGGTGATGCAGCCCAGCCTGATGTGGCCTGTCCTTTGCTCTGAAACTTGCAGATGAGCCCAGCCAGGCATGCCCCCCCCCACCCGGCCCCAGCTTCCATGTGTGCTGGTAGGCGATGCTACTTACCCAGCCCAGGTCTCCTATGTGGGTGGGTGCCTTGGTCTGCCCCAGTCATGCTTTAAACCATCCTGTCTCAGCTCCCTTGCCTACCTGTGAGTGCAGTGACCCAGTCCATGAACATCCCCAGATGTCACCCCTCACTGGTCAACCATGTCTTTGGTGGCCTCCAGTCTAACACGTCCCCAAACCATCCTCTCAGGGTAATGTGCATTCCCATCCAACCACACAGTGGCATGCGGTGTGCCTGGGGGCTGGGAGGGGCATGTCCTAATCCAGTGTTCTCTGCCTGCCACCACAGAGTGCCACAATAATAATAATAATAATAATAATAATAATGCCCAGCACAATAGCCTAGTGGTTAAGGTCCTTGCCTTGCATGCCTGGGATCCCATATGGGCGCCGGTTCTAATCCCCATCCAGCTCCCTGCTTGTGGTCTGGGAAAGCAGTTGAGGACGGCCCAAGGCTTTGGGACTGTGCATCTGCATGGGAAACCTGCAGGAGGCTTCTGGCTCCTGGCTTTGGATTGGCTCAGCACTGGCCATTGTGGCCGCTTGGGGAGAGAATCTTCGGATGGAAGATCTTCCTCTCTGTCTCTCCTCCTCTCTGTATATCTGACTTTCCAATAACAATAAATAAATCTAAAATAATAATAATAATAATAATAATAATAATAATAATAATAGAATAGGCAACTATGTTGGCACATTGGTTTAGTGAACACATATTGGTACTAACCAAGCCCAGAATGTCCACCAACTATTAGATACTTTTCTCCCAGCAGTGTAACACTTGTGTAGGTACAAGGCATCTTGGGCAGTTGCCTACAACTGGGAAGTTGACAATTAAAACACTAGGCAGGCCCAAGAGTGTGATTCAATCAAGATAAGCGTAGGGACTGCAATCACTCCAGAGCCACCTGCTCCTGGTTTGGGTTATCGGTTTTGGAGTCAGATATGGAGCCTGCCCTGTCACCTGGGAACAAGTCACTCCTTTACTCTCTACCTCAGTGACTTCCTCTGTGAAGTGGGTGAGAGCCACGCATGGCACAGGATGAGCCCAGCCGGGCATTGACCAGCACTAAAAATGTAAGCAAAATGGTAGCACAGTAGATGCTCAGAACCCATGCTCAAAACAGAGTTTTTAGAATGGGAGGTGCCTGCCCTGGCCAGAAGCAGTGGCCAGAGTGTCCAGGGAGGATCTTCCAGGGGCAGGGGCCAGCAACTCTAGCCTGGAGAGGAAGGGGCCCCCAATCAGTGCCAGACATTTCCTCCCTCTTCCCCTTTGCTCCCCATCTCTGTTCTTCCTTGGCTGCTTCCGCTGAGAGTACAAAGGAGGAAAGGGAGTTTGGAAAAGCAGAACAGAGTGGGTTTCAAACATCCTGTTTAAGGTGAAAGTCTCGTTTTTCAGAGAAGTGCAGGGAATAAAAAAGATCATTTCAGTGTGGGACCGCTGGCCAGGATCTGGGTTCTCCTTCTCTCAGGCATCTCCCCCTCCCATGCCTACTCAAGGAGATGTCCTGGGGCTTAAGGAGCTGCCTCTGGCTGGGGTGGGGGCGGTAGCGAGAGCCCCAGGCACCCTCCAGACTGTGCAGATCTTCAGGTCAGAGCTGGCTATTCTGTGTTCCTGTTCATGCTCGCCTGTTCTCTTTCTTTCTTTCTTTCTTTCTTTCTTTCTTTCTTTCTTTCTTTCTTTCTCTCTCTCTCTCTCTCTCTCTCTCTCCCTTCCTTCCTTCCTTCCTTTCTTCCTTCCTTTCTTCCTTTCCTTTCCTTTCTTTCCTTTCCTTTCCTTTTTAAAAATTTTAGATTTGCTTATTTTTGTCGGAAAGGCAGACTTACACAAAGAAGGAGAGACGAAAGGCAAGATCTTCTATCCACTGGTTCACTCCCCAAGTGGTGGAAATTAGTTGAGGTGATCCAAAGTCAGGAGCCTCTTCCGGGTCTCCCACAAGGGTGCAGGATCCTCTACTGCTTTCCCAGGCCACAAGCAGGGAGATGGTTGGGAAATGGGGCAGCCAGGACACAAACTGTCATCCATATGGCATCCTGGCACATGCAAGATGAGAATTTAACCACTGAGACATCGTGCTGGGCCCTTCTCTGAGTTTCTGTCTCTGTCTCTCCCCGTTGCCCTGCCCATCCCCCCATTTCTCTCCTCCCATCTAACTGCATTTCCCTTCAGCATTCCTTGCAACCTGCAGTTTTCAAATGAGGTTCCCATTCAAAGAGGAAAGGGAATCCCAGGGAAAGAAGCCTGAAAGAACTTCTGATTGGTCTCATGGCTGTGGTCTTTGGGTCTGGTGTCATTGTAAGAATTGTGTGACCCAAGAATCAGGCCTGGGATCACCTCAGACGAAGTTTCTTTGTGGATCCCTCCAACTAAACTGCTGATCTCAGAACCCCAACCATGAAGAGAATTGCAGGTTCCACGGTCTGACTGTGGAGCGCAAGTGTCAAAGCTGAGCCTCCTCAGAGGCTCAGACGGAGCAATGGACAGCATACCCAGGTGCACATGGAGGAGATGGCAGTCCATCGGAACCTGCAGAGGACACCTGGTACCACAACAGAGGATGGAGGACAGAACAAGTCAATCAACTACCCCAGCCATGTGTTGGCAGTGAAAATCTGGGTAAACGGAGACTCTAAGGTGAACTATGTCAGCCTGTGGATTCTGGAAAGATTTCATTGTGCTTGAGATTGGCAGCAATTCAGAACTGTTGAATTCTCAAAACCACTTGAGCAGGACCCTCGGCGCATGACCCAAATTGGGGACCCGGGATGGGTGGGAGGCTGAGTGGGGCTTCTCCCTTTATCTCCCCCTACCCCAGATACAGAAAATAATAATAATAATGATGATAATGTGGAAACAATGGTCTTCGACCCTTTGTGCCCTGATCAACTATGTAAAGATTATCAAATAAAAAAAAATTGTGTGATCTTAACCTATTCCCTTTGTAAAATCTGGTCACAAAATGGAGTCACTTTGGTTCAGGCCTGCATAAGCTTGCTAACCTGCCCTTTATGCTTCTGTACAAAATGCTCCGGCAGCTTCCAGCTTTTCGGGCCAGGTCACAAGGAACAACGCGCCCTGCCAGCAAATCTTGGTTCCAGGGTATGATTGATTCACCCATTGTTCCTATGGCTGCCTCCTGTGACTGTCCAACTCACCTGGTTCCCATGGCTGTGTAACTCACCCTGTCCATAAAAACCCATCTAACCCTTACTTTGAAGTCACTCTCCGAAGGGAAGGAGAGCTGACCCCAGCCAGCTGCTCTGTTTATCTGACTCCTCAACAAACTTTGCTGCTTAGCAGAGTTGCCTGGGCTGCACTTCTTGGGGAGAGGCTCGGGTGGGATGCAACACCTTCACTTCTCTGAGCCTCTATTCGCCCCATCTTCACACAGAATTGAGTGAAGAATATAATGTGTAAAGAAAGGTTTATTTACTTATTTGAAAGGATCGCAGGGAGGGACAGAGAGATAGAGAAGGAGGGGGAGAGAGAGAGAGAGAGAGAGAGAAGAGAAACTCCATTTAGAGGTTCACTCCTTAAATGGTTACAATGTCAGGGCAGATCAGGCCAAAGCCTGGAGCCAGGAGCTTCAGCTGAGTCTCCCACGTGGATGGCAGAGGCCTGAATGCTTGGGCCATCTTACACTGCTGAATCTGAATCAGAGTAGCTGGGACTTAAACTGGCACCCAGACATGGAATGATATCACCATAAGCGATGGCTGAACCCACTGGGGTGTAATGCCCCTTTGAAGAATGTAAATAAATCCTTCCCTGTGAATTCCTGCAGATTGGGGACAATGTCTTTTAGGCTAATTGCTTTTTTTTAAAGATTTATTCATTTTATTACAGTCAGATATACAGAGAGGAGGAGAGACAGAGAGGAAGATCTTCCGTCCGATGTTTCACTTCCCAAGTGAGCTGCAACGGGCCGGTGCTGCACCGATCCGATGCCGGGAACCAGGAATCTCTTCCAGGTCTCCCACATGGGTGCAGGATCCCAAGGCTTTGGGCTGTCCTCGACTGCTTTCCCAGGCCACAAGCAGGGAGCTGGATGGGAAGTGGAGTTGCCGGGATTAGAACTGGCGCCCATATGGGATCCCAGGGCGTTCAAGGTGAGGATTTTAGCCGCTAGGCCACGCCGCTGGGCTAGGCTAATTGTTGAATCGAACCTGTTTTGTGAGCAGTATGTGCATGCATCATTTTTTTGTTTGTTTGTTTTGGCTACAAGAAGTAGAAATTCCTAATTACAGAGGCTCAGTCATGTGATAGGATTCTGCAAATCAGGCAACTATACAGACCGGTCAGCGCCAGCCATCTCATCGGCAAATCCCAGAGTTTTGCTTTTGCTTGTTGCCTCACGATCACAAAAGACCTGCTGTGGCTCCAGACATTGTATTTGCATTCAAGGAAGTGAAGCAGCCAGCTGCCTATTTCCCTTTAATGAAGGAGAGCAACTCAGACGGTAGGCAACTTAGGCCTCATGCCCGGAGCTGCATCCGGTGTTTGCTCAGTTGCAGGGGCGGCTGGGCAGGTAAGCATTTAACTTTCCCAGGTTCTTGAGGGGACGTGGTAAGGGCCCAGGGGTCAGGGATCTGAGTGAGTTGAGGCAGCTGTAGGCTGCCTCGCCGCCTTCTGCCTGTGAGCTTTTCAAGAATCGCTTCTTGGCCTTTTGGCTAAGATCAAGTGGTCTTTTCAGGAGAGGGCCTGGCAGACACAAGAAAGTGCAGAGTTCAGGGCTGGGCAGGAGGTTGAACCGCCTCGATGTGCGACCATTGGCTGGTCCGTGCTCTGCTCCAAACCATGGATGTCTGTCAGGGCAGAGTCGGCTGGGAGAGTCCTTCCCTGCTCTTAGGGCCTGACTTCCAGTTATCCGGTGTGTAGGCAGTGATGAAGGAAGAACAGGTGTGAGGCAAAGCTGTGGGAAAGCACATGTCTGTCCAAGTGTGTGATACACAGCTGAGATCTGTGACGGGCGGCAGAACCGAGACGTGGGAGCTGGAACGCTGGTCAGCCCAGATGGATGTGAGTCGGCTGTGGGTCATCCTGTGCAGGTGCGGTGGGCCCAGCTGCTCCGACTGGTGCAGGGGGAGGAGGAGGGGTGCATCTTGCTCCTTCCGCTTCACCTGTTCTTTCTGGGGAGGCCCCTGGTTGTTAGCAGCCCCAGCAGGTGGAAGACCTGTTCTCTCCCTGGGTTGTCTGCACTCTTTCTAAAACCGGACCAGCGGACCAGCGTGACCCAGAAACTGAAGCAGCCGCAGGAGCTGCCTCCAGGAGATGTCAGGATCTCCACATGGCAACACATGGTCACATGCCCTCAGGCCACCAGCAGGGAGGCGGCCCAGGGAGCCACTCCAGGCCTCCGGCTGTATTTGTCGTTGCTCAAAAGAGAAATGACACGTCACTTGTTCAGATTATATTTTTAAAATAGCTTTGTTTTTTTTTTAATTGCTATTTTTAAATCTGCCAGGATGATCCCACAACATATAAAGAAATCACTCATTACGGAGAAATTTTGAAAACTGCAATTTGTGGATTTTTTAAAAGCTCAGTTGGCATGGTTTCTCAGTATTAAAGAAAGAAAAGTCTACAATTAGCTGCAGTGTATTATCTTCAATTTAAATTATTATAAGATTTGCCGACCACCACCAGGGAAGGAATATATCAGCCCAACAAATAAAATGAGTGTTTATTTCACGGAACTGCGGTCACAGGTGAAGCAGCGAGCTACAGAGGTGAGAAAAGCCAGGAAAGTCATGCAAGGGGGTTTTAAACTCCCTCAACAGGGAAGCTGGTGGGGTGCGGGGGTCGCTTCGGCCCTTCTTTGGTGCAGCATTGATTTCACTGCCTCCGCTGCCCGCCAGAGTTTCGCAATTTCGCAGTCAGTTCCGGGTTGCAGCCTGGGACTGGGCTGGAAGCAAGCTCTGCCCTCCTCTGGTTACTGTGGCAGCCATCAGTTATGACCTATTTTGATTATGTTTCTTCGATGCAAATATAAAATTTTAGACTTTATGCTTAATATTATAGGACCTGGTAACTTTTGGGGGGAAGATTTGTGTATTTATTTGAAAGACAGAGAGAATCTATTATCTGCTGGTTCATTCTCCAAATGGCCAAAATGGCCAGAGCTAAGCCAGTCGGAAGCCAGGAGCCAGGAACTTCGTCCAGGTCTCCCACTTGGGTCTAGGGGTCCAGCACTTGGGTCATCTGCTGCTGCATTCCCAGGCCATATGCAGGAAGCTGGATAGGAAGTAGAGCAACTAGGACTTGAACCTGAGCTCATATGGTGCTACAGGAGTTGGTTTTACCTACTATGCCACAGTGCTGGACCCAAGACCTGGTAGTTCTTACACTATTTTGAAAATAAGCAAATCTAAAAAAATATAGGAACAACAACAAAAAAGTAACATGAGGGGTGATTTTTTTAAAAATCTATTTTAAATTATTTGAATCAGAGTTACACAGAGGGGAAGAGACAAAGACCTTCCCACTGATTCGTTCCCCAAATGGTTGTTGTCAGTGTGAAGTCAAAGCCAGGAGCCAGGAACTTCCTCATGGTCTCCCAAGTGTTGCAGGGTTTCAGGGGCTTGGACCATCCTCTGCTGTTTTTCCAGGCACATGGGCTGGATCATGAATGGAGAAGCTGGTACTCAAACTAGCTCCTAGGATATGCAGAATACGCAGCGGCCTAACCAGCCACGCTGCAACACCAGACTTACGGTGATACTTTTTTTCCTTAAGATTTATTTAGAGAAGAAAGACAGAGAGAAAGATCTTCATCTCCTGGTTCATTCCCCAAACGGCTGCAGTGAACAGAGCTGAACCAATTTGAAACCAGGAGGCAGGAGCTTCCTCTGGGTCTCCCACATGGGTGCAGGGTCCCAAGAATTTGGGCCATCCATCATTGCTTTCCCAGGCCACAAGCAGGGAACTGGATGTGCTGGGGTCCGTGTGATGGGTGTGGAAGACAGGAAGGTATGAAGAGTATTGTTCCATTGCAGCAAGGAATTTCCCGCTGTATGGCAGGGTCCACTGGATGTCTCTACAACCACCTGAATGCAGCTCCACTTCCCTTTGCATGGGCACTGGACAATCCCACTGAGAATTCTGTAATCTATTTAGACATTGTCTGCCTCTGCAAAGTTAATGTTTACTAGCAATGTGAGCTTGGAAGTTGATGTTGCTGATACCGTTTTAGCAAAAGGGCCTTTTATTATTGCTGTCCCCATAGACCATATGCTAATCAAGGGTGTAAAGTCCCCAGGTGTAGTGGGAATCTATTCTTTCCCTCTTTCTTTGATCTTTAGGTCCTCCCTTCTGTGATGCATTTCCTCCCTTAACTGATTCAAGATTAAGTTGTAGAATAAGGATTGTAGTAGGAATGTATTTCTGATTGATATGCACCATCTATTGAGAACTTCCTGACCACAGGGTCAGGATGGATAACATCCTGCTCTAAGGTGAAACAAATGGCAGAATTATCCTTAGAAACACCCACTTGACCATGACGTAAAAAGTTTGGTTCTGTATAAATAAAGCAGACAGCTTTTGTGCATTGTCCACGATGATCATGGACTTGTAGTGGTCCGTCTCTCTCTCTCTCTCTTTGTGCCTCATCCACGCACCCTTCTCGAGTTGCGAACTCCAGCATGGATGGGAGGTAGAGCAGCTAGGACATGAACTTGCACCCACATGGGATCCCAGCCTTTGCAAAGGGAGAATTTAGATGTTGAGCCGTCCTCAGGACCTATGCCTATATTTCTTTCTTTTCTTTTTTTATTTTTAAGATTTATTTATTTTAATTAGAAAGTCAGATTTACAGACCTTCCATCTGCTGGTTCACTCCCCAAGTGGCCGCAATGTCCAGAGCTGAGCTGATTCCAAGCCAGGAGCTTCTTCTGGGTCTCCCACAGGTGCAAGGTTGCAAGGCTTTGGGCCACCCTCAGCTGCTTTCCCAGGCCACAAGCAGGGAGGTGGAAGGGAAGTGGAGCAGCTGGGATACGAATCTGTGGCCATATGGGATCCATTGCATGCAAGGTGATGACTTTAGCTGCTAGGCTACTGTGCCAGGCCCATGCCCACATTTTCAATGGTGAAAAAATTGGTAACAAATCTTCACTGAATAATGTAATTCCTTCAGGTAACACAGGCATTATAATTTTAAAGCTATTTGGATTACATGCTAACAGAAAAGTAAACAAGTGTTTATACTAGCTATACCAGAATGTTTAGTTTAATTAAAAAAAATAAAATCAAAGGGGAAAACATAGTAGTGTTTAATTTGAATTGAAAATGCCTTTAAGTATGACTTTTTAATGTGAATTTTCTAGTGTAAAACATTGAAATATTCTGATAGGGCACAGCTGGCTGAATAGCTAGCACCCCTTTCCAGGTTAAACAGAGGTTCTGCCTCTGCCTTTCCTGCCCCGTCTCAGGGCATTCAAGTTGATTGAATCTGCAAAACCGACTTTGGAGTCTCCTTCAGTGTGCCCAGCCCCCTTCTGCCTCCCGCCATTCGAGATCATTGACAGCACAGAAACGGCTCCGAAAGCTCTGTGCACCTGACCCCTCCTGACTCCTAGTGTGCTACTCAGATTAATAAAACTATAGGGAAACTTCAGCTGCTCTCTTCCTACCTCTGGACAGTTAATCCATGGAAACTTTGTCCTGTTCGGCTGTCAATCTGTTGCAAGGTGAGAGCTTAGAAATACCTCATTTTGGCAGCCGGGTGCGGTTGGCTCCTGGAGTGTAGTGGGAGCTGCCGTGGCCAAGCTTGGCCAATATAGGCTCCTCCTAATATCCAACACTTGTCAAGTGTGCTCTGTCTCACACTCTTCAACTGTATACATTAAGTAATGGCAGAAAAATTATTTTCCTTCTTATGTGTGTCTTAGCAGCAGTGGGGGATGGCTCCTGGGCGGGGGAGGGGAGGTATGCGAGGACTGAGTGTTTTAAGAACTCACCGCACCTGGGTGATTGTCATTGGATGCTATTACCCGCAGTCTAGAGACTGAGCCATCGAGGCCAGAGCTGAGTGCCAGCTAGAGCACACTTTGTTGCCTGCTACACTCCAGGAGCCACTGCTATGAGTGGCCAAAGACAGGGTTTATATATATATATATATATATATATTTTTTTTTTTTTATTTTGAATGTTGAATTATGTGGTACAATTTCGTATAGGCTGGGTTTCCCCCCGCCCCCAACTCCCATCGCCCGACAGCTTTTCCCCATTACACTACAATGGTGTAATCCTTCATATGGGGTCATAATTCTACCACTCTCTTATTTAAGTGTACCCCACAAAGTCAGGGGTTTTTAAGCTCTTATCCTCCAAGCAGATTGAGAGCTGTACAGAACAAAGTTTCCATGTATTCAATTACTTAAGTGCAGGAGGCAGGAAGGGAACTGCTGGAGTCTTAAGTTTTTCTATAGTTAACTAACCTAACCCAGCATAGTAGGAGGTAGGAGGGGCCACGAAAGCCATTTCCAAGCTGTCAGCCTGACAAGTTGGTGATAACCATTGACTGGCAGCACCCCATCACACTGGTTTGTAGTGGGTATCTTTGTAAGCTCACAGGGCAGAAAGCTGGAAGGGGGCTCTATGGGATGTGGTTTACTGGGGCACACATCATTGAGAACTATGACCCCAATTCGTTATTCTGGAAAGAGAAAACATCAAAGCATGTTTACTTTTTCAGTGGGAAATGTAGAAGACATGCTAGAATTAGAAAATGCCCATTTTTTGATCCTCAGTAAACTCACTGATTTGGGAAGGCTCATGCGTGAAGGCTTGATCAGGATACTCATGGTGCCATATAATCACCTTGCAGTCCACCTGCTAAGTGCAATGAAAAAATATACCTTTACAATGGGAAGAGCACGCTGGGGCCCTGCATCATGGTCTAGAGGGTTGAACCATTGTTTGCAACAATTCCAGCATCCCAAAGGAATACCGGCGTGAGCTCCGGCTGCTCTGCTTTGGATCCAGCTCCCTGCTAATGCGTCCGGGCAAGCAGCGAGAGCAGTGGAAGATCCTCACCCCTCCCGAGTGAGAGACCTGGATGGAGTTGCAGGTTCCTGGCTTCCAGTCTGGCCCACTCCCCGGTGTTTCAGCCATCTGGGGAATGGATCAGTGGATGGGAGATTTTCTCACTCTTTCCCTCAGTATTTGTGTGTGTGTTCTTCCACTCTGTGTCATTCTGTCATTTCTGCCAGCATTCTGCCTCCACACTGTCAGCTCAGTGACCATGGTGCCTTCTGCATGAACGCATACTCCCCCAAATTCCCACACTGTTAATCACAGTATGTGACTCATTGCTGGCCCACAGGATGAAAACAGAAGTCATTTATGGGTAGGGCTTCTGAAAGGTCTTTGGGGCGGGACACACTGGGAGGGCTCCAGGAACTTCAGCCTTTCCTCTGTGCTCTTCCCCTTCTGGTCGACACAGGAGACACAGCAACCTGCTTGGGGCCATGAAGATGAGCATCCCACAAACTACAACCAGAATGGACAAGCTGGAGGAAAGAGGAACCTGTCCTGAATAGGACCCTTGGGGCAGCTCCGCCTGCTCTGGTCTGCCCTTCCCTTAACTTCTTGTGTCATGGGAAAGACAAACTCTGAGGGGTCAAGCCAACATTTGTCAACTTCCCTGGCAAATAGATGTGCCCAGAAGATCTGCTCAGAACATGTGAATGCTAAATGTTTAGATGACCACATGTGGCAGGAATACAGATACAATAAATTTTCACAACAGAGTAGCAGTTAGAATTCCCCAATATACAAAAAAACAAAAACAAAAACAAAAAAAAACTCTATGTGATGACCAAGAGGGATTTATCTCATGGATGTAGAGTTGGTTCAATATTAAAAAATCAGGGGCTGTTGTTACTACCTGGCATCCCATATGGGTACCAGTTTGTGGTCTGGATGCTCCGCTTTCATTCTATCTCCATGATAAAGGTCTGGAGAAAGCAGCAGAGGATGGCTCAAGTGTTGGAGCCCTTGTACCCATGTGGGAGACCATGTGGGCTCTTGACTCTTGGCTTTGGCCCACTCAGAGCTGGACATTGTGGCTATCTGGGGAGTGAACAAACAGATGGAAGGTGTCTCTCCCTTTCTCCCTCCCTTCCTTTCTCTGTGTAACACTTTGCAAATAAATAAAAAGTTAGTATAGATCTATAATGATAGATCTATTATATTAACAGCTGTCAAAGGACAAAATTGTAGCAATTTGGAGTAAAGGTCTTAGACGGCTTTAGTTTTCATTTCAGAACTCATCAACACTGAATCTCATAGAATGGAACTGGTAAGCCCAATGGGCTGAGCAGATGCCTCCTATACTTTTTATCTGAAAAGATTAAAAATCTATTATCATAATAATTGGTTCAGGAAAAGCATGTGGCAACATGTAACACCTGTCATGATTAAAAATACTCAGAAAGAGGCCACGGTAGCTCAACAGGCTACTCCTCTGCCTTGCAGTGCCAGCATCCCATACGGGTTTTGGCTCTAGTCCTAGCTGCTCCACTTCTGACCCCGCTCCCTCTTTATGACCTGCGAAAGCAGAGGAGGATGGCCCTTATGGTTTCTTATGTTTTTTACAAAAATACTTAGAGAACAACAGGAGTGGAGAGGAACTTCCCCAACCTGATACAGAACATCTGTATGAAACCTTCGGCTGGCATGGCGCTCCGTAGTGATGACAGGCTGACCGCTCAGCTTTGGGAAATGAGAGAAAATGCCCACTTTAGAACCAACAGATCAACGCTGCTGTCCAACAGTAAGCCAAAAAGAGGACACTGAGGCATAGAGGTAGTGAGTGGAAACAGATTTACCTATTCTTATTGGAAAGGCAGATTTTTATAGCAAATGAGACAAAAAGATGGTTGCAATAGCCAGAGCTGAGACAATCCAAAGCCAGGAACCAGGAACCTCTTCCGGGTCTCCCATGTAGGTACAAGGTTTCAAGGCTTTGGGCCATTTTCTGCTGCTTTTCCAGGCTATAAAGAGGGAGCTGGATGGAAAGTGGAACAGCTGACACATGAACATGCATCCGTTTGGGATCCTGGTGCTCACAAGGAAAGGATCAGTCAGTTGAGTCACAGCATCGGACCCAGTAAGTTACAAATAAAGCTCCCTTACCTGTAGAGGATGTGGTGTCTACATAGAAAATCCTGCTGAAAGACGGCCAAGAAGCATTCAACACATGGAAGACACAATTTAGAAGGCTTGCCTTGAAATGTCAATTCTCACCTCAAAATGCGGTGAGATTTCTATCAAAATCAGCAAGAAATTGCATCTATAAACCAGAGTGTCATAATAAGTTTGTGTGTGAAGGCAGAAGAACTGGAGGACTATCTTCCTTTTTTTTTTTTTTTTAATGTATTTTGAAAGAGTAATAAAGAAGGAAACAAAGAGAGAGAAAGAGCTCTTCAGCTCTTCCATCCACTGGCTCACTCCCTACATGGCTAGGGGCCATCAGGCTGAAGCCAGGAGCTTCATCTGGGTCTCCCACGTGGCTGGCAGGAGCCCAAGCACTTAGACCATCTTCCACTGTTTTCCCAGGTTCACTAGCAGGGACCGGTATGAGAAGTACAGTGCCTGGGACTTGAACTAGAGCCCGTATGGGATGCCAGTGCTGCAGACGGCAGCTTTATCTGTTACACTGAGGCGTCAGTCCCCAGTACTTTGTGTTTCTGCTCCAGCTCCCTGCTAATGCACCCCGAGAAGCAGCAGATAAACTGAATACTTGGATCCCTGCCACCCACGTGGAAGACCTGGATGGAGTTTCTGGCTCCTGGTTTCTGCCTGGCACAGCCCTGAGCGTTGCAGGCATTTGGGGAGTGAAACAGCAGATGGAAGATCTCATTGTCACTCTGCCTTTCAAATAAAATAAATATTTGTATTTAAAAGGCAGATTTACAGAGAGAGAGAGAGAGAAGGGATGAGAGGGAGATCTTCCATCCACTGGTTCACTCCCCAAATGGCTACGACAGCTGGAGTTGGGTTAGTCCAGAGCTCAGAGCCTGGATCGTCTTCGGGGTCTCCCTTGGGAGTGCAGGGGCTCAAGAACTTGGGTCATCTTTGACTGCTTTCTTAGATGCATTAGCAGGGAGCTGGATTGAAAGTGCAGCAAACAGGACCCAAACTGGCACCCATATGAGGTGCTAGCACACAGATGAAGGCTTAACTTACTACACCAATGTGCAACCCCAAATAAAATCATTTTTTTTTAAAAATGACACATGCTCCATGATTCCACTTATGTAACATCCTTGAAGTGACAAGGTCACAGGAATGGCGACTGTGTCTGTGGTTGCTGGGGTCGCAGGAGGGTGTGTGTGGGGAGGAAAGAACTGAAAAGGTAGCACTGGGAAAGTCCTTGTTTCATGATCCTGGGGGTGGTTATTGCAAATCCACACATAGATAAAATGAGAGGGTGCTGTGTTGGTGCCCTCAGTAGCAGCCTGGACTGGGTGCTGGGCTTGTCTGTGGGAACCCAAATCTGCAAATGTTATATCCCTCACACACAGTGGTGCAGGATGGGCTAGAATCTACTCATGTTCTCCTGTGTGTTTGAAAAGCCTCTAGATGGCTGATATCCCAATGGCAGTCTTCCGTCAGTGCTTGCGATGCTGTCCAGTTGTGGGACGGCACTGAGAAAGTCAACATGTTCTGCACAGATACGATTCTTCCCCCAGATGTTTTCCCCCACACAGATGATTGAATCCAAGATGGGTAGAGCTCGTATCAACGTCAGTCTGCTGACCTATTTTTTAAAAGATTTATTTTATTATTTGAAAGGCAGAGTCAGAGAGAGAAAGAGAGATAGATCTTCTACCTGCTGGTTCACTCCCCAAAGGACGGCAATGGCCAGAGCTGAGCCTAACCAAAGACTGGAACCAGGAGTTCCTTCTGGGTCTCTCTCCCACATGGGTATGGGGCCCACAACTTGGGCCATCCTCCTTTGCTTTTCCGGGTGTACAGGCAAGGAGTTGGGTTAGAAGGGGAGCAGTTGGGACTGGAACTGACATCCACAGGGGATGCTGGCACCACAACAGCAGCCCCCAAGTTCCTGATGTGTAGATAGTGGTATAACCGTGAAAATGCCACATCGGGGGAACTGGATGAAGGGTACAGGGACCGCTCTATACGATGTTATCTCTTCCTGTGTATTTGTCATTATTTCCAAAGGGGACTTCTTCAGGCGAACAGTCTGCTCAGTTGCACGGACTTCCTCCCAAACCTCTGTGCTCACAGTCTGGTTGCCGTGAGCGCACACAGGTAACTCCAGCTGCGCATGTTCCAGAAGATGCTCCCTCTGTCTGGGAAAGTGCGGGCCTCACACGCTCCTGCCCTCTCCCCTGCTTGCTTTCTACTGTATCTCCTTCACAATGCACAGTTGGGCCTCTGGGGCTGCTGGGCTTGTGTGATGAGGAAGGAAGATGCAGAGGGCACAGAGAGCCATCAGGTGGAGCAAACCGGGACCTCCTCCTAATGCAGGTGCTGGCCCAGCCGGTGTCCCTGGGTGTGGAAAAATGAGCCAGAACCAGTGAGGCAGACATGGTGGGAGCAGCTGGAGGTGAGGTTTTCAGGCCAGCTGTAGCCATCATGGTGATAGGGGCTAGGCGTGCAGTCAGTGAGGTCTGTTGAGCTGGACATCGCAAGTCTACTATAAGTTTCTCTCTTTTTTTTAATTTTACTTATTATTATTATCATTTTATGATACAGTTCCAAAGACCCTGGGATTTCCCTTATTCTCTCCCAGTTTCCTCCCCCCTCATTGAGTTTCCCTGCATCATTATATAGTATAGTTCTTCACACACAGCCATATGTCTGGCCCAGGCACGGTAGCCTAGCAACTGAAGTCCTCGCCTTGAACACGCCAGGAGCCCATATGGGCGCTGGTTCTAACCCCGGCAGCTCCACTTCCCATCCAGCTCCCTGCTTGTGGCCTGGGAAAGCAGAAGAGGATGGCCCAAAGCCTTGGGATCCTGTACCCGTGTGGGAGATCTGGAGGAAGTTCCTGGCTCCTGGCTCCAGATCGGCACAGAACCAGTCGTTGTGGTCACTTGGGGAATGAAGCATTGGACGGAAGATCTTCCTCTCTGTCTCTCCTCCTCTCTGTATATCTGACTTTGCAATAAAAATAAATGGATCTTAAAGAAAAAAACACAGTCATATGTCCATCATTGCAGGCATGGACAATGGCAGAGAGTCCAGCATCCTATTGGCAAGATATAGTAAACAGTTTCATTGGGAATCCATCTTTGTCTGGAAGTAAAGGTGCATACTGTATTGTATCCTCACATCTGGATATGAAAATCTCCATTACACAGTTACTATACATCCCTTTAAATGAAAAGCCACATTACAAAATCAATAACAGGAAGAAAAATAGAAATCTACAATGCCATGAAGTTAAATTACAAGCTGCTAGATATGATAGTCTCCATTATGCAGTTATTATACATCCCCTTAAATGAAGAGCCACAAACAAAATCAACAACAGAAAGAAAAAAAGAGATTAAAAACACCATGAAGTTAAATAACATGCTACAGGGCCTGGCGGCATGGCCTAGCGGCTAAAGTCCTCACCTTGAACACCCCGGGATCCCATATATGGGCACCAGTTCTAATCCCGGGCAGCTCCACTTCCCATCCAGCTCCCTGCTTGTGGCCTGGGAAAGCAGTCGAGGAAGGCCCAAAGCATTGGGATCCTGCACCCGTGTGGGAGACGTGGAAGAGGTTCCAGGTTCCCGGCTTCGGATAGGCGTAGCACCGGCCGTTGCGGCTCACTTGGGGAGTGAATCATCAGACGGAAGATCTTCCTCTCTGTCTCTCCTCCTCTCTGTATATCTGACTTTGTAATGAAAATAAATAAATCTTCCAAAAAAACCCACAAAAAAAATAACATGCTACAAATGACTAATGTATTGCTGAAGAAATGAAAAAGAAAATCAAGAACCTTCTTGAAGAAAATGATGCTATTCTATGATCTATGAGACATTGAAGAATGTAATCAGAAGTGTTTTGAAGAGGTGAAACTAACAACAACAACAATTCAAAATTCATGAGATGTAGTTTCCGCTGATCTTTATTGGTGAAATGTGTCTCCTGTAGGCAACAAATAACTGGGTTTTGTTTTTTAATCCCGTCGACTAATCTATAACATTGATTGATGAGTTTAAGCCATTTACATTCAGGGTTAATATGAATGGATTGTAATTTGGTCTTGTCATTTAGCAATGGGTTGTTCATTGATTTAGTCTTCTGTTGTCATTTTACTGGGATGTTCTTCACATTTGCCTTTGGATTTGGTGGGTGCTATTCTTTTTCTCTGTCAAGATCACATCTTTAAGTTTCCTTTGTAGGGTAGATTTGGAAGAGGCATATTCTTTTAACTTTACTGTGGAAGAATTTTATTTCATTTTCAAAGACAAAGGAAAATTTTGCTGGGTACATTATCTTGGGCTGACAATTTTTTTCTTTTAGAATCTGGAATATGTCACTCCATTCTCTTCTTGCCTGTAGAGTTTCCTGTGAGAGATCTCCTGTGAGTTTAATTGGCATTCCTTTATATGTCAACTGATTTTTTTCACGTGCACATTTAAGGATCTTTTCAGTATGTTCGATTGAAGAGAGCTTGATGATCACGTGTCTTGGTGAAGACTGCTTTTGGTAAAGGCTGTTGGGAGTTCTGTGACCCTTCTGGATCTTGTTTCCCAATATTTTCTCTATTTGAGGGAAATTTTCCTTTATTATTTCATCAAATACATTTTAAAACCAGCTGCTCTTTCTGTACCTTCTGGGACTCCCATAACTCTTATTTTTGGCCTTATAATAGTGTCTTTCAGTTCTTGAATACTTTTTTAGGCCTGATCCAGCTCTGCTTCCAGCTTTTCGCTTGTTTCCCCCGATGACAGGAAATCTCTTTTTTTTTAAAGATTTATTTATTTTTATCGCTAAGTCAGATATACAGAGAGGAGAGACAGAGAGGAAGATCTTCTGTCTGATGATTCTCTCCCCAAGTGAACTCAGCGGCCAGTGCTGCACTGATCCGGAGCCAGGAACCAGGAACCTCTTCCAGGTCTCCCACCCGGGTGCAGGATCCCAAAGCTTTGGGCCATCCTCGACTGCTTTCCCAGGCCACAAGCAGGGAGCTGGATGGGAAGTGGAGCTGCCCGGAGTTAGAACCGGCGCCCATATGGGATCCCGGGGTGTTCAAGGTGAGGACTTTAGCCACTAGGCCACGCCGCCGGGCCCAGGAAATATTTCTAATTTTGAGATTCTTTCTTCTGCCTCTTTCATTCTATTTTGGAGACTCTCCACTGTACTTTTAGTTTGCTCCACTGTATTCTTCATTTCTAATGTATTGGCTTTCTTTTGATTCATTTCCAGTGTGACATATTCCTTAAATTCCTGAATGCCTGTTTTACGTGCTTCTCGTTGATAAGAAGCTTTGTAAGAAGTGTTTTGAATTCTGTATCCCCCATTTTCTCAATTTCTTCCTCAGTTAACTCTGAGGTTGGCATAGAGTTTTGCTCCTTTGCAGGGGTGTCTTCAGTAATATTCTTTGTGCCTTTGTCTCTGCTTTTGCTCTTGGTCGTTGTACTTCTGGTTAGCAGAGTCTTCTTCTTTTTTTCTTTTTTTAAAAGATTTATTCATTTTATTACAGCCAGATATACACAGAGGAGGAGAGACAGAGAGGAAGATCTTCCGTCCGATGATTCGCTCCCCAAGTGAGCCGCAACGGGCCGGTGGTGCGCCAATCCGAAGCCAGGAACCTGGAACCTCTTCCGGGTCTCCCATGCGGGTGCAGTGTTCCAATGCATTGGGCCGTCCTCAACTGCTTTCCCAGGCCACAAGCATGGAGCTGGATGGGAAGTGGAGTTGCCGGGATTAGAACCGGCGCCCATATGGGATCCAGGGGCTTTCAAGGTGAGGACTTTAGCAGAGTCTTCTTCTTGTGGCAAGTTTTTAAGCTGTGTCACCCACAGGTCTACAGTTCAATTTTACTTATTGCAATTGGTACACAGTTCTATGTTTGCAGTCACCTGTGCCACTCCCTGCAGCGAGTTCCAAGTCTGGGTTCTTAAGTTAGATTTCCACCATGGTCTCCATAGCCCCAGCTCCTGGCTCACCACTCTCCATCTCCTGTAATCCCGTGCTGAGGCTGCACTGTTTTTTTTTACAGCCTTTTTCCCACATCCGGTTGGTGCAGGTCCCAGGATTAAGGAGACACCAGGAGTCCTATATAGCTAGGTTGTTGGTGGTGCTGATATTGCTGGAGCCTGTTGGCTGTTAGTTCTGAGCGCCACACAGACCTGTTTTGACCCATACAATGCCATAATCAGTATTTTCCTGTGGCACCAGTGCAATGCACTGAGCTCAGTGAGTTCTTGCCAAGCTCAGCACATGCGCAGTTCACTGTTATTCTTGCAGTCTTAAAATCTTTGTCAGAGCATAAGAAATGGCACCTGATGTGCCACAACTAGAGTTCTTGATCTGTTGGCTGTCTGCTCTGAGGGCTACCTGGACCTATCTTGGGTGGAACCTATAGGACGCCACGTTGTTGCAGTTCACTGAGCTAGAAATAAATTCACTCCCAGCTCAGTGCATGCACAGTACTTCCATAGCCCTTGCCTCCTTAAAGACAGTGACGCCTGATTTGGCTCTAGGGGGTGGACTGGACTGTGAAATCCACCCTGTTCCCGCACTGCCTGTCTGGGATCTGCTGCTCTGTCTCTGTTCCTGGTCAAATCAAACAGACCAGCAGGACGGGCAGTTCTTTGTCTTGGTTCACCTCCTGAGCTCCTGGTAGATGTCCCTTCCCTCCTGGTTGCTGGTGGAGTTCCAGCTGCTGGTGCAATTCAGATTGCGACTTGCTGAGTGCTGCTGGGGTATCCGTCACTGCAACATCACGCTGTTGTGTCTGCTGCTTTCCTGTGTCTGCCAGCCTCCAAGTACCCCTCTGCTGTTGTTCTGTCCTCTCCTATTTCCTGGAATGTGCCCTCTCTGCTTCACATTGGCTAATGTTTCTCTGTCTGTTTAAATGTGTCCTTACCCTATTCTGCCATCTTGATTCTCTCCACAAGTCTCTCTTTTATTAGTCTCTATCTTTTTACTTATTAATCAAAATGCCCCCTATGTTAGGATGCACTTGTCTCATCTGGGCCCTGAGGGAGGATGTGTGGAAATACAGATGTGGAGTTTGGTGGAGTTATATGGCATGGTTGGAGGCCCCTCCCCCAACCTCATCAAAGAGACAACAGTGGGAGGTGCTTTGTCTCTGCTCTCTGACGCCCTGGAACACTGCTGGAAAGGCTGGAAAGGCTGCTCTCTCTGTCTCCCGTAACCCCATCTCTTCTCTTTTAGTCTCCTGGCCCACTGCCCACTCCTGATGGGGATTTCTGTGTGTGGGGCAACACTTGATCATGGGTGTGTATATGTGTGCTTTCATTTTCTCACCCAGTAAATAAATTGTCACTTCACACACCTTACGTGTGTCAGCACTCGGCAGGCTTGCACAATTACAGAGCACCGCAGTGGCTCAGACGCTGGCCAGGTCTCCTCCAAGGATCCCTGGAACAGGGCTTGATTCCGACTGCCAAATTGTGACCCCACCTGGACCCTGGGGCAGGGTGGGCCTCGCCTGGGGCTGCCTCCCAGCTCTCCCAGCTGCTGGGCCAACAGTAAGCTCACTGCTTGGGAATCTTCCTGCAGCTGTCTGCCGAGGCCTGCATTGCAGAAAGGGTAAATCTTTGGGGGTGGCTGCAGGGGCCACCCCAGGCCCAGGCAGATGCAATTGCTGAGTACCCATTCCTTCCTTCCCCTGTTGCAGGCCCCACACGGGGCAGCCGCTTTCCTCCCAGGCAGTCCGTGTGTGTGTGTGTGTGTGTGTGTCTGCCACGTCCCTTGGGAATGTCTGAGCCCTGGACATACTTTCTTACGTGACTGCCCATTATCTCTATGAGTCACTCCAACAGTGCAGGCTGTTTCCTTCCAGACCTGGGCCTCCTTGTGGGCCTGGCCAGGTCCATTGTGCTCTCTCTGTGTGTGTGTGTCCCCCACATTCCCTCTTGCTCAGCCCCTGTAGCCTGGGGAGCACTCACTGCCTGGGAGGCAGATGTCACCAGAAACAGCCTGTTTCTGTATTTGCATGCAGCCTGTGCGTGTGTGCATGTGTAAGTGTGTATTTGTGTGTGTGTGCATGTGTGTGTGTGAGAGAGATTGGAATGACGTGACTTGAAAAACATCTCCAAGTTTTCACTGGGGTTTGCTCAAACTGTCACATACGCAAGGTACTCCAAAAATGTTAACAGAAAACAGAATTGAAAGATAAGTTTGATAAGATAAGGGCAGTACAGCCAGTTAAACCATGGCTTGTGACGCCCACGGCTCAACTCAGAGCCTGTCTTCTTCAGAGTCAGCTTCATGTTAATATTAGTACAACCTGCAAGGCAGCAGCTGATGTCTCAAGTGCTTGAGTCCCTGCCAGCCATGTGGAAAACTCAGATTGAGTTACCAGCTCCTGGCTTTGACCTAGTTCAACCCTGGCTTTTATGGGCATTTGAGGAGTGAATTAGTGGTTGGAAGATCTTGTTCTCTCTCCCTTTCTCTCTGTGGCTCTATCTTCGAAATTAATAAATGTGTGCTTTTTACAAAGATAAATTTATTTTGGTATATAAGGAATTTGAAATCCTTGCAAAAACACATCTTCAATGAGCTCCTGAAAAATGTGTTGCATGGATTGTAGATCTTTCTGTACCGGAAGAGCTTGCTTTTTCATTCTATTTTTTTTCACGAAAGTTACAACAAGCCCTTGTTTGTCCGTATAGCTGGGCAGGACAACCACAGGGCAATGTTTAGGGTTCACCCATGCTTTGCCCTCTGTAGTTCCTGTAACCTCTGCTCTCCCTGGTTCAGCCAGACGAGCTTTCCGCTTTCATTGCCTCCAGATATGGGTGAAATTCTTGGCTTTTGACGTTTAAGAGCCTGGGCCTATTTATAAACCAGCAGACTGAGGGGCCTAGAGCAAGACTTCCTTCTGTCAGACAAGAAAGCTATTCTTATGGTGGCATGGTGGGGTAACCAGAGAGGAAGTGGAGAGAATTCAGCTGCTTCTAGGTTCAGAGAGATACAGAGAGAGCACGCCTGGCCCAGTCTTTCCCTAGAGGCATGGGGAGGTGACAGAAACCCCAGCTCTGACCGGGGCCCCTGGGACAAGGCAGATTCTGCCTGCAGGAGGTCCTGACAGTCACACGCAAGGTTTCAGAAACATCTGCCCTGGGCAGCAGGTACAAGAAGGGGCTGGCGAGAGTGGTCCCTGGTCCCAGCATGCAGGGAGGAGTGCTGGAACACAGTCTGGGAAAGCTTGGGTGAGGTCGTGGTAGGGGGTGGGGGCCCTGCTGGGGAAGCCTGTACATGTGTGGCCAGCCCAGCCAGCACTGTGGCTTCAGATGCGTTCATCTTCTTACTGGAGGCAGCATTGTTGTGTGTGTGTGTGTGTGTGTTCGCTGGGGCCGTGTGGAACCCATTGAATTGGACATTGTCGGGTGTTTACTTTGGAAGGACACAGTGCTGATTATGTGCTGTGCCCTCCCTGTCGGGAGACACGTGAGCATGATGTCACCAGCCAGAGCGATGTGAGCCACCTGCTGTATGCCTCTGTCCACTGCCCAGGGTCCAGGCAGTTAGCACTCAGCTGCGGGGTCCTGGTGGGGGTGCAGGTGCTGGCTTCAGAAGCCATGCATGTCAATAGGAGAAAAGCTGCTAAATGTGGCCAGTGGCTCATAAAACTCCGTACCCGAGGAGGCTGGAGCTACAGGGCAGCCTGCGACACCTACATCCGTATCCTGATCTGATATCCAAGTGCCAGACCTTGTCCTAGCTCCTCCACTTCTGATCCCACTTCCTGCAAATGCATCCTGGGAAGCAGCAGGTGGCTCAAATATGTGGGTCCCTTCCACCCATGCTGGAGACCTTGGAGGGATTTTGGGGTTCCTGGTTTTATCTTGGCCCAGCTGTGGCTGTTGTGGGTAGTAAAAGAAACCAGTCAGGTGCTGGTGCAGTGGCGTAACAGGCTAATCCACTTTCAAGCACCAGCATCCCATATGGGCACTGGTTTGTGTTTTAGCGGCTCCATTTCCAATCCAGCTCTCTGCTTATGGCCTGAGAAAGCACTGGAGGATGGCCCAAGTCTTTGGGCCCCTGTACCTGTGTGGGAGACCTGGAAGAAGCTCCTGACTTCTAGCTTCGGATCAGCTTAGTTCTGGCCTTTTCAGCCATCTGGGGAGTGAACCAACAGAGGGGATCTTTCTCTGTCTCCTTCTCTCTGTGAATATGTCTTTCCAATTTAAAAAAAAAAAAAGGTACCAGTGGAAGGAATAGCTCTCTGTATTTCACTGTCTTGCCTTTCAAGTAGGTATTTAATAAGTAAACATTCAAGGATTAGATAGAGGTGACAGGTGGGATGTATGTGAAGAGACAGGCATGTGAGCCACTTTGGCTACCTCCAGCTTGGCCAGTGCTGAGACCCCGGCTCCAGGGTCTTACCCTGTGCTTCCAGCTCAGGGACAATCACACCCAGTCCCTCCCAACTCTCAAACCAAGTGCCACATTCACTCAAGGACAACCAACACAGCGTCAAGGTTGTCGTTCTCAGTTTGAGATGTTAGCAGGAGGTGCTGCTTCTATGCAAGCAAGTGTGACCAGCACACTCACTGAGGGTCAGTCAGAGTCAAGGACTGGGTCCTTGTGCCTTGTCTCTCCATCCTTGGCTGCATGACGGTGGTGACAGAAGGCTCCGGGGATGAGGGAACACCTGTGCTGTCTCCTAGTGGGAGAATGCCATAGAGTTAGGGGACAGACACAGTCGGAGCCCCACCTGTTTCAGGGCCCATCCAGGCCTGGCTGGTTGGTTGCATGAGCTTTGGAGGTGGGGCCCTGTTTACCATGGTTAGTGATTTGTAGCCACAGGGACATGCAGAGGGTAGATGAGTCGATGAGTCCCCATTAGGTCTGCATGAATTAGGGAAGATGGAGAAGAAGAAACAGATCAAAAGAAAAGGAAGAATTCATCATGAAGAAGGAGAGCGAGTGTGGGTAGACTTCTACCTGCTGCACGTTCTCACCAAAGTTTGATGTCAACTATGAGTGTGCAGTGCCAATTTGCATCTCCCTGAAGACAAAGGACATTTGAACTTCTTCCCCCATGCTTGTCACTGTTTGTATGGTTTAAAAAAAACTTGTTGAGCTGGTATTGTGGCTCAATAGACTAATCTTCACCCTGCTAGCACCAGCAGCCCCTCTGGATGACAGTTTGTATCCCAGTTGCTCCACTTCCAATCCAACTCCTTGCTTACGCACTGGGGAAGCAGTGGAAGATGACCCAAGTCCTTGGGACTCTGCACCCACATGGGAGACCTGAAGGAAACTCCTGGCTCCTGGCTTCAGATCAGCTCAGCTCTAGCCATTGCTGCCACTTGAGGAATAAACCAGATGATGGAAGATCTCTCTCTTACTCCATCTTTCCTTCTGTCTGTAACTTTGGTTTTCCAATTAAAAAAAGTAAATCTTTTAATTTTTAAAAAATATATAGAAGATTTATTTATTTAAAAATTATTATTATTTTTTTTTTGGAAAGGCAGAGTTACAGACAGAAGGAAAGACAAAGAGAAAGATTTTCCATCTGCGGGTTCACTTCCCAAGCAGCCACAACAGCTGAAGCTGAGCTGATCAGAAGCCAGAAACCAGGAGCCAGGATCTTCTTCCAGGTCTCCCACATGGGCCGTCCTCGACTGTTTTCCCAGGCCATAAGCAGGGAGCTGGATGGGAAGTGGGGATTCCGGCCAGGAGCAAGGCAAGGACTTTAGCCACTAGGCTACTGGGCCGGGTTCAGATTTGTTTATTTGAAAAGCAGAGTGACACAGAACAAGGGGCAGAGATCTATCTGCTAATTCACTCTCCGAGTGTCTCTGACAGCTGGGCTTGGACCAGGTGGAAACCAGGAGCCTCTTCCAGGTCTCTCACCGTTGGCAGTAGGGCCATCCTTTGCTGCTTTCTCAGGGAGCTCAGTCAGAAGTGGAACTGGAACTCCAACTGGCACTCATAGGGAAAGTTGGCTTTGCAGGTTGCAGCTTAGCCTACTGAACCAGAACATCAGCTCTTATTTTTAAATACCATTTCTCATTAACTTTGTGATGTATCCTTGTAAGTCTCCTCATGTGAGGCTGTGTAAGGTTTTTGTTCCACACCCTAATATCACCTTGCTAAAGGGAAGTAACTTGGCAAATGAAGCCTATTTTCAAGCAATTGGGCAGACCTCTTTTCAGTCCCACAGCTTTGAGTGTGTTTACTAATAAACAGACTTACTGCACATCATCCTGGGAAATTTTACCTCTCCACTTTATTTAGTAAGTCATTTTCCCCCTCTTTTGATAATACAAAGAAGTTAAGGTCAGGCAATGGGCAGGTGGAGCTAAGCAGTGATTTACTGGGGAAGGAGAGTGGGCAAAGGGCTGTTTGCTTTCCTGGTCCTCTATTTACCTGCCTGTAAAGCTGCCAAAACCTTGTCCTAGCTAGCCATACAGGCCACACAGCAGCTTCATGGAGATACTGGATGTAGTCCCCAAGCCTGGGCCTGCCCTTGTGAAGCAAGTGCCTGGCAAATATCGGGGCTCCATCCAAAAGGAGCAGACGGGGGCCATGTTGTGGTGTGGTGAATGAAGCTATGACATGGGAGGTCTATCTCCCACATCAGATGGCTGGGTTGAGTCCTGGCGGCTCCGCTCCCAATCCAGCTTCCTGCCAATGTGTCTGTGAAAGCAGCAGAGGATGGTCCAAGTGCTTTGGGCCCCCGCACGCATGTGGCAAACCCAACTGGAATTCCTTGCTCCTGGATTTTTGGCCTGGCCTAGTCTTGGTTGCTGCTGCCACTTGGGGAATGAAGCAGTGGATGGACGATCTGCATGTGTCACTCTGCTTTTCAAACTAAAAAAATGAAATAAATAAAAGTGCACCTTTTCAAAACTAAATGAAAGGTTCAGGCAGTGAGTGGGCCAAGGGCACACGATCAGCAGGCTGCTTTCTGTCCTTGTCACTGACTTCTCTTTTGACCACACCATGGGGCAGGTGGAGGTCCGCCAGGACTGGGAGACACAGAGGAGAACCTACAAGCTGCTCCTCTGGTAAGCGGTGGTGCTGGGACACACTTCCTGTGCTGGTGTTCGTGTGCCTTCCTGTCCCCGGAAGCCTCGCCCCTACCCTGGAGCAGCCTGTGACTCAGTCACTGGCCCATGCCACAGGCACCTCCGGATGGACTGAAACAGCAGTGCCAGCAGGCGTGTTAGCCCCAAGGAGGGGGCCGTTTGGAGGGCTCTGGGGGCGGGTGGAGGCCCCTTTGTCTCTGTGGGGATTAGCCTAAGGAGAGATGGACAGATGTTAGCTCACCTCACCCAGTGTGCACTCTGCCCTCCTAATTTCCACCACTTACTTGGTGTGTGTTTGTCTTAGTGTAGTTGTCAATGGCAGTCTTGCTTCATCCTGACTAGCAATGGCCTCTTATCCCTCTGTCACTCAAACCTGCCCATAGTCAGAAACAGGGTCCAGGTAGTGGCTACTCCAATATACCAAATAACACTTGGGGTGCATTATGGATACCTCCAGAAGGATGCCTGTGTAATCACAGTTTAATAGTCAAGTGTCTTCCAACTGTGGTTCCTGGACAGCTGGGTCATTGCCGGTAGGAATGGGCAGGATTTAGGAGAGACTGAGACCTGGTTTTCGAGTGACGTCACTCATTCTTTCTCTCTGTTTCTGTTGCCATCGCTTTCTGGCTCCACTCTTGCCTGCCTTGCCCTGCAGCTAGTCTTGCTGGCCTTGCCCTGCAGCCAAATCTTCCACGAGATGAGCACACCAGTCGCGGGCAGGTCATGATGCCCATCCTCACCACTGGCAAGGCCTGTGGAAAGAGAAGCTTCTGGATCCTACGAGTGGGGGATCAGGCCAGGCCCAAGGAGATTCTGCTCCTTCAGCCCAAGGTGTGTTTGGACTCTTGTTGCAGGAAACCCAAGGCTGCACAGTGTGTAATGGGAAGAGGCTCATCTTAGCCCCCAGCTCTGGAACCCGGAAACCCATTGGGTTGGCCACTGGGGGAGGGCCTTTTGGCTGTCTCCTAAGATGGCAGAGAAACAGAAGGGGGTGGTAGGGACAGAGGGATGGCAGCATGCAGAAGGGGTAAGATACAGGCGTGGCCTCATCTATGCCAACCCTGAGGACTAAGTTGCTCTTGTAAACTACAGCGTGATGGTCCCAGGATCCAATCACCACCTCTCCTCTACACTGCTTCAGTGAAGCCCGAGATTGGCAGCCCACAGAGCCCTGGTGGACACACTCCAATCATGTGCAGTCACAGCACAGGACACAGTGGAGAAGCACCAACACACAGCACGGCGGACTGAAGTGATGCCCAGAAGATCCTTGGCATTGAGCGGAGTCACACCTCCCATGCCAGGGGCTTTCACGCGAGTTGTTCATGATTTCCTTAGTAAACCAGCCCTCATGTTACAATCGAGCTTGCCCCCTGTAACTGACACATCCAAGGAGGGCGTGCATGAGTCAGGGGCCCCTTCTTGTCCACCATACCACACTGAGGTTGCCCTGAAGAAACGGGTTCTGCTAGTCAGCTCTCTGCAGGAGGTGAAGCTCATGGGCCCAGCATAATGGCTCAATTGGTTAATTCACCCCCCTGCAAGCGCCAGCATCCCACACGGGCACCAGTTTAAGTCTCAGCTGCTCCACTTCCCAGCTAGCACCTTGACTGTCGCCTGGGAAAGCAGTCAAGTATAGCCCAAGACCTTGGGACCCTGTACCTATGTGGGAGACCTGACTCCTGGCTCCTGGGTTTGGATCAGCTCAGTTTCAGCCATTGCAGCCATCTGGGTAGTGAACCAACAGATGGAAGATTTTTCTCTCCATCTCTCTTTCTTTCTGTAAAAATCTGCCTTTCCAATTGAAATAAAGAACTTTTTTAAAGGGGATGATACCCAAAGTCCCCTGACCTGAGAGGACCCACCTGCCAAGTGCCTCCAGGTAAACCCTTATTCTCTGTATCTACATCTGTAAAAATACTTTTTACTTTCTAAAAAGATCCTAGTTCTATGGGATACAGGGTTGTTCTGATAGTGGAAGTGTGTAAGCGAAGTAGTTGTTTTAAAAAGGATTTATTTTACATGGAAAGCAGAGTTACAGAGGGAGAAACAAGAGAGATCTTCCATCTGCTGGTTCACTCCTCAAATGTCTACACTGATCTAAGCTGAGTTGATTCAAGTCAGGGAGTTTGGTGCTTCTTCCAGGTCTCCCATGTGGGTGCAAGGGCCCAAGGACTTGGGCCATCCTCCGTTGCCTTTCTAGACCATGAGCAGGGAGCTGGATTAGGAAATACAGTGGCCAGGACACGAACGGGTGTTTATATATGATGCTGGTATTGCAGACATAGGATTAGCTTGCTACTTTGCTCCAGCAAAGTAATCTTGGTTTACAAGACAGTATGATGATGATACTGTTGATAATGACAGAGCAGTGCCAGCCCAGACCCTCTCAGTTAATTCTAGAATTACAGAAGGGAATTCAGGGCAGGGCTTTTTCTCATCCCCAGGCGAGAACGTACCACGCCATGCCTTTCAGAACAGCTAGAACACCGATAGTGCGGTGGTCAAGCGGGCTATGAACTGAGGGTCTCTCTGCTTCAGCCGGGGGGGGGGATCCAGAAGGGGCCCACCACTTGGGAGGACAGGTTGGCAGCTCCTGGCTATGCTAAACACACCTTCCTGTGTGTTCCTGCCATCACTCTCCCTGATAGGCATCTACCCAAGGGCATCAGGTCCTTGTGTCCACATGGGCACTCTTTATTCACGACTGCGTAAGGCTGTGAGCAGTCAAGGTATCTTCTCTTAGGTGCTGGGGTAGACCACGCTGTACCATGACGATGGGTTATTGCTCTGTGTTTCAGGAAATGAGCTTTTGAGCTGCGAACAGTGGGGGATGAACCATAAACACGTTATCAATCAGAAAAGCAGAAACCCGTAAAGTCTCTCTGCTATAGGTTCCGAGTCTGACATTCGGGGAAAAGGCAGAACCGTGTAGAATTTGGTTGGTGATTGACAAGGGGGAGGCAGGTGACTGAGAGGGGCTGGGGGGTGGGTGATGGGCAGGCAGAGCGCAAAGATTTTTTGGCAGTCACTACTGTGACATTGCAGCGGTGGAGTGCCCCACCACAGTGTGTGTGTGTGTGTGTGTGTGTGTGTGTGGTCTGTTGCGGACCAGGGCCTATAGGAAATCTCTGCAACTTCCTCTCAGTCCCATTGCAAAGCTAGCATTGCTCTAAAAATCTGAAACACAAGCGAGCCGGCAAGCCAACATTTCTCCCCAGCTCTGGCTGCTTTGTCTGCTGCCACCACAATGCGGTTTCCCAGCACCGGTCCTGGGGGCCAGGTTCCTCGTTTGCATTTTAAAAATGATTTATTTTTGATGGCAAAGAAAAAAAAGAGTGCACGTACAACATTGGGGAAATAAGAAAAAGAAATGGGGGCAAAAAAAACTTCACGTCTAAGAGCCGCATCCAGAGGTTGGATGAGGACTCCCATTCCTGAAAAACAGAACTGTGGCTGAATGTAGCATTGCTAAGAGGCTGAATGTAGCATTTGCTCAATGTCTAGGAAACCGAGGGAAAAAGCCAATTACAACACCTTGCCCTAAATGTCTACTTCCTTCCTTTACGCACAGCAGGCTCTGTGCTCATGGGCATCTCATTTATTTCGTTGTGGTTGCAAGGACAGGGTATGTGTAATTTCCTGTCTTCTTCCTTTTCACTCCAAAACATCCCATGAGCATTACGTCCATGCTGCTACCTTGTCTTGGCACTGGTCCGCCGGCGCCTGCCATCACCTAGCAGCCACAGCTGACCCCTGTCTGGAGGTGGACACCGTCATCTTTCTGACCCACAAGATTCTGAAACAACAGAGTTCAAGGAGGTGGGGGGTGTGACTCGACTGGCTTCCCCCTTCCACGGAGGAGTGTTGGCTTGGAGAGAATGACTAGAAAAACACAGAGACAAACTGAGGAGGGAAGAGATCACCAGGTGAAAGCCTGATGGGCTTCTCAGCGAATGGAGCCTCAGAACCCCAGGCTGTGGGACGTGGGGCCTGTAGATCCTCGAAGTGTCCTGCCTTCCAGGAGAGCCAGCACCCAGCTTTTGGGTGGGGGCCTAGGGGTGGATCCCCAGCAAAGCCCCGGCAAAGCACTAACATCTGGAAGCACGTGAGTAGCCAGTCTGGGGCCTGTATCGTGGGGCAGCTGCTGCTGAAGCATCCCCTGATAGCTCCCATTGCAGTCCCAGCTCTTCCACTTCTGACAATGGCCTGGGAAAACAGCGGAAAAGGACCAAGTGCCTGGGCTCTACAGCCACGTGGGAGACCGGGATCCGGATCCAGGCTCCTGGCTTTGGCCCAGCTTCAGCTGTATGGCCATGTGAACCAACGGATGCAAGACCTTTCTTTCTCAATCTGTAACTCTGCCTTTTGATTAATAAAATAAATGTTAAAAGGAAGAGAGAGAGAGAGAGAGAGAGAGAGAGAGAGAGAGAGAGAGAGAAAGTGTCAGCAAGAACTCAGGCTGATCTTTCTCGCTCCTGGACTCCCAGCTTCTGCATTTGTATAATGTCCTGTGAGTGCTCCACCCAGGGCGTCTCCCAAAGAACCTTACCTCCCCCTTCTCCACCCATAATTCCGTCCCCCTGACTGCCCTGGGGGAGTCACAGCCACCAGCTTTGGCTCCTGTCCACACACTGGACAGGGCTAAGCCATCTCTACAAAACCCAGCCAGCCCAGTTATGACTTGCTTTGGGGGCGGGCATCAGTGGGCTCAGGTTAGTGTCTGTGAACACAGAGTAAACGACGTTGGCTGACCGGAATCGCCTAGTCGCCGCGAGGAAGGTGGGACCAGGGATATTTCCCGCTTGCAGGTGCGTCTAGCCGGTGGATTGCAGGTGTCCCTGCCCGCTACAGCCTGGCTCAGCCCCGTGTCAAGCACGCAGCTGGCGCTTGGCCGAGCGTTCGCTTGCTAGCGGCAACTTGGAGGACTGGCACCGCCCGGGCGGCCCTGAGGTCGCACCTGCGCGGCTGCCGGCGGGCAGGGGGAGGCGCCGGGCAGGCAGAGGGCGCTGCGGGGCGGCTGACCGCGCGCACCGCGCTCGCCACGCAGCCGGGGAGCCTGGGAGCTCGGCTCGGCGCTCCCGCGGCACAGAACTTCCCTCTGCTCCACCTGGTTGCCCCGAGGTGCCAGCAGCGGGAGGAGGAGCGAAGACGCCCAGCCCCAGGAGGCGCCGCGCTCCGGACCGCCGCGTCAGCTCCCGGCGCGGGGGCGCCGTCACCACGGCCCCGCGCTCCTCCAGAGCCCCGAGGGCCTCAGTGCCGAGCCCCGCGGCCAGGGTGGCCCTTTAAAAGGCAGTGTCTTGTCCGGCGGGGGGCGCTGACCCGCGCCCGAGGCCCGGCCCCTCCGTCCCCTCCCCCCGCCCTCGGCGCGGCCCTCCCTCGGTCCCCGCGTAGCTCGCCGGGCGCACGCTCCGCCTCCCGTCAGTCGGCCGGGCCGTGTGGTGCGCGGCGCGGAGCGGGAGCCGGAGCCGGAGCCGGGGCCGGACGCGCGGCTGGGGCTAGGGCTGGGGGCTGGGAGCGCGGTGCGCACGGCCTCCCCGCGCGACTTCGGCGCCCGCCGTGGGCTGAGGCCTCCGCCGCGATGGCCGAAATGGGCAGCAAGGGGGTGACGGCGGGGAAGATCGCTAGCAACGTGCAGAAGAAGCTCACCCGCGCACAGGAGAAGGTGAGCGCGCCGGGGGCCCCGGACACCTGTCCTTCTCTGTCCCTTTCCTTCGCTGGGCGTCCGGCGCTGTCACCTTCGGGACCGCCAGGGCTAGGGTCTTCGGGGGTCCCCAGCCTGCACCCACCGGCTCTCTGCGCACCCTCTTCGTGTCTAGTGCTCGCCTCCCCGCCCAGGACAGGAGCCGGGAGGGCGCAGCTGTCTCCTCACCCCCACCCCCTCCTCCAGTCGCTTTGTCCCTGCTCCACTCGCCTGCGGACAAGTGGCGGCTTTGCTCCGGGCTCCAGTCCGGGCGCGCGGTGTGGGTTGCCCCCTTTCCGGAGGCCGCAGCCCGGGAGTCTGGGAGGCGCAGGAGCGACCCCCGCCCTGAGGCTCCGTGCTCATGCAGCCTGTCTATGCGACCCCGGAGCCACCAGAGCCCCAGATGGCCAAAGCTGCCAGCGCCTGCGGTGGCCTCCTTCCCATTGGTTTCCTTTCCTGGGAGGTGCCTGCGGCCTGGGAGCTGCCGCAGGGCCCCACCGGGGGCTTAGGGCCGAGCTCCCCTCCGGGAGGGATTGCAGCCACCCGAGGGAGCGGGAGTACCCGCGTGGTCCCCAGTGGTCCAGGAACGGGTGGCGGTGACGGCCACAGCGGTGCTGGTTGCGGACGCCCCGGGGGACTGGGGCCGGGAGGGGCGTGGAGCGCCCACGGGGAACCGAGCCCTGTTCACGGGATGCGACTCCCTGCGGGTCTGGGAGATGAGTCGGAGCTGCCTGGGGGTGGGCGACTTGCTGCGTGTGCTGGAGGAGCTGTGAGGGATTCCGGGCGAGGGGAAGGCGGGGGTCTGGGCCGGCCAGCCCCCTGATCCTCGGGTGTGTTGAATTGGATCGCGCCAGCTGCTGACGCCACTTCCCCTGCTGATCCCGATCCTGAAATCTGAGATTGCAGAGTCCCTGCCTTGGACAGGGTGGCCCCTGACGCTGCGGGCTAGTCGAAGGGCGGGGGGTGGGGGGGCGCAGGCTCTGTGTCTGTTTCTAAGGCTGTTTATAAACAGTGACTGGTGCTGCGGGGACCGGCGGACTGGGCCCCCCAGGGGTGCAACCACGTGACGGGGAGGGAGGGGGCTGCTGCTCATCCTTGTGTTCTTGGCTGAGTGGGTGGGTGGGTGTGCGATCAGGGATAGGACGGCAGCCAAGCTCCAGATCTGGCCATACTCAACTCCCCCTCCCTGCTTGGAGGGGGTGGGGACGGGACAGGAAGAGGGATTGGAATCCCTCATGGTCTTCAGCGGACCTGCAGGGCTTTGGGCACCCTGGTGTGACTCCCTAGCCACAGGGTAATCCTGAGGGTGCCTGCAGTCCTGGCCTGGGGAGCAGGGAGGACAGGGAGATGGATGGGGAGCTGGGATTGCTCTTGCTGAGTGTAACACCCCACCTCCTAACCTCCCACCCAGCTGCCTTTTCTCTGCAGTGTCTTTGCTGTGGTTCTCAGAGTAGGCTGCATTCCCTCCCTCTCTCTGCAGCCCCTGTTCCTTGACCACAGTTGACTGACAGCTGCTCAGTTGCGGATGCTTCCAGAACCTGTGCACTGTTGGGGACCCTCCGCGCATAGCAGGCCTCTTGACTCTCCCTGAAAGCATTGTTCCTTGCACCCACTGCCTTCTTGGCTGCAGGCTCTTCTGCCTTTTTCCGTGTCACAGACTGGGTACCCCTAAGTCGGCTGCTTTCTCAGTGTCTTCTGGAGGGGGTGCTGCTTCTACGCCTGACTCCTGTGGACTCCATCCTGCTGCCTTGCAAGCAGTCTGGCCACTGGCCCCACCTTGCCTCTGCCTCACGCATGAGCCGTGGAACCATTCCAGCTCCCCTGTCGCCCTCAGTGGGGGGACCTTCATGTGGAAGGAAGGGTCCCACCTTGCAGCCCCTACTCTTCTCTCCCACTTGTCCTCTCTCAGTCTGAGACGCAGAGGGTGGCTCTGAGGTCAAGGGCAGCCTGCCCTTTGGGACTGCAGGCCTGATGGGTGTCTCTGTGGCCTCCCAGATGGTGGCTACGCCCTGGCCCACCTGGGCAGATGGAGTAGAGTGTGTCTCGGGCAGTCACCCAGCTCCTGCAGGTGCATCATGGGTAGTTATTGGGGCTTGGCCTGGCACAGGCTTATAGATAGGGCCAGGCCGTGCTGAACGCCCCCTCCATCCTCCCTCCTCTGACACTCCCTGCCCGACATCTGCTGTGTGCTACTTCCTGGGCTGAGCCCCTGCATGCTGACTTAGGCAGGGGGCAGTGTCTGTGGCCCACACAGAGCTCTGTCCTGTAAGGGCTCATTCACATTCCGTGCCTCCCAGCTGTCCCCAGTGTGGGGGGTGCAGAGTGCGTGCCTGGAACTAGGGCCTATGGGTGCCATGAGGTCATCTTCCCATTGCGTTTAACTCTGTATAACGACTGTGTCCATTTTTGGGCCTCCGAAGATGACTGGGCAAAGCCAGTTTAGGGTAGGACTTGGGTCAGATGACAGAAAGGATTAGAGGTTGAGAAGGACAGCTGGGGCAGAACAGGGGAAGGGAGCGGGAGCTCACCCCCTGGCCCCTGGAGGGCTGCCACGTAGGAGTCCTCATGGAGTGGGCTGGAGGGAGGAGCGTGGGACACTGGAGCTGGGCAGGTGATTACAGGAGGGAAGAAAGTGCTAGTATGGGAGTGAAGGGGGTGCAGGCCAGTCCATGGGCCATGGAGGGTGGAGGGCTGGCAGGTGCTCCTAGAAGAAAGTGCAGGGGAGGTTATTTTTAGGATCCTGACACCTGCTGGGAGTTGGACCAAGCCCATGTGGGTGCGCGAGGTCTCAAGCCATAGCCATGTTGGTCTGCTCCGCGGTAGCCCATGCCCTGGGGCCTTCTCCTTGCAGTTAACCTGAAGAGTAGACACACTTGCAAGAAGCTTTCCTGGAAGGGACCCCTGGAATGCAGGCACAGGCCACATGGGCTCTGCTCCCCTGGGTCACTGAGTTTGTGGGAACCCGGCCCCTTTCCCAACCCCCAGTCCGCAGCTGTTGTCCTCCACCAGCTTCTTGTCATCCCCTCCATCTGCTGGCTACCTCTGCCCTTGGGTGTCTGAGGCCGCTCCCTGAGCCCCTCTTGGCTACCACCCTGTGCCAGCTGCTTCCCTCTGCCCTCGGTTATTCATGGTGGACGGTTCATCTCCCTGCTGGAGAGGTGCTCTGAATGGGGTGTGGGTGGGGAGGTTAGATGCAGGGACCCCGAGTCCTCCTCCCTGAGCCCCCCTCTTCTTTCCTCTCTGCCTAGGGAAGATTGCTGGCTCAGGGCTGGTTTCCAGGGGTGGGGCGGAGGAGGTAGGGCCAAACGGCCTGTGTGGGGCTATGAGCAGAAGGGGTTCCAGGAGACACAGTCAGGCCCCAGGGTTCAGAGTTGGGAATGAGAGAGGCAAGGTCACCAGCTCTCCTGCAGAGGAGGCATGGGTGGGTCAGACGTGAGCTGGAAGCTGTCAAGGGTTGGCTGCTGGGGAAATCCACACGTTTCAGGGGTTGTTAGAGAGAACCCCTCTGCCTTCCTTCACAGATCACACCCTATGGGGGTGGAGGGTGAGCTGGTTTCCTTCACTTTCAGGCTCCTGATTGGGACCTATTCGGAGAGGACTTCTGTCCCAAGCTTCTAGAATCTCCGAATCCCCCTTCTGGTTATGGAGCACACATGGGTGCTGGGAGCTCCGCCTGGCAAACAGGACCTTCCTTATGAAACCTGGCTGACAAAGATTCTCCCTCCTCTGCCAGATGTGTCCATTAAATGCTGGGGAGTCCATCCTGGGAGTCCCTGTCCTCCTCCATGGTCACCCTTGCTAGCCCCTCTCCTGAGAGTGTCCATTACAGGCCTCCATAGACAGCTAATCCCTGCCGAGTTCTGAGCTGCTCTAGGCTTAGGATGTGGTCACAGCCCGGGGACAGTATGTGTGCTTGTGTGGGCGGGCAGGTGGGCAGAGGGCTTGGACTCAGGCATCAGATAGTTCTGCTGTGAGCATATTGGGTGGTGCCCAGTGGCTCTGTGACCCTGGCCACATCTTCCTCCTCTCCCTGGGCTTGCCTTCTCACCATCGCTGAGGCCTTGATGGGGTCTGCCTATTCCTTCGTCGATTTGTCCTGTAGAAGTAGAGTACCTGCTGTGTGCTGGGCACTATACTAGAGGCTGAGGGTGCACAGTGAAAATGGCCAAGGCCCCTGGCCTGGAAGGCTGACGCTCCAGCGGGGCAGCAGGGCCGCGGGGCAGTTCCTAGGGACCCTGCATAGGAAGAGCCCCTGCCATGGGAGAGTTGAGTGAGGGCAAGGCTGATGGAAGTCTGTGGTCTACAGGGAAGAGAAGGCAGCAAGGATAGAGGGCGTCCGGTGGGCTGCTGCCCTGGCATGCTGTTTTCCTAAAACTGCCTATTGGGCTTGCTGCCTTTTGGGTCCAAGGAAAGGACCCTGATGGAAGGCAGGCCTACGCAGATGTGCAGCCTTGAGGGGCTGTTTGTATAAGGTCAGGCCGGCAGGTGCTGCTGCCCAGGGTGGGGGATGGCAGAGGCCAGGGTGAGGAGGAGGAATTTGGGGTACCTGGGAGATTGGGCGATTTCCACGCCAAGCAGTGACTTAGTGTAGTAAAGAGGGTGTAGGGGGGCCGGGATACGGTTGGATCCTCTCCTGCTGCCCTCCTGCCCCTGAGCAGCTCTCCTGGCCCTCTTGGAGCTTTCCTGTCCTCACGTGGAGCCTGTCTGGGGCCGCTGGGGAAAGGGAGACTCACAGCAGAGGCTGTTAACTCAGAGCTGCTTGCTGTCCCCTTGCTGCCTGTCCTGTGGAAGGCTGGCCTGGCCCCTGGGGCTCTTGGGCACCTCCCACCCCCGCAGGCTGCTTTCTCCTCCTTGGGGAGGACATGGGGTGGTGGTGTCACTTGAGTGGACCCCGGGGGCATATGCAGGCCTGGGTTTTCCAGGCACAGGTCTAGAGCCAGGAGCACAGATAAGATGCCCTGGGTGTCTTTCACATGCAAGGTAGTTAACGCATCCCACCCCTTGAATCTCTAGGAGCTCTTTCTTTTAAAAAGATTTATTTATTTTTATTGGCAAGGCAGATATACAGAGGGAAGGAGATAGAGAAAGATCTTCCATCTGCTGGTTCACTCCCCAATTGACCACAACCGGCCAGAGTTGAGCTGATCTGAAGCCAGCAGCCAGGAACCTTTCCTGGGTCTCACGCAGGTGCAGGGTCCTAAGGCTTTGGGCCGTCCTCTACTGCTTTCCCAGGCCTCAAGCAGGGAGCTGGATGGGAAGAGGGGCTGCTGGAATTAGAACCAGCACCCATATAGGATCCTGGTGCGTTCAAGGTGAGGATTTAGCAACTAGGCTATGGTGTTGGGCTCTCGAGTAGCTCTTTCCTCTGGGATACAATCCTGTCTGCTTTTGCTTTTGTCACATGGCTAGTGTTTTGGTGTGAGAAGGTGGTAATACTAATTGAATGCTGTTGGACAGGAAATAGCCACGGTGCTGAATGCACACACAGGGGAGACTTTTTTAAAAAAAAGATTTATTTTATTATTTTTTTATTGGAAAGGTGGATATACAGAGGAGGAGATACAGAGGAAGATCTTCCATCCGATGGTTCCCTCCCCAAGCGGCCGCAAAGGCAGGAGCTGACGATGCCAGGAGCCAGGAGCTTCCTCTAGGATTCCCACGCAAGTGCAGGATCCCAAAGCTTTGGGCCGTTCTCCACCGCATTCCCAGGCCTCAGGCAGGGAGCTGGATGGGAAGTGGGGCTGCCGGGATTAGAACTGGTGCCCATATGGGATCCCGGGCGCATTCAAGGTGAGGACTTTAACCACTACCGAGAGACTTTCCTGGCGTGCATGTACATGCTCTAGTGGGGTAGAGGTTGCTTCACATGGTCCCTGTAGCATCCCATGCTCCAGTGTGACACAGAGTGGGTGCTGTGTGCACGCAATAATCTTCCACTGTGCTCTGGGAGTGGTTCCCAGGGATGCTTAAGCCTTAATGAAACAGTATAGGGCCCGATGTGGTAGCCTAGTGGTTAAAGGCCTCACCTTGCACATGCCGGGATCCCATGTGGGTGCTGGTTTGTGTTCCGGCGGCCCCGCTTGCCATCCAGCTCCCTAATTGTAGCCTGGGAAAACAGTAGAGGATGACCCTGCACCCATGTGGGAGACCCGGAAGATGCTCCTGGCTCCTGTCTTCGGATTGGCTCAGTCCTGACTGTTGTGAGCACTTGAGGAGTAAACCAGTGGGTGAATGATCTTCCTCTCTGTCTCTCCTCCTCTCTGTATATCTGACTTTGCAATAAAAATAAATAATAAATCCTTAAAAAAAATTAAAACAGTACAGTATTTGCATGTCACCCATACATGCTCTCCTTTCCTTTATTTTTGTTTATGTTTTTGCCTATTTATTTGAGAAGGAGGGAGAAAGGAGAGGAGACGAGAGGATAGCAGAGGAGAGCTGAACTCCATGTGCTGGCTTACTTTCCCAATGTCCCTAATGTCCTGGCTGGCCTGGTCTGAAGCCGGGACCCAGGAGCTCAATCGTTACGTGGCTGGCAGTAATGCAATCATGTGAGCCCTTGCTGTTGCTCCCCAGATCCTTACCTTTTAAAAAAAAAAAAATATATATATATATATATATATATATATATTCTTATTGGAAAGGCAGATTTAGAGAGAAGCAGATACAGAAAGATCTTCTGTCCACTGGTTCACTCCCCAAGTGGCTGCAATGGCCGGAGCTGAGCCAATCCAAAGCCAGGAGCCCAGAGCCTCTTCTGGGTTTCCTATGTGGGTGCAGGGTCTCATGGCATTGAGCCATCCTTCACTGCTTTTCCAGGCCACAAGTAGGGAGCTGGAAGGGAAGTGGAGTAGCCAGGACGGGAACCAGTGCTCATATGGGATGCTAGTGCTTGGATATGGGGGATTAGCTAATTGAGCCAAAGCGCTGAACCACTAGTCTTGCAGGAATCTGAAGCAAGGAACTGGAGTCGGGTATCATACCCAGGTAGTTGCCTAAATGCTGGCATTTTTTCACACCCCCCACCCGCCCACCACTTATTTTCCTTCCTTGATTGCTTGAATCCACAGAGCCAGGCCCTGTGGATACTGATGGCTGAATTACTCTTGTTATATATAAGGAACACAGATCTGATGGCCAGCAGTCCCCCTATTCCCACCCCCCCCCCAAGACATCATGGCTGTAGGGAGTGAAGGGTTGCTGTGATCATGGGCCTCTGAGTGCCCCGGGTCTGTCTCCATGCCACCTTGTCTGTGCTGGGTAAGCCGCATGGGGCTGTCCATGGGGCAGCATAGAAATCCGGGGGCCTGAGAGTGGGGATCTGTGCTCTGCTAGGGCTCTCTTGGGGAGTCTTGTCTGGTTCTGGGCCAGCTGCCAAAAGGGGCTTGGCCTTGGCCCTCTGCTGTGGGGTGGCAGGTCCCAGGGAGAGGGATTGCTGGGCCCAGGAGGTCAGTGTTAGGCCAGCGAGCTGCTGCCCTCAGACGGGGTTCACAGCTCCCTGCTGAGCCTCCTCCTCCTCCCCTGCTCCCTGACCCAGATCCCCTGGGTGTGTTGACAGATGGGGTGGGATTGGGGTCACAGCATGGGACGGCGGCCTTGAGGCCCCCATCCTGGGCCCAGCCCCCACGGCCGCCTCTGCCCGCCCTTCGCAAGGGCAATGAGCTGCAGGCATCTCCCATCTGCAGTGCGGTGTCCTGGAGCCTGGATCTGTCTGGGAGTGAGTGGGCGGCTGGCACAGCAACAGCCGGCCAGCCAGCTCCCTGGCTGAGGAGGGATTCCTCTGTGTGGGGGCTGGGCCTCTTCACCTTCAGGACCTCCCCCCCAAAGTAGCTTTGTTGAAGGAATGCCTACTGGGTACCAAAGTGAGCCCCTAATTTTTTGTTTAGCAAAAGATTTATGGATTTGAAAGGCAGAGTGACACCGAGAGAAGGAGAAAAGGAGAGAAGGAGAGACAGAGATCTTGCATCTGCTGGTTCACTCCCCAAATGGTCACCACTGCAGGGACTGGGCCAGGCTGAAGCCAGGAACCAGGAGCTTCATCCGGGACTCCCATGTGGGTGACAGTGGTCCGAGTACGTGGGTCATCTGCTGTTGCTTTTCCAGGGGCACCAGCAGGGAGCTGGATAGGAAGAGCTCTATACCGGATACTGGTGTTACAAGGGATGACTTCTGCTTGCTGGGCCTTAGATGTCTTTTACTGAAGTAACCCCCCAAAGACGGACCGCATGCCCACCCTCCTACCTGTTCTACCATGGCAGCCTTGCTGTTGTGGGCAGGACCTTGAGGTGGTAACCATATCCTAGAGGCGGTGGACTTGCCCCCTGCTTGCAAGCAGTTCTCTGCCTTACACAAGGTGTTGTTCCCCTGATGATCTTGGGGCTGAGGAGGGCCTTGGAGCTTGGAGGTATTTCTGTTCTTTGCTTGAGCAGTCAGGGAGAGCTCCTTGGAGGAGGTGGTGCCCATGCTGATATTGAAAGGGCATAGGATGTGGGTCTTGGGTGGGGAGGGATGTTTCTGGCATCAGTGTGAACAGTGCTTGGCATGACCCAAAAGTGGATGAGCGTTGGGGATAGCCTGTGGCTATCTGGAAGGGACCAGCTCTGCCCAGGACCCCGGTGCATCCTGGCTCTCTCAGCTTTGCTTGGTGTTGGCTGAGTCCTTTTCTGTCACCTGCCCTGGGCTCAGCCTGCATCACTGTCCTGACCGTGGGAGGCCCAGCTTGGCGAGGAGAAGCATGGCACAGACAGCCAGGGCAGGGCAGGAACCACTGTCCTGGCGCCACCTATCTGGGCCAGCCTAGCCTGTGAGTGTCCAGCATACAGGGGCTGCTTCTCCGAGGGGCTGACCACAGGGGCTGAGCTTGGGGCTGCTCACCCCTCTTTGGGATATTTACAGCCACCCAGATGGCCAAGGGGATCAGAGCTGGTGTCATCTCCATCATGGTTGGAGCTTTCCTGGCTCAGCAGGGCTGGGGTGGGGGGAGGGACCAGGACAGCCTAGGCCAGCCCGGCCCCTTTTTCCAACAGCTGTTGCTCCTTTCTTTGGATCCTGTGCTCCACTTGACTCCTCCCTGGGGCTGCAGCCAAGAGGCCGGAGCCTTGGGCCAGCCTGTGCTTGCCACTGGACCCTGGGGACTGAGCTATCACTGAGAGACCAGGCCTGGACTGGGAGACCCCCTTCCATCACCAGCTGTGTCACTCCTGTTTCTGCTGCCTACGGCAGCTCAGCCCCCTTGATCCCTGTCATCCAGGGATAATTATCTGGTGAAGGCATGACTTGGGGGCACGGATTGGGACCCAGGAATGCCTGGCAGGTGGACAGGGAGAGGGAAGCATTGAGTGGACAAAGGGGAAGAAGAATTTCTGGGGGTCATGCCCGGGAGGGTTAAGGGGGGTTAAGCCAGGGAGTAGAAGGAGGGCATCCTCTGGCTGTGTGGTCCCTGGCCAGTCGTCTGCCCTCTCAGAGCCCCAAACTCCTCCACAGTAACTGGGTGATGAGACTTTCTGCCTAGGGGGGTACAATCCTTGCTCCTTGGTGGGGGAGGACTTGGGAAACCCCAGCAGCCCACAGCCGTGCTCTGAACCCTTCTGGGCTGCTGACAGCTCTTTTTGACATTGAGCTGTGGTGCCTTTCTTCTTCTGTGAAAGCAGAAAAAGCTAAATTGGGGGGTGTTGGCATCACCTCTCCTGGAGGGAGGCTGAAAGAAGGAGGCAGGGCTGAAGGGTGCATCTTTCCAGGGGCACTTGCCCCTCTCCCATGGCAGGTGCACGGAGTCACTTCATTTGTTCATTCATTTATTGTAGGACCCGATGGCAGCAAGGCGAGCAGGTGTGAATGACCTAAGTGGGACCCTGGCTCTGCTACAGGAAGCTTAGGGTGGATGTCCCTGGTCAATGGCGTCGGGACAACTGGCTCCTGCCCAGAATGTGGGCCTTGAGTAGGCGTTCATTCCCTGTTGAGAAACCCCTACACCTGCCACCTTGTGTGTTTCTCTCTGTGCCTGGGGAGGGGGGGTTATTTAGTCACTGGGAATGCTGAGGCTTAGGGGAACCCTCAGGACTTCCCCACCCTTAGGTGGTCCTTCCCAGGTACTGCTGCCAGCTCCCCAAATCCTGGCAGGAGAGGGTAGGTGTTTGGTAGTGGTGACTGAAGAGCAGACATCTCTTGGTGGGGCTGCCTTTGCTCCCAGTCTGTTTTGGGAGCCATAATAGGCTGGCACACCAGAGGGAAAGTGAACCCCCAGAGCCGGGGATGCTCATTGCTCAGAGATTTTTGTGTGGTCCCTGTGGCCCTAGGAGGAAGGTGGGGGTGTGTGTGGGGGATCCGACTAGGAGCCTGGAGGAGGAGGAAGGGCTGGGTCAGCGTGCCAGCCCACCTAGCACCCATTAGGAGAGCAGGAGGACGGGCAGGAGAGCCTGGGTTTGGAGCAGGGAGGGGAGAGAGAGGGGTGATAGCAGCTTGGGAGGGGACTTGAGGGCATATTCATGGTGAAGAACTGCGTCTTGTTGCGCACAGAGAAGCAGAATGCACAGTTAATTGGATGCATTTGCTGAACCTAGGACACGGCCCAAATATTGTTCTTGTTCTGAAATACAAAACTCAGCCAGGAATGTCTTCCTTTGTGTCCCCTCCTTGTAAGGACTTAGGGATGCAGTGCGGCTTGGCTCAGCAGAATGTCCCGTGTCCTAGCCTGGCCTGGCAAGGACCTCAGCCTGGGGCACCCTGGGCGTCTTGCAAGGGGAGGACATTAGAACAGCACTGGCCAGGCTCTCTGGGGGTCTGGGGCTTGCCTGAGGAGTGGCTCGGAGAGTTGAGTCAGCATATGCGGGGGCTGAGCTCTGTGGGACCGACACAGCTGCTGCACTTTGGGGTCACCCCGGCCAGGAGGCCACCCCCACGGTCTGTAGTAGCCTGGAGTGGCCTGTGCCACCTCCAAATTCCAAACTGATGCCCGAGCAATGCAGTGAGGACAGCCCCAGGCTCAGTTACTCGTCCCTTGGCTCCTGCACAGAATGGGGCCTGCCATGCTAGACCCCCATTTCCCGGCAGGATAGGCGAGTCTTGCTGTGTATGGCTGCAGTGCCTGGTGCCTGGTGTCCAGCCCCAGGCCCAAGGTCAAATCCCAGCTCTTCCTTCCCTGAGCCCTTTGAGCTTGAACAAGAAACAGCTCCCCAGCGCCCACACCTACCTAGAACCTCTGTGCTCCTGTCTCTGAAGTGGGTGAATTCCCTAACCTTGACTTGACACAGGGAAATGGGCATCTGTGGTTCCCACATGAGGATCCTGGTAGTGGTGGGGAGTGCCAGCTTAGAGACCCAGCCGTGCTCCCTCGGTGGGGGTTGTGCACCCAGCTGCCCCCTGCCCTCTGTGTGTCCTGCAGGGCAATGGTTGAAGATTCCAATTTCTAGCTTGTGATCCAGACTTGGGGCCTGAGGGGGTGGGGTTGAGGACAGAGGAAGACGGTGACTGGCTGTTGGGGATCTACTCCCTGAGGGATGCTGGGCTGGTGCCTGGGACCCGGGAGGGGGTGGGTGGTGGTGAATGTCCACATCCCATTGTTGGAGAAGAGGCCTCCCCCGGGGTAGGAGGAATGGCAGGCAGGGAGGGTGGCAAGGCCAGAGCTGTGGTGCTGGACTCACTTTATTCCTGGCTGGGGGACTCTGGGGACAAACTGCTTTAGACCACGAGTCTGGGTCTGTACTGCGGTGGCTGCACAGCCAGTGGGAATCTGGCTGGTGGGGGGGTTCCCTCTTGCACAGGCACTGTGTGACTCTGGGATTTTGGGTCCATGGGCAGCAGAGTTTGCTGGATCTGCACTTGCCTGCGGAGGTGTCTGGGTGATGTGTGAGCCCTGGACTCTGGGCGTGGAAGAGCCTATGAGTGGGGACAGTGGCCTGCTCGGAGCTGTGGGACCCTGAGGGGCCCCTGGCTGGCCTCAAGGGCTTACCTTGGTGGTCCAGGTCGAGGCAGAAGGCATGCATGGCTTGAACCCAAAGCTTGACTTCATGCTGGCCAGTGGATGGGCCAGGGGCTGGCCTCTCTGTGCCCTCATCACCTCTCTGTGCCTTCAGGACCTGATCTTGCCCACAGAGGGTTGAAACAGCACAGGCTATTGGTGGAGGGCAAGAGAGTTGGGCCATCTCCTCACTTGCCTGTTTGCCTGTTGCACTGGGTGCTGACCTCCTGCAGCTGGTGGGTGCCTCCCGTGACCCCTTCACTCCAAGTTCAGATGATGCCTCCTGTGGGCTGATACAGAGTCACTGGGGTGCAAGATTGGCCAGAGGGCAGAGCCTGGGAAAGCCCATTCTCTTCCCACATTAAGGGGCTGGGGGCAGTGTGGGAGTCCCTCAGCCTTGGACTCTCTCCTGCTTGCCCCACTCCCAAGCCGATCACCCGCTGACCCAGCACCCACACTAGATGGGGTGTGCCAGAATGTGGGTGGGCAGGCTGATAGGGGCTATTTAAAGCTGGCTCTGGGCACTGATTCCTTTGAGTAACAAATAGCACAGCAGCGGGAACATCCAAAATAATGGGCAGGCATCCTGACTGACTGATTAATGAACAACTGTGGGTTTGGGACAGAACAGCGGGGAGCTGGGGTACAGTCAGGGAAGACTGCCTGGAGGAAAGGGCACAGAGCATCCCCATCCTGGCTAGGGAAGCAGAGCTTCTTGCTGAAGACTATGGGGATTGGGGTGAGGGGTTGCTGGTCACACTGCCACATGGCTCAGCCCCTGGCTTGACACTGAGGTAGGCAGTGGCTGGCAGAACCTTCGCCCTCCTCTCTCCTGAGCTCTACCCTGGCCTGAGGCCCAGTTGCTCCTCTCAGCTGAGGAGCTGGTGGGAGATGGGTGGGCTGCAGGAACAGATTCTAACCGCTCTTGATGGCCAGCGTCTTGATCCGAGGCCCAGAATAGCAGCCACACTTGTATGTAGGGGACAGGTGGAGCCAGCCGCTCTGCTGACATCTCTGGACAGGTGGGTGGAGGGAGGGCTGTAGCCATGAGGGGCGGGTACCTGCAGGATCAGGCTGTCCTCATTGGACCCACCAGGCATGACTAGAGGGCAGCGGTCACCCTGTGCCACCCCGTGGGCAGCCATTGGGCTTGGCATTGGAAGTGGAGTGGCAAGGGGCTTCCTGTGGTGGTTACGGCTGGGTTGGGCCGGGATTAGCAGGGTTGATGGTGGTTTGCAGGGAGCGGAGGGGGCTGTGAACGAAGCCTCCCTCCATCCCCATAGGATGGTGGGACAGGGTGGGGTAGGGTGGGGTGGAGTGGGTGGTGTCTGTCTTCTGCAAGGAATGCCACACGTAAGCCTCAGTGAGTCAGGCAACAGGTGCACAGGGAGGGGCGAACCAGGCCTGGGTCCAGGCGCAGGAGAATGGGAGTGGCCAGTCCCAGTTCAAGATGGGGTAAGGGGACAGGAAGGACAGTGGCCACTACTCTGTGCTGTCCTCTTGTTCACACAGCCCTGCTTCAGACTTGAAATCCGCCCCGGCCAAAGGGGTTTGTTACCCTGCTGAGACTGGCTCGTTCTAAGAGGTGCGATTCTTGCTCTGGGTCACACAACCTGGGCCTGCGCCCTGTACCTCTTTCTGACCAGAGTGGGAGGCCAGGCAGTTGTCTAGACCTGACCTTCTAAGTTGGTCACACAGGGCTGGGGACAGTGTGGCTGGCTGCTGTGACTCCCTCCCTGACAACTTGCTGGACATCCCAACCTCATGATGACCCCTGCTGCCCCCTGCCCACCCCCCAGCAGATGTTCCTCCAGCAGCTGTTCACAGTCAGCTCTTTGCTGCCCGAAATCTGCCAGGGAACTCCCCCCCACTCCCGCCACATCCTAGCTGTCACCGGCTATGCCTGTAAGTGTCCCCCTGTGTGTGCAGTGGGGAGCCCCTGCCTCACGGGGCTGGCTGCATGGCCCAGGAGTGTTCTTGCCACATGGTGGTTGAGCAGAGCCCAGGACCCTCTTGTCCAGCACCTGCCCCCTCACCTGCCCTTTGGCTCCTCTGGCCTTGCTGTGCCCAGCCCATTCTCAGCCTTAGGGGGCCCTGTGTCCCACCCGCTCTTCCTTACACCTGGCCTGTGCTCCTGCCTTCGGCATGCCCCGTCCTGTGCCCTGCTGCCCAGCCCTGGGACCTGCTGCTCAGCCCTGTGTCTTGCTGCATTCTTGTCCTCAGATTTGCTTCTGGGCTCCTGGCAGGCAGGGAGCTCCACCCCGTCCCCTGCCAGGCCCAGCGGGAGGTGGAATTGCCTGGGAGGAAGCCCTGCCTGGTGACCTTGGGCTCCTGGTGCCCCTTCCCTGGGCAGCAGGTGGGAAGGGAACCCATGACCCTTTGGCCAGGGTCTCCATAGTGTGGCGGGGCTGGAGGGGGCATCCAAAAGACACAACCCCACCCCCCCCGCCCAGCCTTCATGGCTCAGGGCCCAAGTCCCAGGCCGGCATTGTGGGCTCCTCTCTGAACTTGCGAGGGGGGCTGCTTGGAGGGGTTGTAATGCAGAGCTGCTTGCTCTCTCAAGTGCTGGCTGGAGAGGGTGGGGAGGGGTCGGGTGGAGGGCTGACTGGCTGGCTGGCTGGCTGAGTCAGACCCCCCTGGAAGCTCCCTCTTCCCTTTGCTAATGACCAAGAAGGGGCTTGTCTATGTGTATGTGTGTGTTGGGGGCGGGCAGAGGGGCAGCCCTCCCTGGGGTCCTGGCTTTCTCCTGGCTAACCCCTGACCCTGGGGTTTCCTCACAGGCCTTCAATAAGTCTTCTGGCTTTGGTTGGGGCTGCTTTGATGCCCCCCCTCCCCTCCCCGCCACTGCCACCCCAGCTCCTTTCTGCCTCTGCTCTGGCCTGCCCAGCTCACCTTGGCTTTCTCTAAGCTCCACCCTGGTAGCTGACTGCAGCCTTATCTGCTAAGCTGGCTGGAATTTCAGGCACCCCAGAAGGAGGAGGAGAGGAGGGAAGGGAGAAGAGGGCAGGGCCTTACGGCTGGGAGTGAGCCGCACACCGGCCCTAGGGGGTCTCAGCCTCCTTCCAGCTGGAGAGGCGGTGAGGGGAGGGGAGACCCTCTGGCTTCTCTGCCCCCACCCCTTCTTGCCTTCTTTCTCAGGGGGCAGAGTCCAGCTCTCAGCCCTGAAGAGGGGGTCCTTGTGTGGGAGAGGCCCTCCCCACCTACTAGGGCCAGGCAGGGCAGAGAGGGCAGCAGGACCATCTGCACGCAGAGTTTTACCCCATCCGTCTGTCTGCGGGGGCTCCTGCGTCGCAACCTGAGGCTGACCTGGACGGCCACAGTTGTGTTCAGACAATGAAGGACGGAAGGAAGGAAACCCAACCGCCCTTCTGTCCTCTGGCTTGCGAGTCACAGAGACGAGGCAGGATGGCTGGAAGGAAGAAGGAGGAAGAAGAATGACAGATTCTGGGAAGCCTGGGGACTTTCGCAGCTCTCACCGATGGGCTGGAAAAATGTTGGGAGACTGCATTGTCTGGGGGCCCCGGGGCCTTGGTCAGAGATTCATCTGGGGAATCTGTATGGGAGGGGACAGCTGGGAGCCGCCTGAGCTGGGATGTTCTTTTCTGGTTTTGCGTTTCTTTGCAAAGCTCCTGGCCAACTTTGCGTGCTGCTACTCTGCAGTCACAAGAGTGTGTCCTCTCTCAGAGTCTCGGACCACAAACCTCTGTTTCTCTGTCTGTAAAATGGGGCTGACAGCTTCCATCTCAGGGCGACCAGGTGATATGAGTCTGACTTCATCGAGGGTGGTAGCTTCCCTTTGGGTGGGGTCCACAGTCCAGGAGCTCCCATGCCTTGCCTGTGAACTTCCTGGTGCTCAGGGGAAGGGGCAGATGCTGTGCCCTCAGCTGGGAGGTGATATCCATGGGGAAGGTCCTTGTTGTCTCCTGGGAGAAAGGCAGGTGGCCTGTCCCCAGAGCCACTGGCCCCTCCTGCCATGCTCTGCAGTCAGCCTGAGAAGAGTCTGAGGAAGCGGGGTGCAGAGCAGTGCAGGGGAGGGGCCAGCTGGTCTCCTGGGGCAGCTCTGTAGTGGGGAGTCCCCCTCACCCCGGTAGGTGGTGCGGGCGATCTCCGCTTCCCTTTCTCTGCCTCTCCCTCCTTCCGCATTCTGGTCTCTGCCAGGGTGTGTGTGTGTGTGTGTGTGTGTGTGTGTGCGCGCGCGCCTGTGTGAGGTCATCGCACATCTGGGGGGGTGCCCGCCTGGCAGTGCCAGGGGCCCGGAGCATTCTCTGGCTCTTGCCCAAGACTGATGTTTCAACCTTTATCTTGCTTCTGAGCCATTGTGTCTCTGGGGGTTGGGCGGCCAGCTGTGCTGAGCAGGGACTCCCTGCTCTGGGAGGTACTGAACTCCCAGGTAAGAAGCTGGGCATATGGGCACAATCTCCTCTTTGTGGTCACGGCTGGGACAAGGCCCAGGAACATGGTAAGGCCAGCAGCTTCCAGGACCATGCAGCCCCTCATTCCTAGGTCCCAGCCTCCCTCCCCACTGAGCCCCCATCCTCCGCTCACCAGGCTCAGCTGTCCCCAGTAGAGTGGCCAGCCCTGGAGTTCAGTGTTGCTGTATTGAAGGGGCAGGGTTGTCCACACCTGCATGTGTGAGGCCTTGGACTCCGAGGGAGGGAGAAGTGCCGCTTGCCTGGACTGTAGGAGATAGTGAAGCTGCCGTGCGTGCAGCCACTGGCCACAGGCCCAAGCCCTGGGCTGCACGCACACAAGCCCAGCCGGCAGATGTTGGCCCTGTGTGGGTCTGCGGTGCTTCCCAAATTGGCGCTTGCTCTTGGCTGCTGTGGTGCTAGCTATGTGCCTTCTTAGCTGTGTAGACTGGCCTGTGAACATTCAACCCTTCTGAAGTGGGGAGCGGGGGCTGGGTGTTGGGCCCAGCCCATAAAATATCCTCAACCCATGCTGGAATGCTTAGGTTCAAGTCCCAGATCTGTCCCCTCCTCGCCTCCCTGTTCCAGCTCCCTGCAGACCCTGGGAGGTGGTGCTGCTGACTCAGACCCACGTGGGAGAGCTGGAGTGAGCTCCTGGCCCTGGTCCTTGCAGGCATTTGAGGACTGAGCCAGCAGGTGGGACACACTCTCTCACTCTCTTTCACATAAAGAGAGCAAATGGATCCAGTCGGGGTAATAGTTGGTGGCTGGGGGCCCCAGGCAAAGGTTAACTGTCCATGAGAGAGGTGCACACTTACCCCCAGAAGGGACGTGGCAGGGACGACATGGCTGGGCCTGGAACACCTGCTAGTGCCTGTACACAGCCTCTCCCTGGCTGTGCTGGGGACACTGGCATACCATGATGGTGGGATTAAGATACCGCTGAGTGCAAAACAGGCAGGCATGCACTGTGAGACCCCGGCTCCCCATCAACGCCGTGGTGTGTCACAGGGTCTGGCGCTGCTGGGAATGGTTGCAGAGTTCTATCCAGGCACTTGGCAAGGGAACCCGCTTGTGTCTGGCAGGCCTGGGTGGGCTGAAACAGTCTCTGTGTGCCAGGCCTTCTGGGCACCAGTGCAGCTGTTTGCTACAGACAGCTCTGTGTTCATGGGGCTAACCCACGGCTCTGAGCAGCGAGTGTGGGCTTTGGACATCCATGTGGTTACAGTGGTCACCCTGCTGAGGACCACTCAGAAGGTGACCTGGAGACACAGCTCAGACCAGGGTGGGCACAAGTTGGGGTCGTCCACATGAGCACAGTTGCGGGACTTGGAAGTCCTGCGGTCTGTATGCTCCTTGCCTTAGTCTAGGGAGAAGATCGGGTGACTGTAGAGTGTGGGCCAGGCTACCAGTGACTGATTTGTTCCCTAAAAACAGGTACTGTGGTATTACAGGTATAGCTGATAACCTGCTACGCAGCATCCCTTTTGGGCACTGGTTCAAGTCCAGGCTGCTCCACTTTTGATCCAGCTCCCTGCTGATACACCTGGAAAAGTAGTAGGTGTTTGGGTACCTGCACCCAGGTGGAAGACCCAACTGGAGTTCCTGGTTCTTAGCTTCAGCCTGGCCAGCCCTGGTCATTATGGTCATTTGGGGCAGTAAACCAGTGGATGGAGGATCTCTCTCTGTGTCATTCGGCCTTTCAAGAGGATGGAAATCAACAAGTATTTGGAAAATGTATATAAAGTTAGTAGGTATGTGGAAGAACTTTCTGGAATTAAAGAGAAAGAAAGATGCAACAATGCACGCCAGGGTGTGAAGCAGCCATTGGGAGTGAGTTCAAAACCCCACAGATGGCCCAGGCGGGCGGAGGGGGAGGGAGCAGCTGAGTGTGGACCCCGTGCTAGGGGGTGGCGGATGCACTGGGTCCTCAGTGGAGTACGGCTGTGTGAGAGCCTGGTCTTGCTGGGGCATCTGAGTGAGAGGCCTCCCTTGTGCTGGCAAAGCAGAACCCCAAGCTGAGCGACCTGGTGCTGACAGTGTCCTGGACCCTCCTAACTTTGGCCTGGGAAGGACATGTGAAGGGAGCCTCCAGCCTCCAGGGCCCTCAGCCTTGAACCCCCACTTGAGGCTGTGGTGCCTGGGTGGCCAGAGGCCACTAGATGGCCCCACCCCCGGACCCTGGCATCTGTGGGCAGGTGTGGACCCCTCATGAGGGAGCTGTCCTGTGGGCTGGGAGGGAGCCAGGTCACCTCCATCCTGTCCCACATGATGTGTCCATCCCCTCACCCAATCTGGAGGGTCACATAACCCTTGTTTCCTTACGGGTGACCCATGTCTCTGAGGAGCTGTGTGTGGGAGGGATGTAGGGAGCACACCCCTGGGCTTGGGGTTGGCCCCTTTCTGAGGACCCCTCCTCTCTGTCGCTTTTTGGGGGGTGAAAGCTGGATCAAGGAAGGGGGTGAGGGTAGGGAGGCAGCCTGGCTAGGGCCTGGCTGGCTTGTCCGCCCTCCCAGAAGGCTCGGTGGGAGGGTGTGAGGAGGTACATCCTGTCCCTGTGGTCCCCCGGGAGGAAGCAGTGAGGGCGGGCGCCCAGCCCCCTTCCTCTCACCCTGCACTTGCTCAGAGATTCTTGTTGAGTTGGCCAGTGGGCAGGTGCCGGGAGGAGGAGATGATGCGGAAGGTGAGGGTGTTGGCATCAGGGGGTTGGGGGTCTCAGCACCTGGGTGAGTGGTTGGCTGGGAGATGCCCAGACAAGATGTTCCCAGCTAGCTCCATGTGTGTAGCTGGGAACAGGTGTGTGTGTGTGTGAGAGAGGGGCTGTACCAGGCTGGCTAAGGAGCCCTTGGGCTTGGCTGTGCTTGGTCCTGAGTTCTAGAAAGTTCCATGGGCTGTCAGACTGGGCAAGAGTTCCCCATGGCCCACACAGGTGCAGGGGACTGGGCAGATCCAGGCTCCAGGGATGTGATCCCACCTCCCATCCCTGGAGGGTCTGCTGGGAGACCAGGGCTTGGCTGAGTGACCTGCTACCCCGACCCTGGCTGCTGCCACCCCTGACTGGGCAGCCCCAGGCCCAGTGTCTTGCTGAGCCTGAAGGGCCAGGGGTAGGCAGTTAGTGCCCAGCTGCTCCCAGGCCAAGCCCCCAGGTCTGGGGCACATGGCCATGGTAGGCTGGGTGCTGGCCCTGGGACTCATGGCCTTGCCTGTTGCACAAGACCATTTGAGGCCTGAGCCCAGGAGCAGGGTTTCAGATGAAGGGCACCCAGCCGAGGCCCCTGCACCCTGTGCCGGCTCAGGGGACCTTCCCTGGGGACTTCCTAGAGAGGCCAGAGCCTGGAACACCGCATTGGGTGCCAGCTCCCCTCCCCACCCTGCCCTGGGACCTGCCGCTCCAGGCACCCGGGCTGCACATTGGGCTGAGGACCTGGTGACAGGAAGCTCTGATGGGAGGTGGTGACACAAGTGGTACAGATAAGGCTGCCTGGGCTGCCGAGCTGCCCTCTCGCTCCTTCCTCTACCCGCCCTGGGTGTGAGTGAGTCTGAGGCAGCCTGGTGCTACGCTCTGCAGCTCTGCTTCTGTCTTGAAAAAACAAAACACTCATGTGCTTGAAAAACGGAGTTACAGAGAGGAGACAGAGATCTTCCACCTGTTGGTTCACTCCCCCAGCGGCTGCAACAGCCAAAGCTGGGCCAGTCAGAAGCCAGGAGCCAGGAACTTTTTCTGGGTCCCTCCTGGGAGTGCAGGGGCCCGAGGACTCAGGCCAGCCTTTGCTGCTTTCCCAGGTGCATTAAGGAGCAGATGGATCAGAAGTGGAGCAGCTGACACATGAACTGTTACCCATACGGGATGCCACAGGCAGCGGATTAAACTGCTGCACCCCAGCCCTGCCCACCCCCCACTGACTTTCGGGGCCCACTGCCCACCCCTTCCTGGGGTTCTGGTGGGAACAGTCGGGGTGTAGCTTGTGCTATCTTGCTCACACAGGTTTTGTTTCAGTTTCATGCTCCCACCCCAGGTCACCTGAGACTCCACTGTGCTTGTTCCTTGAGCTGTGTCCATCCCTCCTGTCCCCTGCCACCTGTGGGGCTTGAGTGACTTGAATCCCACTCCTCACCCCCACCTCCCACTAGCTTTTGTTGTAAGCTGTCCCCTCTTTCTGAATTGCTACCTGCTACAGAAAATCCTCCCTGCTTGCCTTGGCAGCAGTGCCCATGGCTAACACTGAGCAATCTAGGTGCATCTGGCCTTGCCGTGGCTTTTGGACCAGTGGCACCCTGCCTGCCAGGACCCACTGGGCTGGGGAGGATCTCAGCCCTGTCTTGGCATGGGGCCTCCCCTGGCCTGGGCCCCAGGTGATCCCAGCTAGTGCTCCAGGCCTCACAGCCCAGCACTGCTCCCTGGGGCTGGAGCTCTGTGTGGGGACATCCCAGCAGCCAGGCTGGGTGGGACTGGACCTGGGCCCAGGGTCTCTGTGATGCTGCTTGTCTGGGTCACAGGTCACATCCCCTTCCTGTTCCCTGGCAGGTCCTGCAGAAGCTGGGGAAGGCAGACGAGACCAAGGATGAGCAGTTTGAACAGTGCGTCCAGAACTTCAACAAGCAGCTGGTGAGTGGGCTGGTCTGGCCATGGGGTGTCCAGGTGAAGGGAACTGAGACTGCCGGGTGGGAGATGGTTTGAGGTGAGCTCGTGGTGGCTGTGGGGAGGGTCAGGACTGAGGAGGCCCTGGAGGGCTTCCTGGAGGAGGGGGCATGGTCTTGGGTGGGAATATTGGTCTTGGGTGGCGAGCAGTGAGGGCGCCCACTGCCCAAACCTCTGCCACTGGAGTGGGACCCCGACAGTTCATTAGCCAGGGGCTGGAGATGCCAGGGAGCACATGGGAGAGGGTCAGGAGAGGAGAGCATTCTGGGATAGAGCCAGGAGGCATTCTGGGATAGAGCCAGGAGGCATTCTCGGATAGAGCCAGGAGGCATTCTGGGATAGGGCTGGGGCACATCCTGGAATGGAGCTTGGGAACATTGTGGGAGACAGCACAGGAACATTGTGGGGTAGGGCCAGGAGAGAGTATTCTAGGATATGGCGAGGGAGCATTCTTGAGAGGTCTTGGAATATTCTGGGAGGGGGCAATGGCAGCAGCAGTGAGAGGACCATGGAGCATTGTGGGAGACACGGGGTGCGTGCTTGGACAGAGGTGGGGAGCACAGCCTAGCCTCTGGGGGGCCCTTGCTAGCGGGAGGCTACCAGAGGATTCAACCCAAAGGCACCCCTGGGTAGGCATGGGGCCATCGTGCGGGGACCCCTGGGCAGGCATGGGGCCGTCATGCGGGCACCCCTGGGCAGGCGTGGGGCCATTATGTGGGCACCCCTGGGCAGGTGTGGGGCTGTCATGAGGGCTTGCTTCCCATGGTGGGAATGGGAGGTGTTGAGGCTAAGGCAGACCCCGTGATGGGACCTCTCTGGCTTTGTGGCCCATGTCCTGGGTCCTGGGTCCCTGCTCACCTGCAAGCCTCTGATGTTTTAGCTTCTGCCTCTGCCCCCTGGAAGCCGGTCAGCTGCGTGCGGGATGGGGGCTGCTCGTTGGACACTTGCCCTGGGCCACGCGTTGACTCTTCCAGACTGAGCCTTGCAGTTTTTGCTTCATTAACTGCAGTGAGGCATTTGTGACTCAGAGAGGTCAAGCCACACTTTTCAGGTCACACAGCAGGTATGGGAAGTAGGGGACTGAAGTGGAGGCACTGGGACAGGATGGCTGGGCAGAGGGTGAGGATAGCCCAGGCCTGGCCCCAGTGACTGTCTCCATTAGTCCCTCGGAGTTGCCCTGTTTGGTCCCCTGGCTTTGGGCATAAGGGAGTCCCCCATAGATCCTTGTGCCCTGGGGATTGGGGCTAGGGATGTTTGGCGGTGGCTCTAGAGGGGGCTAAGGGCTAGACGTCTAGCTGTGTTGCCACTGGCTTTCCCTGGGTGGTTTCAGATCTTGTTTGAGTCTGGCATGGATTTGACTGGCGTCGGTGGGATGGGGGCACATGGG